>NW_017728948.1:20671854-20693001 GCF_001723895.1 Crocodylus porosus
ACACACACACACACACACACACACACACACACACACCCTCAGCTTATTCACACACATTCTATTCTTTGAAGAAACTAAGTGAATAGGAGACTAAGGATCCATAGCTATTCTTCTCTGCCATCTGTTTAACACCATTGTAACCAGATTGATTTCAGTGGGATAGCACCAATGTAAGGCTGAAATAGTCCAGAAAACCCAACTCTCAACAAATGACTTTACCTGTTCTAATACAGGTCATATTTTTCCTCTTAAGAAAACACAAATGAACCAAAGGCTTGGATAGCTAAGCAGAAGCTAGAAATAAAAGTAGATGTGAAGATTAAGCTAAATGGACTTTGATCAGAAAGACCCAATTTTTTCTAAACAGAAAAAAACCATCAGACTATATTTTAAAAGAAACAGAAATCAGGAAAGAAGAGTAAGGACAGCAAGGCACAATTTTGGAAAATGGGATCAGGGTAGGAAGGAGGAAATACAATACTACCCAAGGAAAAAGAAAAGAATTACATTAAGAAGTCAAGAGCTAATCTCTAGAATATTTTGAGTATTGGTATTTGCCTCCTGACTTTTACCAGCAAGGATTGCCAAACTGCATGTTTCTTCAGGCCTTTGTACTAGCTGGAGCCACCCAAAACTCTACCTTTCTTAGTTTTAAAATTTCTTCACTAATTTCTCCAAAGCATTGCAGGAAACCCACTTCTCTCTCCTGTTCTTGCTTCTCCTTCTGCTTCATTATCCCTCTAAAAAATCTTACCACCTATGCCTTCCCCTCCTGCTATATTGAACATATGTTCTTTATCTACTTGAAATTTTAATTCCTCCTACTGCTTCTCTGATCCATGTTGAACCTTTTTTTCATCCCTTCTCTACACTGAATTTTTTTTGCTATTATTTAAATTCTACAAATGGATTTAACTTCACACTGTAGTAGAGATGTGATATGTATCAAAGACTTTTTATAAAGCAACTGTTAAGTATTTGAAATAATGGCTTGGAAACAAAAAGCTGTTTACTGGTAGACACGCATTTGAACATTGAGGCCGCTTAGGGCTGAATGTGTCATAAAGCATGTCCAAGCTATCTGCATGCAGAAGATCAAGGCAACCGTGACAGTGACACACTGCTAGAAGAAAGAACAAGGATTTAGAAACAGGATGTATACATCAAGGGGCAACCTTCATCAAGAGACCTACCTGCCAGATACCTGTGCACACACAAAGTATCATCCCTTAATGTAAGAACTCACAAAAGGTCCTGAAACAAAGGAACGCATAATGCAGTGAAACAGCAAGAATTTCTATGGTTACAAAATTACCTTTGTCATACACAGATGTTGAGAAAATTAATCAGTTGAGGCTCTTACGTGGAGGATTCTCCCCTCAGCCTATTCTAGCACTACTACCACCACAAGACATTATGTTGTGGATCCCATCTCTATTAAAATTGCTTTTGGATGTTGGACCTAACTGGAGCTTCAGGATTGTTTTCAATGCCACCATACTGTATCAGCATCTGTGAGGCCCAGCAAATTGTTTTTCACAGCTGTGTAACTTTCATTTAGTTAGATGTTCCTGATTTAGCCAAGAAAGTGAGTGCTCTGGATTTCTATTATAAAATGACCCATATAATAATGAGTTTTATGAGGCTTGCTTTGCATAGCCTGAAGACATGCACTAATGTTGACAAGAAAACCACAGGAACCGTCACTGGCCCAATGTTAGGGTGCAGGCGGGGGGGAAGGGGGGATGACAAACAACAAACACAAAGCTTTATATTTATTCTATTCTTTATCAGACAGCAGAAAATGGAACTACATTATATCTAATCCAGTCCTGGGCCAAGAGCATCTGTAAAATCTGAGAGTAAAATTAAAAAGAAAAAAAATAATAAAAACCCTTATATGCCTCTGAAGTATAATAATTTAAAACAGGAAATTGATATCACTATAGCAACCAAAGTAGTGTCATGAATTTCTAAAAAGAAATATTAAGCTCCTGTGAAGGGAGAAAACCATGGATATCCAAAACATGCCATTATTGGTGGCTGTGTGGCAGTGTTCCTACCTACCATGTGGGAGAACTAGGTTCGAGCCTCAGCTGAGGTAACTGGGGGTGAATGAGCTAACAAGAAGTAAATTTTTACCAACCGCACCTTGTCATGCATCCACAGATGCATCTCAAGCAGGTCCAGGGAGGTGATCCTCCTCCTCTAGGCGGCACTGGTCAGGCCACAGCTGGAGTACTGCGTCCAGTTCTGGGCGCCGCGCTTCAAGAGGGATGTGGACAGCATGGAGAGGGTTCAGAGGAGGCCACCCGCATGATCCGGGGGCAGCAGGGCAGGCCCTACGAGGCCAGGCAACGGGACCTGAACCTGTTCAGCCTCCACAAGAGAAGGCTGAGGGCGGATCTAGTGTCCTGTTACAAACTAGTCAGAGGGGACCAGCAGGCACTGGGGGGAGTCCCCGTTTCCCCGAACACTGCCAGGAGTGACCAGGAATAACGGTCACAAGCTGGCAGAGGGCAGGTTTAGGCTAGACGTCAGGAGGCGCGACTTCACTGTCAGGGCGACTAGGATCTGCAACCACCTTCCAAGAGAAGTGGTGCTGGCTCCTACCCTGGGGGTGTTTAAGAGAAGGATAGATGTACACCTCGCTGGGGTCGTTTGACCCCAATACTCTTTCACGCCATGGCAAGGGGTCGGATTTGATCTGCTCAGGTCCCTTCTGGCCCTACCAACTATGAAACTATGAAACATATAGCTAAATGGAAAAAAATCCACTCATGTCATAATTTTGAATAGGTTTTTCCTTAAATTGTTAACTCTAAGCCAAGCTTTATGGCACCTAATTAACAAGAAGGCTAATTACTAGAACCCCAGATGGAAGATTCTGCAATCAGAATACAAAGAGACTATTTTTATTCCGTCAGCACCTTATTTTGGCAAATCTGCATGCACAAAATCAGCACTGAAAAGATGTAAACAAACTTCAAGGTGAAAACACATATTTTTCCAAAGGATGATTCGTAGGAACAAACAGATGAAAGAGAACAGAAGTCCATAGTCTAACAACAGATTCATGGGGAAGTACAGTATGCACATCTCATAGATACAAACCTTGAGCTGTGGTCTGAAAAACTCTAGTTTCAAACAGCTAGTCAAAAGATGCACAAAAAGGACTGAACCATGCAGTGTGCCCCTTAAAGATGATGTTTCTTTATATTGATGTTAAAACAATAATATAACTAAGGGAGAGCCAAGTGAGAAGGGCACGCGCCCCAGGTGCTGACATAGAAGGAGCACTGGATGGTGCTCCAGTGCATTTTTGTAAAATGTAAAAGCTGAGGCAGGTAAAAAATAATATGCCATCAGTACGCCTTTTTTTTCCTCTCATTCAGGGTACCTACAACGACTAACTGGGATTCAGAAACATTTCAGATTTGGTTTGAAGATTTGGAAATAGATGGTAAAAATTAAACAAAAGGCATGTAAAAATGGGAAATGACATCAAAAGGTAGTCGAAGTAGCTAGTCTGCCAAGGAGTACTAAGACCTGGGTTTGCTCTAATCTTCTGTTTTGTATATTCTGGTTTCGAGGCACTTGGAGTTGATGAAAAGATTCTCTGTGGAAACAGTGAACCTTGTAAGTATATGCACAAGGCTAATGGGGAAAAAACGAGGCAGAAACATGGGTGGGCAATTATCTTCAAATAGAAACTGCTCCTCAGTATTGAGAGACTATTAGCCCTAGAGAGATTATATGCATATGCACGTAAAATAAGCATTAGAGTGTCACGTCACAGTTCCCATCAGGGATCAAGGACCCTCACTAGATGCTTGATAAAGAGAAAGTCAACAAAAGGTCCCTGCCCCCAAAAATGTACAAATCTGAATAACGTCATCTACAGGATTTAAACACCGTGTGCAATAAAGCTGCAAGATTTTGAAGCCAATGGCTGGGTCCAGATGAGCATGGACGTGCAGTATGTGGCACCACGGACCCATTTGTGGTGCCACAAACTGCACACACAAGCATTCCCCACGCTGCTACCTTGAAGTGGGGGGGAAAGAGGGGTGGCCCATGGGGCAGTGCACATGCTGGCAGTGCCTGTCACTCAAAACCAGAGCCTGGCTGCCTGGAACCACACTCTAGCTGTTGGCCAGGCTCCCAACTGCAGGAGTGCCACAGCTGCAGGTTCCCAAGATCCTCAGGACCCCAGGTAAAGTTGCTGGGGCCAGTACAGTTGCTGGCTCCAGCCTCCCCTACCCCAAGGTGTGCTGCTGTTACTTGTCCCCCGACGAAATAAATGTCCATGCTTGTCTGGATGCAGCTAGTGTGCCTCCTCCATAAACAAAAGGATTCTTTTCAAGAGAGAAGAGGCTAAGTCCCTGACCTAGCAGGTCAAAAACTAACTGGTGCCTGCTTTTTGAAACACTGAACATTACCCAAAAGAAAGTAAAACAAGCCAACTTTTTTTTTCCCAGAGCACTGTATGGGCACCAGCAGAGTGGAGTTGCAGAGACCAAATGGCAGCACAGGATTTCAGGCAATAGAAAAGCAATACAAAGGGTTTAAAGATTCCAGTTAAGTTGGAAAGTTACTCTTAGATTCCAAGAATAAAGAATGGCAGAAAGTTTTAATAAGAAAACAGCTGCTGGAGCACTCTCAGTTGCCAAAGACACAACAAACATTTTAGTGGCAGGTCATAAGAAAGGCAAGTTTACAGCTGACAGGTGTAGGCTATTTCCCCTGTACCTGAGCCTTCAGGCTCAGGTGCAATTAAAACAGAAGGGAAGATCCCGTAAGTTTATAGGTGCAGACATTTCTGCTATAATTTCTGCTATAATCATCAAAACTCTGGGTGATCCGTTCAGGTGAGAATTTCTGTGTTCTGAGACTATTACAGAAAGCTGAAAGACAAAGAAGAAAAAACAAGACTTTAAAATGAAAGATTGTGAAGAAACTTGAAAGACAGAGTATTTATCAAAGGTATTTCAGCCATTAGATGTTTCACACTGCATTGGTTTCACAAAGAAGAAAACCCAAGGAAGTACTGAACATATTTCTTCTCCTTCACTTGTATTTTCCTTTAAAAAACAAAAAACAAAAATCCCCAAATCTTTATCAATATAGCTTATTTTACTACAACTTGAAAGAAACATACAAGCATGGCATCCTGAATATTGTGGAATCTCTACAAGCAAGTCCTTTCTAAAGACAGTTTTCTTGGTCACAATGTGGCAACAAGTATTTGGAACAGAAAAACAGATTAGGTACAGAAAAAACAGATTAGGTACAGAAAAAAGTTAAATTCCAAGTGGCTGGATCAATAAATTGAGTTCCCAATTTCAGCTATGGCAATAATGTCGCAAAAGAAAATTCTACACACTGCAAATTCAGTTAAAATAACCCAGAAATATCACTAAAGAACACACCTGGTTTATTATTTGACAGTGCCTCAGTGTGGAAGGAGACACACATAACAAACAACAATCAGATCCATGATCTGAAGTGCTTACCGTCTAAATTTTTGTATATGACATAACAAATAGGAGTGACAACAAAGGACAAAATCAGAAGCTATTAATACCAGCTTGAGCAGTCTTGTGGTAGTCCTAGGAAGCACAATGTACTAAGGACTGGTATATGCTCAGCACTGCACATGCACATAGAGAGAGACCACTATGCCATGAACAATTTATAATATTGAAAATGTTGCTTTTACAGTGCAGAAGAAAGAATAAAGCCTACCAGAAGAAAATGGGGGACCAAGGAACAGAGATTAAAATTGCATACATAATTCATAGCAGATCTAGAAAGTGAATACACTTCTCACATGTCCAGTGCTTTAATCACAAGATCAGCCTACACCCAGCATAAGACCCAAAGACAAAGACGTGGAAAAGGCAATTTAAGGTGTGAAAGATTAGTTGGACTCTTTGGTTCATTTTCGGTGAAACAAAAGGAGTTGAAAAGATTGAAGAGATCAAAAACACAAGCCAGTCTAAACAGGGAGTCTTGAGAAAAGGACAGGACATTTGGACTTGATAAAGGAGCAATCAGGTTCTGGTGAAGACATTCAAAGTGGGGAGGGGGTTGATATGATCTGAGGAATGGATGAAAAAGCAGCATAATTCTGGATGGAGTGGAAAGGAGCTAGTGGAGTCTTGAGACTCTGTAAGAGGAGATGAAATGAAGTCAGGCAACGACTATGCTCTGAATGAGTGATTTTGCTCTGGGGACAAATAAAAAGGGTCAGAATTATTCAAGTGTTATGATGGAAGTAGTGAGAGGATTAGGACAATAACCTGGGCTGAGAAAAAGAATATCCTCAAGGTTCTAGCGCTTAGATATGGAGCAGGACATCAGCAGCAATGTAGAACAGGGTAGAACGGAAAGACTGGAGGAGGAAAAACAGCACATTTCTTGCCCTGCTGACACGGAAGGGCATGAATGCCGCATGCCCCTGGAGACTGGGGGGACATGGTGACCACCCGCAGCTGGCGGCAGTGGCTGCAGTGGGGACATGGCAGCGGTGAGCAGGGAGCTCCCACAGGCAGCCATGGCTGTGTTGGTGGCGAAGGGGCAGCAGGTGGTGAGCAGTGACTGCCCACAGGCACCGCCGGCAGTGCTATTTTCGCGGGGTGCACCGCCCAGCTCAGAGGGTGCACATGCACCCCCTATGCAATGCTGAGAGGACAGTAAGCCATCCAAAGATAGACTTTACTCTTAGTTCTTAACCCCCTGATTCTTCCTGTTTTTGAGGAAACAGAAATACTGCTCCATTAATAGCAAATGCAGAGCTTTCATCTTATATTATTTAGGCTAGAAGCCAGAAGAATGCAATCTGAATACTATACACTGTGTTTTACACACTATGTATTCAGTCTGTCCCCTCAGTGCAGTGAATGCTACATCTGTTAGTATCATCACATTTTATGGTAACCATAAATATTCCTAATCCCTACTTGTTATAGTTTATGCAACGTGATCTTTAAACTGCCAAATATACAACCCCAGAGATAATGGCATCTAACATGTCTCCCATTCATGTCAATGGGAGGCTTTTTGTTTGTTTGTTTTCATTGAGGCCTTGCAATTGATTTTTCCTCCCACTGTCTATTTTGTTTTAACTTGGTTGTGTTTTAAACTTCTTCACTTCTTCCCACTTACAAAGTATGTTCCCCATTGTACTGCCTACCTACCAGTAGGGTGATTTAGCTGAATTCCATATTACAATCTAAGGAATTAAAATAAATTTGGAATCCACCCACAATAAAATAAACAAACAAACACACAAATAAATAAAGATTGCTCATTCAGGTGAAATCAGCTGTGAAAACTTAGATTGTAATCCTAGCAAAACTAGGTGACAATACAAACAACTGCTATCATAAATGCTGTTAAGGAATACCTTTCATTGTTTTACTTGTTTTTTTATACAGAATAAGTCTGGGAGAGGGAGAGGAACTGGGCGCCACACTTCAAGAGGGACGTGGACGATATGGAAAGAGTTCAGAGGAGGGCCACTCGTATGATCAAGGGTCAGCAGGGCAGGCCTTATGAGGAGAGGCTATGGGACCTGAACCTGTTTAGCCTCCACAAGAGAAGGTTAAGGGGGGACCTTGTGGCCTGCTACAAACTGGTCAGGGGGGATCAGCAGGTATTGGGGGAGTCGCTGTTCCCCCGTGCGCTGCCAGGAGTGACCAGGAATAACGGTCACAAGCTGGCGGAGGGTAAGTTTAGATTAGATATTAGGAGGCGCTACTTCACAGTCAGGGCGGCTAGGGCCTGGAACCAGCTTCCAGGGGAAGTGGTGCAGGCTCCTAGCCTGGGGATTTTTAAAAGGAAGTTAGATGAGCACCTTGCCGGGGTCATCTGACCCCGGTGCTCTTTCCTGCCAAGGCAGGGGGTCGGACTAGATGATCTACCTAGGTCCCTTCCGACTCTAGCTACTATGAAACTATGAAACTATGAAACTAGTATTTTTGGGTCTTGCACCTTTGCACAAGCACAAAATATGACTTCTGAGGCATCTCTTGAGGTGTCCCATTGCCTCTGCAACAATTTTGCGAAAATATGTCAGCTTCAAAGTAAGAATTCACTGAAACTGCATTTAAATGGACAGTTTCAGAAAAAAGTATTCTTTAGTGGGATACTTATTCAAAGCAGGGACTCGGAGAAGTTCAAGTCATCTGTTCAGTCTACTGATTCAGCTTAACTGGAGCCATAATACCATATTTTCTTTACATAAAAAGCTTGATGTTGCTGGATGACAAAACTATTTTGATTTGTCCTTCGCAAAGGCATCCCTCATTTTCTGGCAACTGATTTCCGTCCTGGCTCCACAACACAAATCCTCAAAAGAAGGGCATTTTCTACATAAGAAAATATTAGTTTGTCAGTGGTCATAGCACAGCACAGACTGAATCTGGCTTGCATAAGAGATGCAAGTCTTAAGAGAGTCATAGCTTAGGAGCTATGATGCATGTATTACCTTGAAAAACAAAACAGAAAACCCCCATACATAGGCAGAGAACCTGCTGCAATAGAGATGTGGGTATCTGTTTGTCTATATCATCATCTGGGGGTGTTAACTTCAACTGAAAACCTGATGTCTCTAACAATATCTCCCAGTGAACTATATTAACATTATCTGTCCAAAAATATGCTGAAACACATAATGAATTTTCACCTGAAACATCCTGAAATTACTCAGAACTGCAAGGCCATTTTCTCCAATAGGTTCAGAATATGAAAGCTCTTAGATTTTCATATAAAAATTGGAAGTAAGCAGGCAACAGGTAATAGCTCACTTAATGAAATATACAGCAATACTCCTTTCTTTTTTATTATAGCCTTTTCCTATTTTAAAGAGAGTTATGATGCAAGCAAAATTTTCTAAAAGGGTACTTAATGTACTTCAAATGCATTTCAGCTCAAACCTTATGCCCATTGCAAACATTTCTCTGACTACCAGTAAAATTACTTTACTAAACAATAGCATTGTGATACAACCTGCTGCCCCTGTTAAGATTAGTTCAGGAAATGCAGTGCTTGAAAAAACAAACAGAAAAAGTTTTTCAAAAGTTTCACCTGCTAATAAAATAAAACAAGGCTCCTAGATGTGACTCAAGGAAAGAGTTTTCTTAGGTCCAAGGTCACCTGGTTTATTTTCCACTGTGGACAAACAACCTTTTCCCAGTTAGAAAGAGCTGATCAGGACCTGTTATAAGGAGGTTCTCTTCCAAAGCTCTCGATGGATGCATAGGGGTGTGCAAAACGGGACGTATTTGACTCAGATTTGGCCCAGATTGGGGACAGTGATTCAATTCATTGACTTGGATCACTGTCCCGATTTGGCTGAATCTGAATTTGAAGATTCGATGCCAATTCAGAGAATCAGCGATTCAGCCATAGACATAGCTTTAAATCTTTTTTCTACATACCATGAGGTACCAGGCAGCATTGTAAATGCTGCAATCGTGGGGTGGATGGAGCATCCCACAGGAGTGCAGGGGGGACCCCGTATGCTCGGCAGCAAACCTGGAAGTAAACCAGAAGTACTTCAGGTCCACTTCTAGGTTCGCCGCCAAGCACATGGGGGACCTCCTCTCGCGCCCCCCTGGCTTGGCAATTAGCCACAAAGGGGACCCCGGGTGGCTGTCAGACCCAGAAGACACTATTTGCCGAGCTGGGGATGTGGTCCCCTGCCCATTCCCCAGTGGACCCGGAAGTGGACCAGAAGTGGTTCTGGTCCACTTTCAGGTCCGCTGCCAAGCACGCTGGGAAGCCTCCCACACTCCTGTGGGACTCTCCATCCACCCCAGCAACTCAGCATTCACAAGCCGCCTGGTATCTTGAGGTATGTAGAAAAAACATTTAAAGCTGTGTCTATGTCCGAATCATCAAATCGCTCCAGACTGATTTGGAGGGTTCCAATTTGATTTGGTGAGATTAAAAGGGCCCCCTGATTCAATTCGGATTCAGAGATTTGGCCACCAAATTGGGCTGAATCTCTGCCGAATCAAATCAGCGACTGAAGCTTTGCACAGCCCTAACACCTATAAATGAGCCATGAGGCTGCTCCGATGTACTGCAATTAACACGCTCCAGCAGCCTCCAGCATTTCATGTATCAGTGTCCCTGCACTTCAAGATCATGACAAGGGCACTTTATCTAAAGCTCATTCAATAGACAGGATTACCATATGTCCAGGTCCTCCCAAATCCATCCAGGCATTTTTTTTTAAATTAAATATCAACAGATGTCCATGATTTAGTATTTTCCTCTCCTCAGCATCAAAGTTTTCTGCTGCAGCAGGGCAGCGGAGGCACCTGCTCCTCCAGTGGGGGAAGGGAGCAGAGAAAGGGCAGCAGGGAACTGCGTGGCTGTGCTGCACCAGTGCCCATGCTCACATAGGCAGGATAGCCAGGAGACACTTGCAGGGTGGAGGGGAGCAGGGGCCTGCAGGTTGGGAGTGAGGGCCTGCAAGGATGGGGGTGGGGTAAGGAGCTATGGGCCAGGAATGAAGTACATTGGGAGAGCTAGGGAGGCTGTGGTTTGGGAGTGAGTGACACCATGGGGGTGCAGGGGACTGTGGATCAGGAGCACAGGGAACATGCAGCGCCAGGGGGCTGCGGGCATAGGGTCATCAGCAGGGATGGAGGTGTGGGGGCTGCAGATTTGGAGTGAGGGAACCAGCATGGTCTGGGGGGCAGGGGACTGTGGGTTGGGAGTGAGGGGCAGGGGCAGGGCACAGGCATATCACTGCCCCCATCATATTACTCCCCTCCCCCTGAGAGGTGTCCCCTTTTTTTTAAACTGGAAATATAGTAACCCTACTTTAGATAAAGCACCCACACTGCCATTTTGAAGCACAAGGATGCTGATACAAGAGATGCACGGGGCTCTTTAATTACAGCAGCTCTCAGAGCTACTTTAATAAAGTGCCCCACAACTCCTGCAGCATGTGTACGCTGCCCAATGTTACTTCTCAGGTGCCCAAGGGGCCAGTAGGGTGCCCTTAAAATGTTGCCTCTCCTGGGGTCACAGAGTGCTGCTGCTCCATTTCATGGCCACAAACAAATAAAAAAGTTGGGAACAAAAGGATTTACACCAAGATTCTTGCATGGTGATGCTACCTCATGCTCTTTGTCAAGAAATTTAACATTTTGACTGGTTGTCTTCCTACCAGAGTCAGGAATTAATTGGTTAAAGCAGAGTGAAACAAAAAAAAGATCTCTCCCCACATCAGAAGGAGAAAGGTAAGCACCGTTTAGCCAAACCAAAGATAAGAAGGGGTGCTCTCTCTTCTTAGTAGTATAAGAGTGAGTGGTGTTTCCCCTCATTCTTTTCCACTCCCTTCATCCCATCTTAATTTTTGAAATAATACCTTTCACATCGGTAATAATACAAAAATGAGACAAAGCTTAATGGGTACTTTGCATCGGTCTTTCATCAGTCCAATGGAAATGCCCTGCCTAGCAAGACACGGGACAGCCAGGGTGAGGGTGTATTTATACCCAGCATTGGGGCTGATCTAGTAAAGAATCACCTTGAGAGGCTGGACACCTTCAAGTCAGCTGGTCCTGACATTACACCCTAGAGTACTCAAGGAGCTGGCAGGTGTCATAGCCCAACCATTGGCAAAAATATTCAAAAACTCATGGCACTCAGGTGAAGTACCTGAAAACTGGAAGAAGGCCAATGTGGTACCCATCTTCAAGAAAGGGTGAAAAGTAGATCCCAGGAATTACAGGCCAATCAGCTTGACCTCAATCACCGGTAAGATTCTGGAGAAAATTATCAAGGAGCCCCTTCTTGATAAGCTGCTGATGGCAATATCCTGAGGGATAGCCAGCATGGATTTGTCGTGGGTAGGTCTTGCCTGATCGATTCATCTCCTTCTATGACCAAGTTACATATCACCTGGACAAGGATAAAGAGATTGACATCATATATCTGAACTTTCAAAAAGCTTTTGATCTGGTGTCCCAGGACCTCCTCATGGAAAAATTGGCCAACTGTGGCCTTGGCTTCACCACAGTCTGATGGCTGCGTAATTGGCTCCAAGGTCAGACCCAGAGAATAGTGGTCGACGGTAGCGAATCATCATGGTGCTCCGTATCCAGTGGCATCCCCCAAGGCTGTGTCCTGGGACCGGTTCTTTTTAACATCTTTATCAATGATGTGGACATTGGTGTCAGAAGCACAGAGGCTAAGTTCGCTGATGACACTAAACTTCGGGGCATAGCATACACACCTGAGTACAAGCTAATGATCCAGGCTGACTTGGATAAACTCAGTAAGTGGGCGGATACAAACCTGATGACATTCAATACCAAGAAAGGTATTGGTAAGGTACTCCACCTTGTGGGAAAAAAAAACACAGCTTGCTTATAGGCTCGGCAGTGCTTCGCTTGCTAGCACCATGGCTGAAAGAGACTTGGGGGCCATGATTGACCACAAGATGAACATGAGCCACCAATGTGATGTTGCAGCTGGCAAAGCAAAAAAAATGCTGGCTTGCATCCATAGATGCTTCTCAAGTAAATCTCAGGATGTCATACTGCTGCTGTACCCAGACTTGGTGAAGCCGCAGCTGGAGTACTGCATCCAATTCTTGGCTCCACAATTCAAGAAGGATATCAAGAAGTTTGAAAGAGTCCAGAGGAGAGCCACATGCATGATCAGAGGGCAAGAGAATAGGCATTATGAAGAGAGGCTGAGACCCGTGGGACTCTTCAGTCTGGAAAAGTACAGGCTCAGTGGGGACCTGGTGGCTGCTTATAAGTATATAGAAGGGGTATACATCAGGATCTGGGAGAACGTCTGTTCACCAGAGCGCCCCAAGGAAAAACAAGGACCAATGGTCATAAACTCCTCCAAGACCATTTTAGGCTGGACATAAGGAAAAATTTCTTTACTGTCTGAGCTCCCAAGACCTAGAACAGACTCCCGCCAGAAGTGGTTCAAGCACCTACTCTGGACTCATTCAGGAAATGTTTGGATGCTTATCTTGCTGCAATCCTTTGACCCCAACTGACTTCCTGCCCCTGGGGCAGGGGGCTGGACTTGATGATCTTTGAGGTTCCTTCCAGCCCTAACATCTATGAAATTTATGAAATCTATAACCTGGATGTTGGCCTATTGTTCACAAAGAACGGCAAAGCTGCTGGGAAAGATGGTATTCCTCTTGGTCAATTGGTAAACCAATGGTTTCTGGCTCTCTTTTCAACTATGATGGAGAATGGTCACATTCCACAGATCTGGTGTGAGGCAATGGTTATAGCTCTGTCAAAACCAGGAAAGCCAGTACATGATCCTGGGAGCTATAGGCCCATCTCTTTGCTCTGCACAACCTATAAGCACCTGGAGCAGCTCATCCTTCTAAGAATCAGCCCTATCATCAACCTGTTTCTCACCCAAGAGCAGGCTGGCTTTAGACCCCATTGTAACTCCTGTGAACAAGTCCTTGCTATCACTACAATCATTGAGTCTGGTTTTCACTGCAAGACCAGGGCCGCCTTCATAGGTCTTTCCTTGGCCTATGATACTGTGTGGAAACACAGACCGATGCTCAAACTGTCCCCGCTGCTGCCATATGCCAAATTACTCCAGCTGCTGTGGACTTCGATGAGAAATAGAAGGATGAAGGTCTATCTACGAGATAAGGTCCAAGGATACTCAACAGCAGCCTCCCATAGGGCAGTGTTCTGGCACCAACGCTTTTTAAAATCTATGTAAGTGAAATGTCTTACATGTCATAATGAAAATTTATCTACACTGACGATATCACCTTGATACAAGCAAAAAATCTTTTCAGGATACTGAAGCCACACTAAACTCTGATCTCTCAATAATGGCTAAATACTTCCATAAGAAGAAACTATGACCAAATCCAACCCATCATCTCTGTATTCCATCTTGACAAATAAAAGGCACATAACACCCTCAACGTCACCTTTTGTGGGGAAAAAAGTGCACCACGACCCAACTCCTACCTACCTTGGGGTGACCTGTGACTGCTCCCTAACCTACCATTATCACTTCTGAAAGACTGCCATGAAAACAAAGGCATGAATGAGTGAACATCATCCAAAAGCTCACCAGCACAAGCTGGGGTGCAAAAGCCACCATCCTCCATGCTTCTGCCATAGCCTGGTCTTCTCAACAGCTGAGCATTGTGCACCCATCTGGGCCTCATGTCAACATACCAAACTCATTGACACCCAACTCTACTCAGTAATGAGGACTATTTCTGGAACTTTGATATCAACTCCAGTGCAGTGACTACCAGTACTTTGAAACATTACTCCTCCCTCTATTCGACAGGATGCAGCAACATACAGAGAAATATACCCATCCATAGCAATCTGTATCTTCACATCCACAGAGACCTTCAAGATCTCCCAACTTGTCACATGATTTTACAAAAACCATTTGGACACGAACTGAGCACCTTTTATACCGCAACACTGAAGAATCTTGGACAAAAGCTTGGGCAGAAAAGACGTTCCCAAATAAACACTCTGTCTCCAGTCCAACAATGCAACAACCGGGCTTCAACCTTCCACGGAGTACATGGACAACTCTTAATAGGATACACACTGGATATGGCCAGCGTGGCAACCTGATGTACAAGTGGCACCTAAAAACCTTGCCTGGCTGCAACTGCGGAAACCCTAACCAAACCATGGAGGACATAACAACATCCTGCCCCAGATATAAGTTTGAGGGGGACATCCTAGAGTTACACTCACTTTCCAGCAGGGCAGTGGTCTGGCTGGAGAATTTGGAATTAAAACTGACAATAGTTCCTGTTCCTAAAGCCATACAAAAGAAGAAGATGTTGCTAGAGAATCTCACTTTTTTGTTTGTTTGTTTAGCAACTATGTACAGAGAAAACATTGAAGAGTTTTAAATACAAAGATCAAATGCCAAAAAAAAATGTTGTTAAAAAAAAGAAAAAGAAAAAGAAAAGAATAATATAATGATTTTTTTAGACTGGCCATATTACAGTTGTCATCAACTAGGTGGATCTCAGTCCACTGGTAGATCTCGGAGCCTTTTGTGGTAGATCTTGGAGCCTCCTGGAGTCGATCCAAGGCTCGGGTGGGGGGCTGAGTGCCCACGTGCATGCATGCATGCACCCCAGCAGAGCAGGTCAGTCCATGGGGTAGGGATGGGGCAAGAGATAGATCAAGGCCCCCATGGTGGGGGACAGTGCTGCAGAGGCAGGAACAGGGGTAAGTTGAGTGGGGCCCAAGCTGAGTGGGACTTACCTGCTGAGGAGGCACACCCCCAAATAATTTTTTCTCCCTCCACCTCAACCTGCCATCCCCCTTCCCCCTCCCAGACTTATCTGCTAGGTGGGGAAAGGCAGGGGAGCACAGTACATCTTGGTTTCCTTTTAAATGCCAAAGGTGATCTCCTACCTAAAAAGGTTGGAGCCTAATAGCAGTACTGGAACTTACTATTTTTTGCTGACAGATCAAATATCTTCCCTACTGGAAGGTCTAGCCTGTTATATCCCTGAACAGATGTTTACCTCATGTTAATGTGAATCCTGACACTTTTTTAAGTACATGCTGCTCTGCCAAAATGTTAGAGGATGGCCCCTTTGAAGACTGTTTCCCCTATAGAAACAGTATAGAACACAGTTAAAATTAAATACAAAACCCTTCAATGTTTATGTAACATTAAGTACCCAATTTATACCCCCAAAAGCACAGAACTAGGCTAAGACTGATAAGCCATACCGACACTCTTGGGCTGTGTGTAGACAAAACGAGAGCTGTGCGTGCACAACACTTTAAAGCTGGCTAAATGCTTTTGCACCACTTTAATGGTATCGGTGTTTGCATGCCTCAGTGGTATATTGCACATTAATTCCAGCTGCTGTAGGAAATTCAGCAGCATAATGCACCTTAAATAACCTGGGGTGCAACAGACTGAACCTCCTTTGAGGAGTTTGAGTTTGCTGCCCCTACAGCCATGGAGCGAAGCACCAGGCTCCATGCAGCTCTGCAGGAAGCACTGCAGGCAGCCTGGTAGCAGCCTGGGAAAGCAGGCTCCGCCCAAGAAAAGCAGTGAGCCTGATCTCCCCCCCACTCCCAGCCAGAGCCTGCCTGCTTGCCTGAGCTGTGCAGGAGGGCGGTCCTTCCCTTCATGGCTGCAGTGCCCCTCGGGACCACCTGAGCTGGGTGCCTGTGGGCTGGTGCCGCCACTGCTGGAAGAAAGCACCAGCCCCCTCCCCCCTCCCAGCCCAGGGACTGCTCCTCCCACCAGCAGCTCATCCTCCCCTGCCCACCAGAGAGACATGTAAGGCAGCAGGGTATGTGTATAACACGGTGGTTTAATAAGCCCCACTTCTTTAAAACCCTCACTTCAATTTAGGGCCCCCATTTTGTTTACACACAGCCCCTGACTCCAGCGTGAAGAAAAGTAGCACAAAGAAGTTTGTCTGGGCCAACTATCAACATGGATTTCAACCTTAGCTCTGAATTTCCTTGAAATTTTGGGTATAAGCCAGACTCTTCACTATTACTTAAATGTTGGTTTTATGTTCCTTAGTGGAATTTCCTTTTTGCCTTTTTTTCCCCCTCCAGTAAATACAAAAAAGTATCTTGCAAATTCAATGAAGGCTTTAACAGTTTCCTTTCTACCTAATTACCCAGTAATACTCTGTAACAGCTCAAGGTAATGGAGTATTAGGAAATGTGTTTAAGTGTGTTGTTTTACTAAATAAATATATAATTGGGAGATATGTATGAGAAAGAAAAGAAATGAGCAATTTTACCAGACCTCTAACTAAGAGGGCTATTCAAAACACCACCTCTTGCTGCAATAGGCTGTGACGAATCCTGCAGAGCTATTACAGTTCATGTTGGTGGCATGTATACACATTAAGTCTAAAACCATCACTTGGACACTTTCAATCAAGATTGTTGTTGCCCACACACAGCAACCCATTTTTAAAACTATGTCAAGCCAAGTCCCATAGGCATTAGCTTGGCAAAGCTCCCAGTAAATGAGCTGACCTATCTATTCAGTGGGTGTATTGCTTGAATGAGGGCTGCTAGATTTGAACTCCAGTAATTCCACTCCCTCCCCAGTCTCAATTTAAAATCCACAAGGGAGTTACCTTTCTGGAACTGAGCCCTTTCTCTCTAGTCCTGAGGGGATGAGAAGTTACATGATATAATCCTGCCTGGATTTTGTTTCTGCCATATTACAAAAAACACATATAAACAGATTTTTAGTCATAGGCAATACAGTGACAAATACCAAGTCCATGCCTAGGTCTCAAGTACCAAAACAGATCAGCGTAAACTGCACCTCTGGCCAGGTGGGCACATACAGTATAAGTTAGAACTGATCAAGGCTGCTGGGGATTCAACTGAACCAGCATGTGTCCCCATTTCCCGGACAATACAGTACAGTCGCATCTTATGTTCTGAAGTCAGCGCGTAAGGCAAAAATCATGTATAGTCAAAATTAACTTGAAAATCCCAGCCCGTGCATGCTGTGCAACAGCTGCACCTACTACGAGGCAGCAGGACAACCTGCCACTGCTGCTCCGCACATCCTCCTCACCCCTCTCGTCCTCTGCCGCCTCGTCCCACCAGGGCAGCCAGCTGAACGTGAGCGAGCTGCCACCCCCCAGCCATGCCAACATGTGCAGGCAGTACCATGTGGCGCCACACTATGCGCCATGCCCTAGCTGGTAGCCGGCAGCCAGCCCCAGCAGCCAAGTGCATAAAGCTGAATTTGCGCAAGTTAAATGCACGTAAGATGCAACTCCACTGTACCATAAAATTCTGCCCAGCTCATTTTTAGAGAATGGAAAATGGGCTGTCCCTTTTGGGGCAAAGGAGATTGTGGCTGCATCACTGCCCCTTAGAAATTAGAAAAAGTACTTGCAGCTAGAGGTAATCATTAAAGGTATAGTCATTGTTACCACTGTGTCTTCCTTCCTGCTTGTTTATCTCATCCATTCTTTAAATCTTACGTTCTCCATAATGGCCCCGCAGTATGCCAAACTTTTTTATGTGCCACCTCAAAGAAGAATTCCTCAAGGACTGCACCATCAAACCTTTGCTATACTTAAGGGATATCAATGACATCTTCATCATTTGAACTGAAAACCTGCAGTCTCAGATTGAGTTCCATCAGAAATTCAACAATCACTACCCCACCATCCAACTATCTCTTGAATACTCCAGCATCAACCTCTGTGATACAAAAAATCATCAACTAAGTATAACTGACTGCCCAGAGGAGTTTTCCATCTATTGACTCCTCTGTGAAATCCTATGAAATATGAACTTTCATTTCTGACCAGAAGAACTTTCACAATCTTTTCTCCAGTGCCTGATGAAGAGTGTTTGTGCCTGAAAGCTTACAATTAAAGGCTTCTTTTTGCAAAAATCTTGTTTGTCTAAAAGATATCATCTCTACTATGTATCCTGATTGCCTTGAACTGAATAGAAGACATTGGATTTATGACACGATATAACCTGCCTAACATCTGACTCCCCAGGTACCTCTCCACTATTTACTAGCTACATTCATTCCTCCCCCTGCCTGCCCCACCCTCCCCTGCCCCAGCCTGTCTCCCACCCACTGACTCCTCGATTTACATCTTTACTGGCCGGCTTGCTGGCTTCCTTGAATGCATACCAGCCTCTGGCTTCTTTACTATTCACTCCATCCAGTAAGAACACTCACCAACTGCAGATGTTCCTCAGCCTGACAAAAGGTATTTATACCTGAAAACTTGCAAAGAAGATTTTTTTTTCCAACTATCTGAGTTGGTCTAATAAAAGATACCAGATTTACCCAAAGAACCTTGTCTGCCTATGTCCTTACACCATGGGTGGGCAAAATATGGCCCACGGGCCAAATCTGGCCTGCAAGGCCATTCTGTCTGGCCTGCAGGGCTGGCTGCACCAGCGTGGGAAACTCAGATAAGGAGGGGGCAAAGAAGGAGCCCGGGGAAAAGTGGCCCCTCCCCAACCCCATGTCCGGTGCTCTCTGCTGCAGCCACTCACAGTCCGCACAGGGCCGTCCTCAGCAGGCACAAGTGGCCCCACGCGGGCTGTGAGTGGCTGCAGCGTGGAGTGCTGGCCCCACAGGGTGGGGGAGGGGCAGCTTCTCCCCCTCCGCGCTCAGCACCAACTTGTAACCCGCTCCCACTGCCAGCCTGGGCCCTGTGCTGGCTCCGGGCTCACCCACTGGCGCCCCTCCCATTGGCACCCAGTGTTTGCTACTGCCCATCAGGAGCTCACACGAGGGGACCACCGAGGTGGCAGTGGCAAACGCTGCCCAGCAAAGCAAGCAGGGGGGGTGCAGCTGCTGCCATGGCGGGGCCCCAACGGGTAAGCCCAGAGCCAGCGTGGGGCCTAAGCTGACAGTGGTGGCAGGTTACAAGCTGGTGCTGAGCACGTGGGAAAAGTGGCCCCCCGCCTGCCCCACGGCTGGTGCCCTGCACTGCAGCCACTCACAGTCCATGCAGGGCTGCCTGTTCCTGCTCAGGACAGCCCCACATGGGCTGTGAGTGGCTGCAACAGGGAGTGCTAGACACGGGGCAGGCGAGGGGGCGCTCTTCCCCACGCTCTGCACCAGCTTGTTCCCTGCTGGCGAACAGGGGGATGGGGCTGCACACTGCCCCCTGCCTGTACAATAGGGATGGGGGGCATTGGGAGTGAGCGGGTGCACGGGGCCCACACTGGTGTCCCGGGGCCAGCACCAGCAGGGCCTAGAGCAGGGCTGCAGGGGTACAGGGTCCCGTCCAGCAGGGGCTCTACAGAGCCGAGTCAGCTCCATGCTCTCCCTGCTGGTGCAGCCCAGCCAAGCTCCACGGCCCCCTGCCAGGCCGCACCCCACTCTGGGCCCCACCAGTGCTGGCCCTGAGACACTGGTCCCAGGACATTGGGACATTTGGTCCCAAGATGATGACAACCTATACCCCAATCCCCACAAGGGAAATTCAGTTGGCTTTTTGCAATGCAACACAGGCTATCAGGCACAAAGTAACACCTTTACCAAGTCAAATGTGCCAACAACACCTCAGTGTGACTATGTATCAGTTGCAGATCAACTACATCTGGAACAGCACTTTAGATAACTCTCAGTAGGCTTGCAACAATATAGCAGTGGTTAAACAGGTTTATTATCACGTCCTAATTACTTCCAAGAATAAGCCCACACACAGGTTATGAACTGGGCTATCAAGAGGCTGTCAAGTGCATAGACTGTGCATAGCCAGAGACCCCTGCCCTGATGGTCAATGATCATCTATTAACCCTTAATTCATTTTGAAAGTTGACTGTATGATGCAAATCTGTTAACCGGGATTAGAAAATAGTGAGCACATCTACAAACAGCCTTAGAGACTATGTGCCATTACTCATCAAGCACAATGAGGACAGACACTGGTTGAGATCTCTAGTCATAACCACAACACAAATACTGACAAACTGCCAATATTTACAATAAAATCAGACCTGATTTACTGTAATCTAGGGTTACCATATGTCTGGGTTTTCCCAGACATATCCTCTTTTTTGGCACCCTGTCTTCTTGTCTGGACAGGTTTTTTTAAATGCAAGCAAATGTCCAGGTTTTTTTCCTACCTCTGGCTTTTTCACCCTACTTCCAGCTTAGCTGCTTGGGTCTGGGGGCAGTAGGGCAAGGTGAATGGCTGTTGGAAAATCACATGCTCTGTAAGCAGGCCCTGGCAGGTAAGAGAGAGAGACAGACACAGAGACTGTGTATGTAGAGCAGGACTGTGGGGTAGGAGCTGCAGGTCGGGAATGAGAGGCCCTAGCAGGGCTGGGGGGGCAGGCTGCAGGTTGGGAGTGAGGGGCACTGGCAGGGCTGTAGGGTGGGTACAGTAGGTCAGGAGTGAGAGGCAGCAGCAGGGCTGGGGGGGCTGTGGCTTAGGAGTGAGGGGCAGAGACAGAGCACAGGTATGACTGCTCCTCCACACACAATCATATACCCCTTCCCCTTCTCTTCCCCCTCCCCCCTTTTCCTCCCCTTCCTTCCCCACAGGTGTCCTCCTTTTTTCATAGATTTCATAGACATTAGGGCTGGAAGGGACCTCGGGAGATCATCGAGTCCAGCCCCCTGCCCAAAGGG
>NW_017728948.1:20693012-20694578 GCF_001723895.1 Crocodylus porosus
AGTACCTATTTAATAGGTTGGCTTTTTCCTGGGCGTCAGTTGTCAGTTGCCCCATCTGGTTTAGCAGGGGTCCAACATTGCCCTTGCTTTTATACTGGCACTATCCAGGGGTGGGCAAAATGCGGCCCGCTGGCCAGATACGGCCTGCCAGGCCATTCTATCTAGCCCACAGGGCCCCTAAAAATGTAGAAAATTAATATTTATCTGCCCCTGGCTGCCTGTCATGTGGCCCTCGATGACTTGCCAAAACTCAGTAAGCGGCCTTCCACCCAAAATGATTGCCCGCCCCAATTGTAATCCCTTACCCTTTCCCTTTTGAAAGTTAAAATCACTTCAACAGTCCATGTTTGCAAAGTTTCAGGGACTTATCCTCATGTTTTGTTATCACAGTAGTCCTTTTCTCTCAGTTGTTCTATACTGGAAGCTGAAATCCTTCAGCTTCTCTTTCTTGAACTAGGTAGGGTTATCCTATACACCAGCATCCCAATTTGCTGTGTGACATATTGTTGTGTGTGAACTGAAAGGGCAAACCAGGTAATTAGGGGGTCCTATACCCCCACCTAAAGAGAGGGTAACGAAAAGTACAAATGGCACCTCCACCAATATATGACTCTGCGTCTTTATTTTATTATGACCTAGTTACTTGCAATGGTTTCAATAAAGTCTTTGGACACAAGAATTACAACTGGTGGCAGAAACTTGACAATGGAAAAAGCACTTCTGCAGGGGAAGAAATGATCACGCAGAGGAGACTGCAACTACTTAGCAAATGCCAGACTGGATGGTACCTCACAGCTGTTGCTCTCTCTGAATGAATGGACTGATGAGAAAGCGGCACAGTACTCAGGAGCACTTTTCGATGGTTATGCCAGCCTCCCACTGTGTATCTTGCAGACAGTGATACCAGTACTCATATGAGGGAGGATTGGGTCTACTGTAGCACCAGAAGGAATGGCAAGAAAGGTAGCCACAGCAAGGGAAACCACTGAAGAGACTGTTTGGTGGACAGATGGCTTGACTGAAGGAAACCCAGCTCCACCAAATCTGGAAAGGGCAATGTAGAGATGGTTCTAAGTGCAGAGATGTCATGACAGAATCCTGGATGAAAAATTGGTTTATAATAGAGTAAACTTTGTAAAATTAGTGAAGAAGGAAGATAACTTACTGAATAAGCCTATGGACCAAATTGCATGCAGAGTTAAGCATATGGAAGCAGAAATTGGAGTTTTCTTAGAGGTATGAACTGCTATTTCACAGTATCAGGGTGAGTCCTTTATGCTAGACACAGCGTTTCAAGAAATGACTGTTAGTGAAGTGGCTAAAACATTGGAAGAGGCCCAGTGCAAGCTATTTTCAGGCATTCCATGGATCATATGAGAGATTGTTTTCCAAATCAGTCCTAAACCAGATGACATTTGCAGACAGTGTGGAGTCAAAAGGACACTGGAGACAAAATTGCCTTAGCACAAGAAAGTCATACCAGGGAATCTGATTCAGTAAGGCCACCATTGTTAAAAGAGCCCATGTGTGGAGTTGCCCAGAGACTATGTATTTGCTATTACTGTA
>NW_017728948.1:20694589-20707482 GCF_001723895.1 Crocodylus porosus
AAGAATATATACAGCATGTACAGACATGTTCCAGACATCAACAGCTGGAAAACTGCAATGCTCTTAGATTTAGGATCTAAGAAGTCTGATCCCTAGATGATACTGAAAGGGAAGGAAACTCATTTTGCAGGACTTAAACTGGTGACAATTAATCAGCAGCCACTGCAGAAAACAGCTCCTTCAGCACCAGAGGTTTCTGCACACTATTTTTTGTACGTGTGTTTTCTTATGGTGACTGTGTCTGGTATTGGGAATGCATTTCATCCAAGGGCATAACAATAACTCCTGGAACATTAACTAAAAACTTGACAACCTGAACAATATTTAGATTCCCCTAATGGATCTAAGTAGGAAGAAATGTGGACCCTGGGGAAATACAACTACCTATTAAGTCCTTGGAGTTAATATAGATTAGCTTAAAAGGCCCACTACCTAAAACACAAACTGGAAATCAGTATATGCTAGTAATACAGGACATCTTCTCAAAGCATATGGGAGCATAGCTATGAAGGATTTAAAAAGACTCAGTTACGGTGAACTGATGAAATAAGTAGTGATTTTGTTTAGCCTACCAAATTTGACCTGCAGTGATAAAGGGAAAAATTGTATCTCTGTTATCGAGGTTTTCTTACAACTCGTGGCAACCAGTCAAGGACTTGTGTTGTCCATTTTGTAAGCTATGAAGTGAAAGATTGAAGGATGAAAAGAATAAACTAGACAATTGGTTCTATGTCTTTGGTATTTATCAATGAAGACTAAAAAAGATGGGCTACACACACTTTTTTCTTAACACAAGGTGTATGCAAGGTATATTCTCTTAACAAGATTATTTTTATACTCCACAAACCCTCTTGTTGCCTGCAACCTGATGTTCAGGCAACAAGAACTGGCAAGTCCCCCTGAGTCTACAGATAGTAGGTTATGGACAAACATACTTTTCTACTGCTTTAAAAAAGGAGGAGCTGCCCCTCAGGAACTCGCATCTCAGCTGTCACAATTAGCTACATCTGCATGTAATCTCCCATAGCAATGCAGATTAGTTGAATCACTGGACTTTCCCCCCAAATGAAATATATGCAAAGGTTTTGTCATACTTGTAACTACTATGCATGAATGCACGTGCAGTGACTCATTATACCTGGCAATACTGGTACCTTTACACCTTCCTGTACTACCCTTTTTTTTTCACCCTGACAGCAAAGACATTATTCTAGGCTGCTACATGGCTATGTAACTGAAAAAAGCATCCAGGGAAAAAAAACTATCAAACTTTCTCTTTTTCAAAAGAAGCTGCATGTGGTAGTTAAGACATTAAAAAACTAATCCTTGCTGATACAAAAAACCATCACCATATATTGCATTATGAACTGGTGCACAGATTCACTAAAAGGGAAAGGTGAACATTGAGGAAACTCGACCAGAGGAAGACAGAAAAGAGAATTTGGAAATAGCCAGAGAGTCCTGTAGGTTGCAGCAAAGTCACCTGCAGGGATGGAACCGGGGTAGGCATCCACACACAATCTGGAGACAGTCTGCTCAGACAGGCCTAACCTGGAGAACAAGCACTTTGTTCTAACTTGTAAGTGTTGCAACTAGAAACAAACAACATCCCCACCACTGAATACAGGACTCCAGTGAACAGACCAGTATGGAAACCTGCATGCATTCCTAGGAGTCCAAAGAATAACAAAACCTGTATTGCTTTTAAATTCTCAGTAGGTCAATGGAGCAGAATTGCAACAATCAGTGCAGACAGCACCTCCACCAACAGATGGTGCCTTCCCTTTAATTAAGTATTTAGTTTATGTCTTGTTTGAAGTTATTTCTCCTTAGGCTGGAGGAAAGCTAAATCCTTCCAGTATATGGCTGGAACTGCTACCTGCATTTCAACTCATCCTTTGATTGCTGTTTGTATTACAAGAAACACATTCCCCCTGAATGCACTAAAAGGAAGCCGGTGTCACAACAACAAAAGTGAAAGCATGTGACGATCAAGGTGGGAACACCATCCCCCTCACCTGATCACTCCTGGATCTGCAGGCACATCCCCATCAGGGCCAGGTCAGCAGAGGGGGCAGCAGCTCTGTGACAGAAGCTGCCCTAGGAAGTAACCCAGCACTTAGGGAAGTGGCAGGTTACTTAACTACCAGGACAACAGGGAAGCCAGATGCCTCAGGGAACTGGGCACAGAGTCAGCTGCAGCGGGAGCCAGGAGAGCATGTGTGGAACAGGATGCGACCATGTTCAGTCTAGCTGTATTTGAGTGACAGCTGAATTACGGAGGAGCAGCCAACACCTGGCAGGGATCTAGTACAGAGGAGCCCCAGTGAGATGCACCATTAACTGATCCCAGTCTGCAAAAATGCACATTCTTCTTTGTTTTTAAAAATGGAGACTAGACTGGACAGAAGAGAGCAGCCTGCAGAGCCCATACGCTCTACTTCTTTGCTTTCTGGAGCCTGGAAAAGAACAGTTATTGTTTTGCTTCGGTGGCAACTGTTTTAGCCACTATATCCATGCTAATAGCAATCTTTTTAAAAAACTGTAGTAAAATACCCTCTCACCTTAGCTACATCTGAGTAGTCAGAAAATTATCAAGAAAGAGGGGAAACAATGCCATATCACATGTATTTTGTATAGCTTTTAAGGCTCTGCTTCAATTTTCCTTTCATCCACCTCCATAAAAATGATGATAACAACTTACCTAAGGGTTAATTTCTAACCTACCTATCTCACATGACGGTTGATTAAGCAAAGCTCATAAAGAGATCTGAGGATGAAAAGTACAGGGGGCTACAAGTAGCTGTTATTATACACAGGCCAGGGCAGAAGTGATCAGGTCTCTAGCAGGTCTATGCCAAGGAACTTAATTAAACATTTTTCATTTCAGAAAAAAAATATTTCAACAAATATTTAAAAGTCACTATAAAAAGCAACTACTGTCTGCCATTGCTTATCCTAAAGAATGTTGGGAAGGTCATTAATAAAAGATATCTTACAAAGATTTTTTAAGAACTCTATGGTTTATCTTACATATATAAATATATTTCTATTGACACTATACTTTGCTCAATCTGCAGAAGTAGATAAGTTTTCTGAATGGTTGGTTGTATTTGGAATCGTGGTAAGAGTGCTGGTTTGATAATTCTATAAATCAGTGACAAGTGTTGCAACCTATACAACACATCTGAATTGAAGCATGTCTGCAGCCGTTGTCACTTTAATTTATTACAACATAAACCTGAACAACAGCACAATACAGCTGTTGAGAAAATGGATAGGGAAATGTTATCGTTGCTGTGAAGACTCCAAAGCATGTAAATGTTGAACTTCCTACCGCAGCAGAGACCACTTGCATGCAAAGAACAACCTAATTTGGGCTGATCAGCAAGTAGTTAGCTCTAAGAGGCAAAGCCAGGAAGACCTTGTACTCCTATTCCTGCACTCTCCTCTCTAACAGCGAGGACCGAGAATTTATCACAAACCCCCTAGTCTATCCTTAAAGAGACAGAAAAATGGTTCAGGAACCTGAAAATGCATCTCATAACAATTGGAGCTAATTACCATTCAGACTTCTGCTCCTATCACAGCTGCTCACAGATAATTACTGTTAATGAGAGTGGTAGTTGCAGGCTTCTTGGCTCTGCTTATGTTGCCTTATAATACCAGACTGCTGAGCACATTTTGCATTCTGTACACCTTACCATGGAGGAACAGTATTGATCCACACACCATGGCATCAAATTCAGACTAAGAAACTCATTTGTGAAATACATACAATGCACTCAAAAGTGGAGGAAAACATCACTCCTTAGGAAGGCAAATAGCTCCTCTGTGCCAAGACACTGTCTGGAAATGCAGTTTTCCCACATAACAGCACCATTCTTTGACATAAAGCCATTTCACATGAAAGAAAAGCAATGCTCTTGTTTACAGAAGTGACTGGAACAAGTGAAAATGCGAGCAGACACTGCAGAAAACTTAGGTAGAATTATTTTCCTCTCTGACTTGCCTCTTGCCACATCTGTATTTGGAGTCTTTACCATAGCACACTGGCATGGCCTTCCCAATGGGGCCCCAGATTATACCACTAAACCTGAGATTTTCCCAGAATAGCTTAACCCAGCCCAGCCTTCTCCCCTTCCTATCAGAATAATTTATATTTTGGAAAAAGCATTCTGTTGCTGATATAACTACATCTTCACAAGAGGGTTTTGCTGGTGCAGCTATGTTTGCTCACAAATCACTCCTCATCACACCCTGACTGGCACAGCTATAGAAACAGAATTTTGTAGTGTAGTTTTCTGCCATGTCATGTCAGATTCTTCCCTGTCCTACACCTGGGTGGTCATCTTCACCTGCCCAAAGGGAATGGAAAATTCTCCATCAGATCAAAATGTTAGTTTTCACGTCCACTTTGTATCAGTGTGACCAATTACACTGTGTGCAAGGAAGAAGAAATCATCAGGCCAGCTGGAATTAATTCTATTCACACCTTTGTGGGAATTAAGAGCAAGTCCACTGAACTCAGTGGATTTTCTCAAGAGCAGGGGTTGCCAACCTACAGAGCCAAAGGGAATTTCACCTGCGTAATGGCATGGAGCTTTGCCTTTACCATGCTACAGCTGGGCAGTGGGGAAAAGTGTTGGGTCCTGGCACCAATCAATCTTAAGCCCATGCTGGGCCATTCCAGCCTGCTGTCAGGCAGTTGCCAGCCCCTACAGTAGTGCAAATGACACCAGAACCATGCTCACTGGGCATGTCTACACATGCAAATGCTCTGGTGTAAATTACTCTAGAGTAAACCCACTACAGGCATCTACATGTGCAGGGACATGGGAGCAGATTTGCTGCTCATGCAATCTGCTCCCACTACAGCCAGCCCTGCACCAGCACCCTGCAACAGCCAGAGGGAGCCCCCTGGGTGCTACCCCAGGGGCTGACAGGGAGCACCACCAAGAGACAGTTGTTTCCTGGAGGGGGCTGGAACATTGCTCCCTGCCCCTAAGAAATGCCTACTACTGGGGTGGGCTCCGCCACTGCAGCCCACGTGGGGACAATGTCCTCTGCCCTGGCAGTATGGGAGTTCCCAGCCCCCACCCCACCACTGCAGGGTCAGGGCTGGGAGATAAAGAACTCCCAGGTTGGACCCCATCACCACAGAGCTTAGGCTGTGAGATAAGGATTTCCCAGTGACAGTCCCCTGATCACAAAATGGGGGCTGGGAACACCCTGCTGCAAGGGTAGGGGGACATTGTCCCCTTCTGGGTTCCAGTGGCAGAGCCCACCCTGGCAGCACGCAGCTTCCAGGAACAGTGAGCAATCTCCCACCCCCTACTGCCTGGCAGAAAATGTACTCCCAGTCAGAGGTCTATATATGCGCTACTGTGTGGTAAATAATCAAGACCAAATTTGCTACTTGTATTTACAGGTAGCAAATTTACTCATGATCTGAGCAAATTACTGCATCTACACATAGACATCCACTGTACAGTAATTAGCTCTAATCTTGAGTAAAGTGTCTAATGTAGGTTTGCCCACCGTATGAAAGTTTCAGCTCCCCAAAACCTCAAGTATTTCCATATCAATGTATGTTACTATTATGGCCTTTCCTTACACATGCTACAACAGCTATTGTGGGTGGCAATGTAACATTTCTCTATGTTTTTTATTAAAGAATAATTCCTATTCATTTTAGAGGCAAATGGCAACAAAATAATCTTACTATCCCTCCTCCTACACAAACTCATTCATGTAATCAGCATAGATAAGCCAACCTGATTATGCAGTTTTGCAACACAGAGGTATGAGCTGATATGGAACATTTCCAGCAAATTAATCTCTTTGTTGCAGAGAGATAAGCATCATGTGAAATTAACATAATCAAGCAAATATTATACAACTTCATCTCTCAGTCTTCCAAGCAAACTGCATCCCAAATACCTTGCTGCATAAAATAATACAATTAATGACTCAAACAACAGGAAACAGTAGTAAGGAAAAAATTAAGAGATATAGGTAAGGTTTGAAAAGAGATATGTTGTCAGGTGAAACCTGAAATGCAATAAAGTCAATAAGATGAGTTGATGAGCCATAGAGATATAAAGAAATTGCTCCAAACAGCAGGAGCCAGATGAGGATGCTGTCCTTCCCACCAGCAGCAACACTGATGTGACAGGGAATAGGTCACTATGACAGAAGCACACACAATGGGAAAAGCAGCAGAGAAAGCACAAGTTCAGTGCATAGTGAGGTTTGGTTGGGTATTTTTGTTCTTTTTGCTTTTGAAACAGACATCTGAAAAACAGGCATATATCAGTGTTACTGAGCTCAGAGACATTGGCTCCTTTTCTCAATATGATTAAAGAAAATAAAATGGGGGGAAAAGAAGGGAACATAAGAGTGTCCAGTACAGACTATATATCTGAGAAATGCTAATCTTAACAAGATCAACTCATTGTACTACTCACTGTTGCAAATTATTCTGTGAAGAAATAATATTGTTTTATTTCTTTTTAGTTTGCTTATGATGGAGCTCAGCAATTTACCACTTTGGAAACTGCACATTTGACAGCAATGTGTAGCCTCCTAAGGCAGGGTTTTTTTACACCTTGAAGCAGCAGGTGTTGGCCAGTACTGGAGACAGAAGAGTGTATTAGACAAACCACCACTTAGATGCAATAAAGCCATTTTTTTATTCCTTATGTCAACAGCTTGTTTGGTCTGGACAGATAGGTGATCCCTGGTCCTCCAAACAATATATACCACATGTTTAAATCTGTGTCCAGGTTACTCTAGGAATCCATTGGTGAATGGGTTGCATGTACATAAAACTGAATATACGGACAAGTAATGACAGCATAGCATCAGTTATGTTTCTGATCAACAGTCAATACTCAGTGTACTAAACACCATTCATGCAGTCCAGGGGAAAGAAATTCAACTCTTGATGAAGTAAGATAGCTAAAATGGAAGCTACTGTCCAAGGTACTAGGCTCCATTCAAAACCAATGAGCAGCTAGGCCATGCAGGCTAAGGTGTTCCTTAGGGACTGATTGGTTAAGTACAGACAGTCAGGAAGCCCAAGGAGGAATCGATTCAATCTATCCAGGTTTCTCTAAGCTGCACAGATTGGACTGTTAGTGAAGGGAACCAACATTCGCTCTTCAGCTGGGGGAGGCAGGCAGAAGCCTGCACTGGCCAAGACTAGAAGGGTGGGCATGCTTCTGCATGCCTCCCAGCATGCTGGACATTATGGAGGGCAGCCAAATGGCCGCGCCATCCCTGACTGATTGTGGGACATGCCTCCCCCCTCTGACCTGACATCTGTCAGGCAGCTGCAGGCAGCCAGCAGAAGGAGTGCTCGCTCTGCTCAGTGGCATGGGGGTCTGTGAGTTTTGTCCAGGGTGTAAATTGTTAGAGAGAAGGTTCAGGTTGGACCAGTTAGGGCTGTCAGGCTCTGGAATGGGCTCCCAAGCAAAGTGGTACTCTCTTCCACTTTGGGGGTCTTCAAGAGAAGGCTGGACAGATATGTGGCTGGGGTGATATGATCCCAACACCCATTCCTGCCCAGGGCAGGGGGTCGGACCTGATGATCTGTTTAGGTCCCTTCCAACCCTAAGCACTATGATACTATGAATTGGCTGCAGCTGTGTGAAAACAACCAGCAGGCTAGTGAAACCAGGCGGGAGGTGGGGGGGATGTTCTGAGCAAGACCCTGAGAAGAAGCAAATGCAGAAATCCCTAGGGAATGTTACTGGCTAAAAAGGCAGACTTGGACACTGAGCAGCAAAACAGGACTTTCTGTGCATTCTTTATAAGAAAAAGTGATTGAATCAGAAAAGTACCTGACTTATCTCAAGTTCCTGTCTTATCAGAAACAACCCATTATGGCCATAAATGCTGGCTAACTGGTCAGGTCAACAGGGAACAACACGTAAGTTGGAACCTTAGTTACTGATAAGAAAGAGTAAGTACCTATTCAACATTTTTGTGCGTATAAGCACCAGGAGGAAAGTGTGTCCATTCCATAGTCTCCTAGCTGTTAACTGTGTGATGGGGGGGAAGGGAGGTGCATTTTATTCTGCTTTTCTAGTTTTATTTTGTTAGCACAGTCTAAAACAGATAGTCTATATATCACGCCTGTTGTCACCCAAGATAATGTATATCAGAGAAGGCTGACAGGAAAAACTTTACTTTTCATTATGCAATTTTAATATGTACAGATATATTAATGCACAGAGTATTTCTATTAGTGAATTACTCAAAGCATTAATTTGGAGAAAGTTACTTCAGCCTGAATATGGTTTATACTAACTCTCATGACAATAGAATTGTTCTCTAAGCATACTTTGGTGTATTACTTGGGATTGCAGTAGTGCTTAGGGAACTTGATCAGGGTCCTATTTCACTAAGCACTGTACATACAAAACAAAGTGTCCCTCTTCCTAAGAATTTACAGTTTAAGGCCCCTGTATTTTTTAACTTCCAGTGTATCCATGGATTCCCATGCTCCACACATTCTTAACTCTGTAAATAGTTGAATTTGGTCTTAATTAAATAAACATCACCTGAGTGACAGTAGTGTCAGAGATCTTGCAGAATCTAGGAAAGCAAAGACTTTCAGAGCCCAAGCTTTGAATCCATCCTCAATGCTCACAGTCCACACACTCCTACCCATCCCTGGACATTCCAGCATTTCAAAGCCAAGGAATGATTTCAAAAGCAAATGCTATGGTTAAAGTTACAAAGCCACAATTACTTTGATCATATGATGAAATGCCTGGAAACAATGTAGTATTATCAAGGATGAACTGAGAGGTCTGGTTTCTTGTTTTTATGGATTTATATTGTGACCTTACTTATATTCCAAATTCTGATTTCATAGTTGTTGGTTTTTTTAACAATCAGATGTTGCTAAAGCTACAGGAAATTAATGTTTGTAAGGGTGCATTTACATAAGACCCCAGCTTCACAGTAGCCTAATTCTACTGCGCGTTAGCATGCATGGCAAAAACCATGCTCATACACCGAAGGCAATAGTATCAGTCTACTGCTCAATTAGCATTGCTAAAAATCCATGCACTGTGTATTGATTTAATACTTGTTTATACAAGTACCAAACTTAATGTGCAGTAACTAAGGTGCATTAATGAACACGTAGACATGCCCTGAGACTAACTGTTAGCTAGCAGTACACAAGTAGTCTACTTAATTAAAAATAAAAATTGCTTGGAAACAGTCATGCTAATCCCAGGGTATCAACAGTTAGCCTATTTCTATCTCCAGACCAAGATACAATCTGAATGATGAATAGTAAAACTTTTCTGCTGTCCCTTGGAGATTAACAGGTTACTTCTGGATTCCTTCAATTACATGCATAAAAGAATTCTTAAGAGTCCTCTCACATTCATTCCATCCATCTACCGTGACAACTTTCCCCTGTTACATTTAGGAGGGAAGCAGAATCTTTACACTTGCCAAGTTCTGCTCAGAGGGCGATATGTGACATTGCCACTTAAACCCACAATAAAGATCACCCATTCCACTGCACTCAATTTGATTCCCATCAGCTGTAACAAATGTTACTTTATTTTTCTTGTGACTTCCTTCCTCTAAGGAAAGAAATAACAACCATTCCAAATTGGAACCGCTAGTTAAAGCCATGGAGCCCAAACAACAAGCATAGTAACTGATCTTTCTTTTTAACTTTATTTTACCCATCACTCTTCAAGTCAACAGATTTTGCAAAATGGCCGAAGACCTGGATATAGTCTCTGACCAGCTCAGATGACAACAAGATTTCTTTTAAGACTCTATTGTACTTATTTCCTAAGCCACAGCCTCCCCTGGAGTTTTGAATTATAGTTATATAGGGAAGGAGCACTGGAAACTACAGCCTTTCTCTGCAAGTAAGCACTATGTAAGATGATGGCAAGATTCTGCTCATCAATTCTTCAGTTGCTTGAATTCTGACTTGGAAGAGGTCTATCTTCAAAGACAATGAAAGGCTCTGCGGCAATGTTTCTGTGCCAGACCAGTTGGACATTTTACAATGTTAAATTATACTATGAGCAGAAGGTGATGTGTGTAATATGAACCACAGGCTGTCCAATTTATTTTTCTAAGGAACTTCTTGGCTTTGTTAATGACAACTCTACAAGGAAAAGGACCCTCTTTCACCCCACTACCTAAGTCTGATTTACCACCTCCTTGTTAAATTATTGTTAAAAGTCAAATAAGCGGCATACTATTTTTGTCCTTTGGGAACGACAGCAATTTAGCTCTTCAAAATTGATATAATCCATAGCAAAATTAAAGCCCCAACGTGTATAATAATTTTCTAAAATGTACCTACTCCTGTCAATCAACCAAAGCCTACCTAAACCACCTGCTAATGCATCAGATAATTTAAACACTAAAATATCCTTTAAAATCCCATAGAATAAATATAGTACCTCACCCAAGACAAAGTGATTATCATTTCATTTCACTTCCTAGACTGTTCCTAATAGGTTCTATTTTTCTAATGTATGTGTGCAACACCCATTAAAGATAATGGTACTGATGTGCATCAAAAGGGAGATTATGAGAACCGATTGTGATTTCTTTTACGCCTCCAAGGATTAAGGACTAGATTGTGATCTCAGTTACACCAGCTTATATCTGGAGTAATTCAACTGAGCTGAGATTCTCAGGGTTTACACAATCAGAAATTTACCCTAGATCATTAGCATTTATATAAGCTAATGTTCACCTTCTTCAAATATTGAACAGAACAGCTTGAAAGAAGCCTCAAGACCCTGTGTGTAATATAAAGAAATCAATGAAAATACTGATACAAGACACAGATAGGGAGCACAATTTAGTGTTAATTTACACTACTTACACATTGGGAAATTTACAGGGAGGCTGCTTCATAGTTATTCCTTTTTCTGTTATTTTCTCTCACAGAAGAAAGGTCAAAGTCATACTATCTCTTGTCACTAGACAGCAGTGGACCAACGTTACTTAGATCAGCAGCTTTCTTCTCTTCTGAACATTCACTTGATACTTCAGAAGATGATTATTATGCAAGTAACCGCACTTTGCAACTACAGAGGAAAGCTACACTGAACACCTGAAATGATGTACAGAATAAAAGCAGTGACCCTGTTTATTAGCATTCAACATAATGTATTGTATTGACAATAGTACAAAGATTATTTTTTATAAAACCCTACAGCTCCTGGTGACAGCGTTCTTCCCTAGGGTTTTGAACCACAATTTCTGTTTTAAAAACCTTTGTCTTCTGTTCCGGATGCTAGTACACAAGTAGGTTTTATATGGTCTCTCCACCATCACCCTCACTTATAAAAACACTATTCATAAACCAATCTCTCCAACATGATTATAATAACAGTATTCAAGTGCTGGTTTTTCAAACCAGTCCTTCCATTGTGAGATGGATGCTAAAGCACCATCCTCAACAGGGCAAGATATTATGATGGGGCAGCAAAGGCAAGTAAGCATATAGGGGGAACAATTACTCATTTTTCTGAAGACTGGGGGAACTCAATACCAAATTTCTTTGTGTCACCTCATAATTTACTTATCAAAAATATTTATGCCAGAAGCAGCATTCTGTGATGCAACTCATCATTTATGGAGTCATTGTGCTAACAACAGATGATTGAGACTATTTCCCATAAACCATCGTTAAATTAAAAGTATGCTTGGCAATTATGCTGAACTATTAAACATAAATTAAGTTACAGGAAAAAAAGAACATTGGGCAGAACTAATCCTTGGTGATTACATGAGGGGAAAATTTGGTCCATTCTCGTTTTCTTCTTAAGCTAATGAAAAAATATTTCCGAATAGGAACAAACTGCAGGTAGGCAGGGGAAAAGAAAAAAAACCACTTTTCAATATTTTCTAATATAAAGAAATAATACTAAAGACATTTATTTTAATCCAGGCACTTCTTAATTAATAATCAAATATCAGACTGTCCTGAATTAGAAAAGTCATTTTAACAATTATGTTCCTGAAATAAAACAAAAGGGTTAGATACTAGTTTTGGCGATATTTTTCAGAACTGGAACAAATGTTTTCAATATATCTCTTTCATTTGATGGCTAAAAGAAGAATTTGGACTTTGTTTTTAGATCTATCTATAGAACATTTCACATTTGTGTTAATATATTGTTTGTGTATATTGGTACCAAATACCCTATGTGCTTGAAATTAGTCTTTTGATTTACTGTTGCTCATCTCTCTACATTAGAAGTAATGTTAAAAGTCAGGTGTTCTTAAAAACATCCAACAGAGCCACTAAAGGTTTTATGTCTTCATGGGAGTGTCTACATGAGGCACTTAATGGCAAATTAGCATAGTTTACTGAGAAGTAAACATGTGTGTCTACATGTGCACATGCTTACTTCACAGTAAATCTCCCTAATCCCTAGTAAATTTGCTACCTACAAATGCAAGTAGCAAATTTACTTGTTATTAGTAAACATGCTGTAACACTTGTCTAGATGCCTGGCTGGGAGCCAAATCTGCTCCAAGTCCACCAGAAGGTAGGAGATAGCTCCCTGCCCCATGGAGTTGCCTACTATCAGAGAGGGCTCCATCACAGGAGCCTGAGTGGATATTATGTTCCCCAGCCTCGGCAGCAGGGAGCTCCAAGCCCCCTGCTCCCAGATCATGACCAGGGAGCTGGGGCTGAGAGATCCTTATCTCCCAGCCTGAGCTCCATGGTTGCAGGTCTCAAGCTGGGAAATTGTTATCTCCCAGCCTGAGCTCCGCAACCACTGGGAGATAAGATCCTTCCTACCTGAGCTGCAGAACTGGGGATGGGAGCTCCCTCCTGGCAGGGGCTTAGCTGCTTGTTCCCCACTCAGCTCCAC
>NW_017728948.1:20708297-20721059 GCF_001723895.1 Crocodylus porosus
AGCATGAATTAAGAGGTAAACAAATAGGATTGTACAATACTAAAAAAGAAACCAAACCAAAAAAAAATAAATTGATCAGATAATTTTAATGTCTTAGGTGCTCTGACAAAAACTGATAAGGAATCTCCTGTCCCCTCCAAAAAATAATTTATTTCTAACCTGATGGGTTAGGCTTGTTTCTACTGCACCAAAATAAACAGGAGTTCTGTCATTGAACTCAGTGGCAATAAGATCAGACGGAACCCATAGCCTTTTGAGGCTCCAGGCTCATCTACAACACATCAGACAGTGCTAGTGTGAGCCATGTAAAAACATGCCCTGTCCACTCACTCCCACTCAGTGTGTTCTACATGCTGAGAAAATGTCATGTAGTCTGTATTACAGCAGTCTCACCTGAGGCTAAGAGCACAGATGCTCTTTCTTTATTTATTTTGGCATATGGTACACACGGAAAGGGAGCAAACATACAGGGCATAGTTTCACAGGAGCGTTCCATCTCACTGTCCACACGGTATACACGTGCCTTCTCTGACAATAACATTAATTATAGCCGACTAACAAGCACTTTACTCATGTCCATACGTAAAACAGGAATTTTGTGCATGAAAGCATCCATCAGAAAATTAGCTTAATTATCAGTCACCCTTTTAACAAGTTATGTAATTCAGTTAGTTATTTCTTTTGTTGCATGGTGGGGTCCATCTACATGTGCAATTAATTCAAAGCTATAAACTCCAGAGCAATTTGAGACAGAGTAAACTACATCTGAGAGCAGCATCTACACATGCACTTGGGACAGCAGCAATTTGAGCCAAGGCAGACAGTTTATGCCAGGGTTGAGGGCATGGGGGATCAATCCTGGGCTCCCGGTGGTGGTGTTAGGTGGTAGAGGGGCTGGCTGTGGCATAAGGGTGCTGAACATGTGGAGCTATGTGACTAGACAGCAGGCAGGAGTCTGGCCCTGTACTAGCTGGGCTGACTGGATGCACATAACACCTGCAGTAAGCATCTACAAGTACATTTAATCACAGTTAATTAAGTAATAGCTAAACAAGTCTTTAAAAAAATCATAGTGTAGGCACTTCGTATACCATCTTGCTAGTCAAATCAAAAACTATAAACACTCAATATGAACCTCTTGATATTTAGTACATTTTATGAAATATGTTGTTTTAAACATCTTTGCTGCTTTCTTATGCCACTTTCAATCACAGGTCTCTAATCATGTGTCCTGGATAACATTCCAGGAAAACAAATGCTATGCTCTTTGCTTTGTTTAAGCAATGTTTATCACCAGCAATCATGACTTTCACTTAGAGCTTTATCTTGCCAAAAAGATTCAACGTATTTTACAATAGATATATAATAGTTTAATAATAGTGTGCAGTGCCAAGCTGATGACTGACAACAAAGGAAAAAATTACAGAACAGTCCATGTTCAGATTTAAAACCATGCCACTAGAGGATCTCCCAGATTGTAAAAAGAATCATCTGGGATACACATTGTGATGTCCCGGACTATCATCCACTCATTCATTCCAAGATAGCTGCTGCTGACAACTCTGAACGTTGAACATTAATTTTTCATAAGTTCCTCAGATACGGCCATTAACTTTGTTCCTTATTTATTCTTATACAACCATAAACTGTGTGTTGTTTTAAAAACTATTTGCAGGCTTCAATCCTGGCAGGTCCTGAGGTACAATGTGTCCTCAGCTCCCATTGAGTGAAATAGGAAGCAAAAGTGCTCAGGAGCTCAGCAAGTGACAAGATAAGGCCCTTGTTTTTCAATGAATGGTCACTCAGCATAAGGGCAGATCTAGTTTCAGAGTACTCAGCCATGCAGGTTTCAGCAACATGCAGAAAATAAATTCCATCTTTGACCTTTTTAAACCTCTGTTATAGCATCATTCTGTAAGAATGAATTTATTTTTCTACTCAATATATTCTATTCAATGGCTGTAGGCATTAATGTAGCTAGGATTAAAATCAGGTCAACGGTACTGAAAATAAATAGCACTTTAACCTGAAGAATACAAATGTGCCAAACCACCCCAAATGATTATAACTGATCTGCTTGCTTTAAGATTCAATATTTTTAGTGCCAAGTTAATGTTCTTTCTGCTTTCTTGATGTAGAACAACAACGACCTCCACTGAACAACTAGATATTTCATACAAGATTATGTAGAAGTGATCATAGGGATTAGATGGTGAAAAGACTTTATTTTTATGAACTCCACAGTAATGGCTAAAGAGTGCACAATGTAAACAGACAAGACAAGAGGGCAATGTGAGGGGAAGCAGACAGAGAAGGGAGAAGCAATTTCCCTCAAATTAGTAATTAGTAATTTGTGCCAACTTTCCCAAGATCATGTGCAGCAAATCAGAGGTTATCCAGGTCTTCCAACTCTCCGTGACATGTCCGTAAGATAAACCCTTTTTGATCAGTGAGTCCATCCCTTGTAAATATTGTATGTTTTATGTGCTTGGCATACAGGTACGCACACACTAACATATATGTGAATGTATATTATGGGATTCCACAATGGCCTAAATTTATTAGGCACAATTAGGTCCAACAGAACACAAATGCAAACATCTCCAGCCAGAAAAACTATTAATCAGGGTTTCTATACCATTCCCCACAGATCTCTAATTATTATCATAAATATCCCAATGTATTCATTCTATACCTTACTTGATATTTAAGTAGGAGATATTCCAAGGACTGTTACCTTGGTTGTTACTAGGATTTATTTTGAGCTCTCCTTAACTAAAGCGTAAATTTATGCAGCTTGTGAAAAAGGACTAAATCCACTTGCTGGTAGTGGTGGCAGACTCATTTCCTTTGTGGATAAACCCATTGGTGAAAAACACAATATACACATGACACTGAATCACACAACTATCATGAAAAGTGGGTTTCTTTGGCTTCCTGTAGAAACTGAGTGCATTGTTTTATATTATATGTATATCTACCAGTGCCCTCTACTGGGCATTATGATAAAAAAGGCAATTAATAAAGAGGTTACTCTCCATGTGTATATTAATTCAACTCTCTGATTTATTCTGGTTCATCAACTAAAGGCTTGTGGGTTTAGTACAAGGCTGTATAGTGATCTTAGTATATCTGTGACCAGGGATTTTAGCATTCTGAAACCAATATATTATGCCTGCCTGGCCTCTTTGCAAATTCATTGCCACTCCCCAGCAGCCTTTTAGCAGGAAGTCAGTGTATTGTCAGGACATTATCTAGTGGCAGCAAGTGCTGAAGCCCAGGTTCTACTGATCACTACCTTTCTTCCACAGAATGACCTGAAATTATCACTATTATGTATTATTGATGCTACAACAGTGCACACAGACCACAATCAGGAATTAGGGGCCCTTTGTTGATACTACAAACTTATACAGCAATAAAAATAAGAGAGTCCCTGATCCAGATATAGTGCGAGAGTTTGCAGTTTAAACATACTCCTTTACTTTAACTACAGAGGCTGGAAATTGGGAGATGGTCCCTCAGTTAAGCTAGTCAGAGACAGACAAAGGGTTCTGCAGAGGTTAGCTACTGCTCCACAATAACAATTGTTTAGTTCTTCTCATTCGTCATATGCCTGTGCTTACTGAACCCAGTGATCACTACACCAGGGACCTCACAGCTTTGATATGTGACAAGCCAAGGGACTGATGTAACAAGTATGCAAGAAGGCCCATGTAGTAACAAGTTAGTAAACTCTTCACCCCAGCTTCCTCATCTGTAAACTGAAAGGCCCTTTGCAGCACTCCAGTGAAAAGCACTGCACAAGCACAGTGCATCATGATGTTTTAAAATCTATTTAATGAAATATTTGGTAGATTAAATGGTCTTTTTAAAATAGTTGTTATGGAAACTTTTTGTGGACAGCACTGTGTAGTGTAGGTTCAATTATTTGAATGCTTCCTTCTAATTATTTGAATGCTTCCTTCTAACATCTAATGCCTTGTTCTTTGGTATTTTCCTCCTACCAGGAGTTTCAAATGGTAGCTGCTTACAACCAGAAAACAAGAGACACAGGGGTAGGAATCCCATATAAAGATTGTGCTACTTAACAGATGCCCACTGAGTTGAGAGAGAAGCAAAAACCTCAGAAGTTAAAAAACGCAGCAGGTTTCCTTCCTTTTGATTTTTTTCAGAGGCTGGTTTGTATGCATGTGTGCCAATTGCTCTCTTCTCTCTAGTTCTCATACACGCACAGTACTGGCATTAATGCAAACCTAATCCTTGCTATCAGGCTGTCATCACATATAAAATTAAACTGCTTATTTCTAACCAAAGGAAGCGTTTTTATTACTTGTTCCCCCCAATAAAACCGTCACCTTATGCTAATCCTAAGACGGTTCACATTGTGAGTCACAAGCTCTTCTTGCAAGGCTGAACTGAATATGCATAGTAGAAACTTAAAAAACAGCTCAACTTGTCCTGTGCATCCCTCATTCATATACGCTGAGTATTCTGCACAGGGAGTACAGCTACTTATTTTGTCCTTCCAAGAACTCTTATGCTAATAATGCAGAGGCCAATCTAATAAAGCATTGCTCAGGCAGATCGACAGCAGTGCTTTACAGGATGAGACCCTGTCTCTATTTTTCACCCCTCTTATTTGTAACTTAGAAAAGCTGGTAGGTTTGCAACGTCTCCATCAAGCCTCACAAATCAAACTGCAGCTCCCAGATCGTTTTCTTGTGAAGCAGAGGGGTTGTTTCTTTTGAATTAGCCAAAAATAATGCACTTTGAAAAAATGTATAATTTGCAACTTGCAGAGTGATAACATGCTCCTAGCCACAGCGTGAAAAATTCTGCTGCAGTTTACTAAAATGAGTTTAAATTCTCTCAGCAAGGTTTTGAAGGGTAACTAAGAATCAAGAGAATAAAGTTCCACACATGTCAAAAATACAAAAGAGAGAAGATAATTATGGTTACCATTCAATTAGGAAGTTGAACTTTCAAGGTTGATGGACCGTGGCCTTGTAATCAGCCACAAGAAACGCAACTGCCCTGTCAGCAAATCAGTTTCAGAACTGCCATTGTGGAACTTGAAATCCATGGCTGTCTGGCTGGTTCAGGCAGTCACAATGGATTGGACAACTATGGAATGCTATACTGCTGGCCTGATGGGCTATTAGTGGTGAAGCCAAGGTTACGCTATGCTTCTTTATACATGCTCTGAATAAAGTCCTCTCTCAAAAGTGTGCACTGAACTTAAATCTGAACTCCGCAAGTGCACACATGAGCCTAAGAACCATCAATTTGTAAAGCTGGCTGACAGACCCTTTCTCCTTTTAATGTACAAAATGCTCTTAATACCCTGTGCTCTAGGTGCATGTACAATAAATACAGAAACTTTCCAGAGTAAACAACTTTTATTACTAGACAACACATAACTAGTATCCATTACCCACATAGGTCCCCATCCTGTAAACTCAGTACCTCCTCAATGAGACTGCTTGCATATGTGTTATGCACATGCTTAAAAAATTGCTTAAAAATTTCTATGCTTCAGCAGTGGCAGAAGCAGGGACAGGTTATTGTATTTCTTGTTATACAGGCAGTCCTCAGACTTACGACACAACTGGTTCCTGAAAATGGCATCTTAAGTCAAAACGTTGCAACTTGGAACCAATTTTCTTATAAGAAACAATGTTATAAATGGGAGATTCGTTCCTGAACCAAGGCCTGATACCTTATTTTCACTAAAAATACCCCAAAATTTTGCACTCGATCAATTATAGATGAGTAACATAGCTACATTAATGTATTTATATCGTAAATAGCAATCATATTGATTTGGAAGGACTTCTTTGAGGTGACTTTGCTGGACTTTTTGAAGGGTTGTTGGCTGGAGTCTTCTCAGGAGTCTTGGCTGCAGGTTTTTCTAGACTCTTGTCTGCCTTCTTAAACAAAGTGTCCAAGGAAGTTTGGACAGATGTTCTCCAGGAAGAGGAGCAATGCAGCAAATTTGTTCGCTGGCGTGGCATCACATAGGATCAAGAATTGTAAAGTTGAAACTGATGTCATAAAGTTGAAACAGGGTATCAATTTATAAAACTTGTAAGTGCAAAAAGCTGTAATTTGAAACGTTGTAAGTCAAGGACTGCAAGTAATTATTTTAAAGTAAGTAATGCATTTTTTAGAGAACAGGAGGAGGAGTGACTTTTGGGGACAGCCATGACCCCCTTTGTAAGAAGAAGTATGGCCTTGGAAGAAACAAGGGGGGGGAGAGGCAGTGGTCCCTGTATGAGCTAGAGAAGCGTGAGGAGAGGGTAGCCCTGTATGAGGTAGAGGAGTGGGGGTCAATGTGGGGAAGAGGGAGTATCAATAACAAAAGATCTCTTATGTAGGAAGTGCTAGGGGTTGAGAAATGAGATTGCCTTGAGAAGGGTGGGAAAAAGAAGGAAATCTCTCCTTTAAAGTGTAGGGTACTCATGTCGGGGGGCGGGGCGGGGAGAGTTAGCTTTGTTATACTACTATACTACTTTATATGAAAAATGTTGTTCTCTCTTTATCAGTTACGTTGTCATTTATTGTAAGCCACCCCATACCTCTTTTGTGTGGCACAGATCTAATAAAGAGATCAATAAAATAACAACCCCCCTTCTCTTGGAACCACGGGGTAAGTGTGCTCTGAATCTGAGCTGACTTGAGTACTTTGGTACAGAGCTGAGTACAGTAAAAGCTGTGCTATCTGGCATCTTACAAGCCGGCATGCTCTACTAGCCAGCATGACGGCTTGCAAGATAAAGTGAAAACGGAAGTGCCCATCGCGGCACTTCTGGTTTCTCCGAGCCCCCATGGCCTGGGGCAAAGCAGCCTGCGCTACTGAGCCCCCACAGCACGGGGGCATAACAGACTGCACGGGGCTGTGTGGGGCCACCTTCCTGTTCCACGGGGCCCATGGGGCCTGTGGGACGGGCGGCAATGCGGCAGGGACCTGTTGCTGCCTACAAATTCATCAGGGGAGATCAACAGCAAATAGGTAGAGCTCTTTTCTCCCCAGCACCACCTGGGGTGACAAGGAACAATGATAATAAGCTGATGGAGAATACGTTTAGGTTAGAGATCAGAAGGCAGTAGTATACAGTCTGGGTGGCCAAATTCTGGAACCAGCTTCCCAGGGAAGTGGTCCTCACCCCTACCTTGGGCAAATTCAAGAGGAGGTTAGATGATCACCTGTCTGGGGTCTTGTGAACTCAGTGTTCATTCCTGCCTGTGGCAGGGGGTCAGGCTAGATGATCTGTTCAGGTCCCTCCTGACCCTAGCTACTATGAAACTATGGGAGAGACAGCAATGCCACAGGAGGGGCAGAGGGACTCCACAGACATGGTGGAAGAAGTGGCAGCTGGGGCCACTCAATTAATCGGCGTATTTGGTTATCCGGCATCCCCATTCCTGGGGGATGCCAGATAACAGAGCTTTTACTGTACTAGGTACAAAGGTGAAAGCAAGTCTCTATGTATGATTTGTGTGGGGTCCAATATAAAGTTTAGGGTATTTGCTTATTAATGAAGGAATGAAAAGTCTTTTCAAAATCCCATAAGGTAGATGTAGAAAAGCATCATATGACTTTTCATAGATGGGGAGCTAAGACACAATGAAAAAAAAGGGAATGTGATTTACAGAAAGTTAACATTTAACCATGGATCTTGCAATCTCTAAATTTTCTTCATAATTTTATCCTCTACAGCTCTGAATACCCCCAGGCAAGAGAAGATGGTCAGTATCTAGCCCTGTGTTCCCAAAGTAGTATAAACAAAAGCAGATATAAAGGGAAGAGTCACGCTCGTCCGAATGCTGCTGCTCTCTCTCTAGCAGCCTTTCAGTTTGCAGGGCGTGTGAAAAATAAAAGAAATACCCAGGTCTGTTTTGCTAATCTGACGCATTTCATAAAAAGGAAGCTACTAGGATGTTTTTTTGTTTTTTTTTATCTGCAAAGACAAAACACAGATACTACCTGCAAGGGTCCCTAGGTTTAGAAACATCAGATTTTAAAAAATGGCTTTAAAATATGCATATAGTTAAGAGGCTATCTCAAAGGAAACTATATTTCTGTCTTGCGATTGGCTACTAAGTTAGTCATGCTTTAAATATTTATCTGATGAAATCATTGTTTTTTAAAAGAAATGGTTCAGAAGTCCTCATGGCTCATAGCTAATAAAACATTTAATACCAAAAACTAGATAAAAATAACAGTAAGGATCCTATTTAAAATGCCAAAAGCAGGAAAATGCAAAGTTCAGAAAAATGGCATATCATCTTAAGTTTGCTAATGCACTCTGAGGGATCTCTCTTAAGCAAAGCCCTGGCCTATGCTATCTCAGTTCTGCAATCAGCCCTGTGCAAGTGGACTTCAGTATCTAGGCAGAGCTGTGTTGTTCCAGGGCTTGTGTTACAGAAAGTATGATAAGGGTATAGATAACTGTAACAACTGTACTGATATCAAACAATACCAATATGAGCTAGTACTGTTAAAATCTAGTATTGTATCTCCATGATTCTGTAGAAATACATGTCACAAAACCATTTCAACAACTCAAACCCTGCATTACTTGGGAACAAAGTTAGAGGGATTTAGTTAACTTTTATCTCCTCAGGAACATAAAGACATAGCACTTAGATTGTAACAGCTAATGAGCCTCCCTTTCTCCCTTTAAAGCAGTTAAATAAGCATTTGTCCATATCTTAATATGAGTTCAATAGGAAGAACATTAGCCCCCATTTAGTATTTTCGAATTTATGGGGGCTGTCACACCAAAAATTACAACTTTTTACAGGAAGATTCTACCCACTTGAGAGATCCCCCATGCCTAGGACTGCTGGAAGTGGCCCCACCACAGGCAGAATAAACATTTTATGTATGATCAAAGAAGCACATGCTAACATTTTTGTAGTTCTGATGCATCAGAGAGTCATAGACCACTGAGCAGACATTGATGAATGCAATTTCCAAGGCCATAAAAATGTGGTAGTGGTAATAGCTCCATTTTGTAAATGAACACACTGGAGTGCAGAGAAACTAAGCCCTTGGAAATTATGAAATCCAGTTCTCCAGACTCCACTCTTACACATTTTTCTTTCACATTAGTGTGAAGCACCTGTCATCGTCCATTTCTAGTCCAGTTGTGCCAGACATTGTGGGTGCCTGTGGAGGTGTGGGATGCCTGCCCCAATGCGCTCTAATTGCAGTGCACTGGAGCAGACTCAAGTAATCAAGTCTGCATAGCAAATTAATTAGCACACTCCAGCAGCCTCATGTATTCAGGATCCCTGTACTTCAAAATGGCAGTGGGGGCACTTTCACTAAAGCTCGAACCAGCTTTAAAGTGTTCCTGCTGCCATTTTGAAGTGAGAGACACTGAATACACAAGACACTGGGGGTGCTTTATTTAGAGCAGCTCCCAAGAGCCAGAAGGGATTCAAGACAATGGGGGAATTTGCAAGTAACAAATAATCTCAATTTGTACATCACCAGTGCCTTAACAATTCTGGGGGGATGAGAAACAACTTAATTGTTTTATTGTGGTATTATGTGCATTAGACCAAGGGTGCTCAACCTGCAGCCTAGGGGTGAGATCCAGCCCTCACCATCATGTCATCCAGCTTACAAGGCTCTCCATGGGTTCAGAAATTTGACAGCAGGGGAACAGTGGCATCTTTCCCCTGCTGCCAAATTTCCAGACCCAGAGGGAACCCCGCAGACCAGATCCAGATAGTATGGCAGCATGTGGCTGATCCCAGGGTACAGGCTGCCCAGGGCCTAATCCCAGCATGCAGGACCAGGCAGGAATGGTAGGGGATCCTGGGCTGGATCTTGGCATGTCCCCTGCTACCAGGGGAGAGCAGGGTCCTAGCCCCAACCCTAGTATGCAAGGCCACCACAGTCCTAGGCTTGATCCTGCCATGAGGGAAAGCTGACACCATGCAGGGCCTGATCCTGCACCACTCATTTAGCCCACGGGTCAAAAAAAATGAGCGTCGCTACAGTAGACTAATACAAGACAGGGGAGAAAAAGTACTAATTAACACTTTATAAGCAATCACAAAATAGTACTAATATATTATACCTCATTATACCTACCTCACCATGAGGCCAAGTATTACCCTTAGCCAATACAGATAATAACCTATGCATGACCACAGAGGTGCTTTCTATAATAAAGCAAACTGAAGTGCTACCCATTTCATAATCATCCTAGCATACCTGTAATATTGGTTTATTAAATATTGTTGAATAGCTTGTCTGAGGTATGAACTTCATGGGGGTCATACGGGCCCCAAACAATTTACCTTCGAGTACACAATCTTGACCTTACTATTTCCACACTGACAAATGTATTCTATTTTTGCAGCCCAAGAGATTCTGTTACTACCTGTGACAGGAGTATCACTATTGGAGCCTTTCTATTGGTGACTCCACCCTACTGTTATGGGCCAACCGCCTGCTTACTCGCCTGTCATGCCTTGATCTTAATTGATTGATTCATTGATTGATGTAATTAGCAGGAGGCTGCCCACTTTACGTGCCCCGGTGCCAGGGGGCGCTATCTGCAGCTCCTTTTCCTCCCCTACACTGCAGCCCAAGCCTTGTAAATGGTACTGACGTGGTTTCCACCTGGGCCCTGCTGTGATTTGGCCCTCTCCTTGCCTTCTCTCAGGAGCTTCCCACTGCCCCCCTCTTGCTCTGGGGCTGGGGTCAACACACCCCAAATGCTGCACCCCCTCTGGCACCAGGGTCCCCATGCTATTGTGGAGCCCCTATGAGGCCTCCCTTGGCCACCAGAGGGAAACTGCCCTCCTGGCCCCATGCCTGCGCTTATAAGGCCCAGGCCCTGCCCCTTCCTGTCAGCTGGCTTCCCAGCGGTTGTCCTAGCAACCAGCACCTGTGACTCTGGCTGCCCCGGTTACTGGCAGCTGGGCCTTCCCCTTCTTGCCACTAGGGGTCTTTCCCGACCTGTTTCGGCACCTGAGTGCTCTGTGACACTACCATATATCAGAGGAACAATTCCAAGGGGAAAAAATACTTCCAGCTGGTCTGACTGTGACATGCATGCTTGGGTATCTGGGAACATAATGAGGTCTGCACCTCTTCCTCTACATATTCTAAATCCTGTAGATTATTCACCCTGTCTTTCAAGTCCCAAGAATTCCTCCCAGATCAGGAGTCCCTTCTAAACTGACAAGTGTCTCTTATCTTCTGCCTGTCCCTGGGCTTTGGCTTTGATTAACTACCTAAATTCCCCTGGATTGCAGCTGGGTCTTAATGGCCCCAGGGTTCATACCCAACTTTTACTTTGTTCTGTGTGGTCTATAAAATGCACCACAGTACCCACCTGGGAAAAGGAGGAGCTCTTGAGCTAAATGAATCTGGCCCACTGATATATGACTTGCAGATGCAAGGAATTCTAGGCACCATGAGAACCTGAAGCTCACCATCTGAAATAACAACAGATGATCTGACTTGGTGAGAAACTTGGTGAGAACCTCTTTACAAGGAGCTGGAACAAGTCCTTGGGACCCAAACCTCCAGTTTTCTAGAGGGTAATATTATTGTGAGAGGAAGAGGAAAATTTTGGAAGAATGGATAAACAAGGAGCTGAAACAAGTGCCATATATGTTTTTTGGCTCTTTTGAAATAAGCAGGATCCCAAATGAGTTGCAGATACAGCAGCAGAGGGAGTAGCTGAGCCAATTCACAGGAGGAAAACAAGGGATCTGGAGCAGATCCAAGAAGCCACCACACACTCAAATAAGCTCCAGAATACCTCATGCTTAATGTGGCAATTATGTCAAAATTTGATTTCAATATCCTTTCAGGCTTTGGGGAATAGCAGGCCTACCTACCAAAGCTAGAAGCTAAAATAACAGCCAACAATGCCTCTAAAATTGCTAAGGAGCTCAAAAAGTGTAGTGGTGAGGACTGAGGCCACAAACACCTGGAGATAATATACAAGTCAAACTCTGGCAGTCTTCTCACATGAGACAGGAAGAAAACGACGACGTGGCTCCCTTAGAAATGTTGATTCTATAAAATTAGCACCTGCAAGCAGCTAATGGCCAACCTCAGCAAGGTCTAGTCTGAGTGTCCTGTGATAAACCTTGGCCTGACTCATGCTACCCTGGCCCTTGGTGCCTGATGGTTCTCATTTATATATAAGCTCTGCTTGTTCCAATAGTACAATCAACTCCCACTGGCTGCAATCTATTACTAACTAGAAATACAAAGGTGCTTCAGCAAACAGTGTCAGTTTTTCCATTAATGGTGCCATATCAGATACAACTTGCCCATCCCATTCAATTCAAAATTCCTCTAGGTTGATTTTGACCAGCTTCAGTTTATCCTAGAGCTTCTGAAGAATATACAAAGTGTGTTCTGTTTTTATTTAATTTCTGGAAATGTTTTATAATTCATTTAAACCAAGATGCACCAAAAATTAATTAAATCTATGCTTCCCTTGAATGGGCATTCTTCATCTACATCTCAATTGTGACAAAAAATATAGCAGGACAAAACTTTATCAGCCACTGTAATACCATCTTCACAAAACAAAACTGAATCATGATGAAATTGTTTAAACTGTTTTGAAAATCACTTCTCCAAAAACTTTCTGGACTGTAAGTACAGACTGAGGTATGGTGTTTGGTACAGAAAAAAGTGAAATCAAAATAGAAAAGTCTGTGATGTCTATCCTTATGTTACTTTATAAACAAGATGGAAGGAAAATAATA
>NW_017728948.1:20721159-20769188 GCF_001723895.1 Crocodylus porosus
TTTTTTTTTTTTTTTAACACATTAGTGGAAAATTCTCAATGCTTATCCTTTTCTTTTGCATAAGTGAATTTCATAGCATTTTATGTAAGTATATTAACATCCACCAGCAGCAGCTATGATCCTTAACTTAGGTGCTTCAAGTTTTTACTATGTACTTTCTAAATTCACCGTTTTCCTATTTTGGAATTGTAAAAAGAATGCATTCATTCAGCCCTTTCCAACCAAACACAATGCGCACTGGGATTTCTTTTTTGAGCTTGCTAACTGAAAATATTCTGCAATTTATTATTCACCATACAGATTATCTGCTCACATGCAAACTCTCACTCATTCCAGACTTGTTAATTAAGATGTAATTACTGATTCCACAGAAACGACTGCAGGTGTGATGGTCTATGCCCTCTATTAATAATCATTCCTCTCAGATATCAGCACAGATGGACTACACAACACATCAGTTTAAGAGACTTTCCTGCCACATCAGTCTACCCTCCCTAAGTGTGCTTGAGCTTTATAAAGGGAGTATTTTTATCTGTTTCCATTATGTCCCATTTCTAACTCCCACCAGTCCTGGAAAAGGACTGAAATTTTTCACTCCCATATATCAGACTGGCTCAGCGGGAGCTGCCCTTGAGTAGATGTCATGTGTGGAGAATTTAAACAGGAAGAGAAAAGTTGAGAGAGAGAGAGAGAGAGAGAGAGACTGGGGGGGAGATGGACTGAAGAAGAGAAAAATTAGAAAAGGGACAGTTATGCCCTTTTCTGTTGACTAGCTATATGGCATCACATATAATGGCTGACAAGGTAATATTCCACTCAAACATGTATTGTGATTGTATGGAAGCCAGTCCTAAAACTTTCAACTGAAATATCAGACCTTTCATCCACTTGCACTCCTTATGAAGTTGTTGTTATCATCATCATCGTGGCAGCAGCTACTCATGGCATTTATCCATTGATAAAAGTTCATAAGGAAGCTTCTTTTCCATTTCTTTTGGTACAAAACTTATTCCTGGACTTTAAATATTTAAAAATAGAATTGTGAACAAGAGAAAACTAATACCAAAAAGTAAGATCATAAGGGCATTACCATGGAAAGAAACAGACACACATTAAATAAGTTTACAAGACTGATAAGTACAGTACTCCTTTATTAATAAAGCAGTGTGTCCTGGTCACAGAGTATGGACAATTCAATGGATTGCATTTAGACAATGTGTATTTATCTGAGAACTTGCATATCCATAATTTAAACTAATCTAATATACAGTATTCGCATTTCAGTTTTCAAAGGCAATTAAAGCTGGCCCAAAATTCAGCTCCCACTAAACTCAAAGGTAAATTCCCCTTGACTTGGGGCAGAGAAAGGGCTGGGAAATAGAATTAGGCCAACATTAAGCACTTTTCTTCCAATCCCATCTTATCTGTATAAAGGGAATAATGGTCAACGTGAAACAAATTTCCACACACCTGTTGATCTGGGTCTTTCAAATATGAACTTTGACATCAAAGCTCATGAAGGATTATCCTCTGAGCGAGTGCCTTAAAATATAGTGCAAAACCATTTCTTATAAACCAATGAGTGCAGATATAAAATAGGAAATTTCTATAACACTGTGCTTAACCTTTTGGCCACATGAGCCACGTAAGTGGTACATGGCTGGTCAGAGGCTGGAACCCTTACTGGGTAGGCCTGTGGGCTTGGGCTCTGCAGTGCCCAGACTGGCATCTGGAACACCTCAGCCCAGGCCCCATATAGCCTCAGCATGGCCCTGTGCACCTGGATTGGGCCCTGTCCTACCTCAACCTGACCCCACACTGTCCTGGCCCCTTGCGCCCAATGTACTGTATTTACTTGAATCCAAGACAAACCCAAATTTAAAATACCCTCCCCCATAATTAGATTCTTTATATGGAAAATGTATACATTTTTTATAATTTTCTAGGTGTAGAATCTAATTATTGGAGGATTCTCTTAAGCTCACCCCTCTTGCCCCACTACAGCAGGGAAAGCAGTGGCTAGGGGCAGGGGGCAGGATTGCCCTCTGCCGTCTCCCATTTCTTCCCACTGCCGACTTCCCACCCCACTGCCACCTGCACCCCTTACCGTCAGCTCCCCACAGTTTCTGCCCCTTGCCCCTCTCCACCGCCATTCTCCATAGTCTCTGCCCCTCCTTCCCCCATCCCCTTACTGTCAGACACTGCTCAGACTCTGTTCCTTGCTAGATCATGGAGCACAACATTCAGAAATTCAGCCCTAGCCAAGCCATATAGCCTCAGTGGCACTGCTGACCAACTGGGTAGGGGACAGTTTCCTTGTAGGGCATCCAGCCTGAGCTGGAAACAAGCTATGGCTAACAGTAAGGTAAAGGAAGGGGTGGGCAAAAGCTGCAGCAGGCAATCTGAGGCTGGGGGCAAGAGGCTGCTGTGGGTCTGAATCTAGCCCCAACCCAGGTTCAGGGCCAGAGTCAGAGCCACAGCAGCTGCCTGCCTCCCCCTGCCATTTCTCTAGCATTTTACAAAAACAAGATTATTTTTTTCCAAGGAACTGGCACACTGGGGATAGACCTCCTGTTCTATATATTGCATTTCAACCAGGAAAACTGTCACAGCTAGGGAATATGCTACCACCACCACCACCAACAACTATTCTGTTCATCAGATTGCCGACAAGTACAGACATTCAGATAGGTTAGGAGGATGTTGGATTGTGTTAATAATAGCCAACCAATCTAACTTAGTTTGCCCAGGAGTGGACCTTACACTTAAATTGACCTAACTAGAGATCTACCTATGAACTGTACAAAAGTTCAGAAGTTCAGGAAGTTTAGATCAGTCTGAAAATGGCTGACCCGATCCAAGTTAAGTGTACCTCCAAGGTAGTCTAACACAGATGGGGTCCAGTGAGACCAATCTAACTGAACTTCTGTACAGTTCCCAGCGTAGCCCCAGCACCGGGACTGTGCTTTTCCTACCCACCCCTCCTGGTACGAGAAGTTTTTTCTACTCACATCCCTGCCCCTTGCCCTCCAAAGCCCCCCTCAAACCTACAATCCTACAACCTGCTCCTGGTGCCAGTTTTACCAACATTTGCTGGTGCCAAGAGCTGAGGAAATATGTCAGGGTGGGAGTAGGGGTCGGCAGGATGCTGGGGTAGATTTGCATGGGGGGGGTGTTGTTCATCTGTAGGTGGAAGAGGGGGTAAAAATAGCCCCTGGTCAGGGGAGACAGCCTCCCATCCCAAGCCCCTCCTGCAGACCCTGCTTGCCCCTTGATCTTTCCAAGTCCTCCACAGAAACCACTAGCTCCCCTGATCCCCTCCCCCCTCCAAGGACCTCACTTGCTCCTCCACTTTACCTTAGATCAGGTGGCCATTTTTTAACTCAGGCTACCTCCCCTAACCTGCCCAAATGTCTGTACATACACTAAATTATCTCTACCTGTAGCATAGCAACTGCTTCATTCATTGTAAATTCCCACCACCGTATGAACACTAACCTTAATAACATTGTGGGGGTTTTGCTTGTTTGTTTAGAGGATTTCATATATTAACCTTTTCCAGAGAAAATAAGAAAGATGATGCCCTTCTGAATTAGTAAAGAAATCTACTGACTAAACTTGGAGAAGGACTGGAATATTTTCTTCAGAGTAGAGAGGTGCTGTTTCAAGAGTGCTGAAATGAATGTCAGCTGAGAGCTGTTCTTTATTAAAGGAGCTGTCCACAAGAAGATGGTGTGAAATTTCCGTGCAACAGATTTGTCTGACAATCAGAACTGGGTCAAGATGACAAAACCTGGCCATAATATAACACTTTTAAAAAAGAAAAATCTTTGTTAATGGTCATAAAGGCAGAACAATGACAACTTTATAATTAACCACCAACATACCTTCACCTTTTCTTGGAGGTGAGAACTCTAGGGCATTTATACATGTGCTCCGGGAGTGGAGCGGTAGAGGCACTTTAATTAGAGTAGCTCCAAGAGCTGGTCTAAAGCACCCAGAGTATCACACGTATCAGCATCCCCGTGCTGAAAAATGGCGGCGGGGGCACTTTAACTAAAGTTCATTGAACAAGCTTTAGCTAAAGCACCCCCGCTGCCATTTCTCAGTGTGGGACACTGATACACATGATGCTGGAGTCTGCTGGAGCACAGTAATTACCACGCTCCAGTAGACTTGATTAATCAAGTCTGCTCCACCACTCTGTAATTACAGCACATCTGAACAGCCTTGCTACATGTGTATAGGTTCTAAGTCATTTTATCATTGGCCTCATAAAGGTACCTGTTACTTTGTAATCCCAACACTGAACAACAGCCCATTGCTTAGCCAGTATCTGATAATACCTTTTGGAAGTTTTCATCTTTGGCTGAATTTGAAGCAATCTATTAACAAATAGATCTAGAACTCCATTACTAGTTCCCTGGTCCCACCAACTCCATGCTAACGTGTATTTGGAGCTTTTGATGTCATGTCAGAAAATTATTGCCCTGTTGGCAACACTTTTGACTTTCACAGGTGGATATCAGACTAGAAAGTGACACCATACTGTACAAACAAGTGAATTAACTGAGGGAAAGTTCTGACTGGATATATCTTGTGCTGTAAGAGATTATGCTATGTATGCAATGAGATTTTAAGACAATTCTTTCTCCAGCCAACAGAAAATCTCTTTATGAAGCCTCAAACATAACAGAAAGGCTATTTGTGTACCCAATGTACACAAGGCCAGACAGGAAGAAACGGTTTTCTAAATTCAGGGATAAGTAACGCCAAGTCTACTTAAGAAGCAAGGATTTTTTTGTGATATCTTTTATTGGACCAATTGGGGAGACATTAAACAAGTTACAGTTGGTCCAATACAAAAAGAACTTCACAAAAAAATAATAAAACAACAACAACCCTGCTTCTCACATACCCATACCATTATGGCTGCAACAACACTCCAACCCTATTACAGATCTAGTTCAGAAAGATTTAAGTTATCTTGATGACCTACACATGCACTGGTAGTCAGTCCTCTGTGGTTGCATGAAAGGTTGCTGCATACTGATGTTCACAGACTAGAAGAGTGGCTCTCAACAGTTTTAGACTCAATGCACCCCTCATTAGACTCAAGGCACCACTCAAAATGTCACCTTTTCTCGATTGTTTTTTTGACTACAAAATAAATGATAGAGCAAGTCTTCTGTTGCAAGGACCTCAAAGAGACAACAACAGGTCACAATGTTTTTGACACTATAGATTCCTATGTGAAAGAGTTTTATCTTGTGAATTATGGGTAGGTGTTTGCACATCTACCAGTAGTGATACTGTGTGGAACTTTGCAACACCCCTAAAAGTATCTCTCAGCATCCATGGGTGCTGCACTACCCTGGTTGAGCATCACTGACCTAAAACTTCTAATATCTCGGTTTTAAAGATTTACAGTATTTCTGTGAAAATGAAACAAATTCTTTTCTGATCCAACCTGCAATACATCACTCTTAAACATCTTTAAGTAGCCTGACTGCTCCCTTCTGGCAAAATGATGCAAGCTAGTAGAGTTGCTAAATTTCAAATTTGAGCTCCCAGGAGCAAAGCCAGCCATCATACTCCGCCTAAGGAAGCAGGAAGGATTGCAATTAGTGGATGAACTCGTTATGGGCATTTTCTAAAAAAGGGTTGAAAAGACTCTCTCTCCACTCATGTAAGACACGTTAGCTGGTCCGTCAATCTAACAGCAGCTCTACAAAGGGCCACACAAAGCTCCAGTTTCCAGGTGCACGATTGTGCGTCTCAATTCTAGAGCAGTCTTTATCACTGGCATGCTATGAAGGAAAAAAGGTTATCCCTAAAGGCAGAAGCATTTCTCTTTACTCTCTCTCTGGTTGTCTGAAGTTGGCATCCTTGACACATTTCCTATTTCAACCCTTATGTTCCCCTCTTTGTAAGGTTCCCCTCACCTTTAATTCAGTTTAAACTGAAAGCAAAGCAAGCAGCTTAAATGTTTTTTTCCTTTTAAAACTTCAAACCTTTACCTTTGCTTTATCTTTGCTTGTCCAGCTACAGCACTAGCATGTTTCCTCCACCAGAACTGTATTGTGCAATTATTTCCCTCCCCCTCCCTCAATCTGGACTCTAAATCATGTCCAGGTGTCCCTGATGCGGCACTGGCTCCCCAAAGGGGACTCGAGAAGCCCTCAGGGATTAGCATCTGTGGAAAGGGAACAGTTTAGAGTTATTTTTAAATTAAGAGAAAGGTGAGTAAAGTATTCTCTCTCCTTTGTAGAGGTACAGAATTGAGGGTTTCTATCTATCAATTATATGTTAACTTCCAAACGTGAGAGTGAGAGAGAAAGAGAAAGTTACACTTCTCAGGTGGAATTAAAGTTTTGTAAAAGTTATAATGAGGCAAGGTCACTCCGGCACTTCTGCTTTTTGGTTAGTTATTTCCATAAGAATGACTGGATACAGGTGAAAATGGGAGAATAAAAGGGCATGGGGAGACAAAGGAAACAACTGTTCCCATACACAGGCTAGCCCTGTTATCTAAACTATTATTCTGAAGGCACAGAAGACTGCCTTAATTAACTTCCATTTCAATCTTGATATCTGCAATATCGCAGGAATCTTACACTATTAGACACACATTTTGATGCATTTCAAGACACTTGCAGACACTGTATCTGCTCATTTAATGCATTCCACAGCAGAGCTGTCCTTTTGAACTATCATGGTACACAGACATTATTAAGAGAGTCTATGAATACAATAACTGTAGTAATGAATTGAAATTTTACATTGAATGTAATCTCATTAATTGTGTGATCATATCTGGTTTGACAATTTTAATACACGAATAAGAAAAAATATTCTATTACATGACATTAAAGATCCTATCAACGTTAATTTCCTTAAAAATATAGTTCTAACATAATTCTTCATCTTGGTTTTATACATCTTAATTTAAAACAGAGTGAGAAGGAGAAATAGCCATAGATATGAAAAATCTCAATCCTTCCCTAAATTATAGAAGTCCCCCAAAGAAAAGGAAAACCAATCCCAGGCGTCGCTTTACTTTTTCCCCCTATCTCTGTAGGTCAATAAATTAGACAGATGTGATGAAATAACAGCTTGGCGAGTGAAATCCACCAGAATGGGCGCAACATAAACACCTGGAGTGTGACAAAACATCCAATTTTTGGCTTTGCTTGAGACACTTTCAGCCAGGACATCAGTTGTCACAATCTCCTTTGTGATGTGACATAAGTTAAAGTCTGGACAACAGTCGACTTTCTCAGAGCCCAGACAGATATTAGATTTGACTAAAATCATACTAGGGTGGATTTAAACTAATGACTGAGTTGAAGTTAATGGAACTACTCGTGGTATTTAAACCAAATGTACATTTAAGCATCTTGCTGGATTTGGGCCTACGTATTTTACGCTTTCTAGGATCAAGTCTTAAGTGAATATATTTTTCAGACCCGGTTTGAGCCTCTACTAGTAAAGTGTAATACATTTTCAGATTCAGATCTTAGTATTTATCTGAAAATAAAAAACAGAGCCTACCATTCCATTTCTAAACGTATTTTGCATTGACTCAGGTCTCAGAAAGATTCTTTCCAAGCCACATTAAGTATATTGTTTTGAAAATGTGCATGTGGTTGACCACTGTATCACAAAACCTTCCAATTAAATCCTCCCAGGTCAGTATCAAGTATTTTATGTACTCAGTGATAACCTCCAATCAAAATATAATTACTTAATCCAAGCCTAAACCAATACTTTTTATCATTAATAGAAGGCCTGCCATTGACCTGGATGACATCTCCAGGATACCAAATAATTATTTTTGAACTTCAAAATATGGCTTGAAGTTCAGAAGCTCCTATTAAAATAAGTAAAAATGAGCTACTCATTAGTTGTTAAAATCATGTATCAGGCTCCTGACCTTGAGTCTGAGATGTCTTGTAAGAAATTGGTACTTTTGAAAATACCTTCCTAGGGACCTAATCTGAGGTGCCCTCTTATCAATGTTGTTTCAGAACAGAAGAAGCAAGTACTGTTATGCTCATTGTAAAGATTCAAAAATTTCATAGTAGCAGAGGAGGAAATTCATTTGGGAGACAGGATTTATATTCTCCAGGTGCTTCTACATGTGCTGTTAGTATGGAGCAATAACCTCTGGCACTTATTGTACTGGAGTTTATTGTCCCCAGGGTCTATGTTTACATATGTGCCCGGGACCACAGCATGTTGAGTCAGGTTGCAGCAGCTGCGGAGGTGCTCACTGGGGCAAGAGGGTGCTCCAATGTGGGGCTAGTAAGCAGGCAGTCCCCACACTGCAGCACCTTCGTGCCCCAGCTGGCCTACATGTGTATTGCTGTGCACTAAAGAACTCCACCGTAGGACAGTACTTGTGTTTACAAATACTAGCCTACAGCAGAGTTAATTAGTTTACTACTGTCTAATAGGGCTGCATGAGCAGATGCCAAGACTTTACTGCAGAGCTAATTAGGCAGCTCCACAGTGAATGTCTCATGTAGACGCATCCTCCTCCTCCATACTAAATTTGACCTAGTTTTACTCACTGATAAAGCGTCATAGCATTCAATCTAGATTTACACCTATTTCAATACTCTGGGCCTATGGAAATAGAAAAATAATTTAATATATTTGCATCTTTAAGGATTGACAACCATTAAAGTCATCATCAAAGAGTCAAAGACCAACTACCCATGTTGCTCTATAAAACATTATTTTATGTAAAACTTTACATGGGACCTTCATTACAGCAGATCTCTGGGTGCATCTACATGCTTTCATGCTGCAGAGATCTCTGGGGGCATCTACATGAGATACTTTACTGTGCATTAGACAAAGCTAATGCACAGTAAATCATCACTGTCTAAACATGCATGTCAATTACCGAGCATTAAATTAATCTAATGCGCTGTTTACTAGTGCCAATATATACAGGTACTAGAAAAATGGCTCATTAACTAATGTACTAAAGCATATGTGTAGACCCTGACTTGGACCAATTTGCTCCCAGTTAGCCCAGGCAGCAGGGGGCCACTGCTGCCTGGCTAAACCCCTGATCTCTCAGGGCAGGGAGAGCTGTCAGCTCTGGGGACAGCTGCTTCCCAGCCACATGGAGATCAGGACACATCCCAGTCTCCATAGAGCTGAAGGGGCTGTCCTGGCTCTGGGGGAGCTTCTAGGACCCATCCTGATCTCCATGTGGCTGAAAGGCAGCTGTCCCAGAGGTGGGACAGCTCTCCCAACCCCTACCATCCTGGGGCTGGCACCTGGGGGAGCCCTGGATGCTGCAGGAAGGCAGTGCAGGGCAGCAGTAGACCTGGATTGAACTTCTCTTGATGGGTGCACATTCAGATGCATGCCATGGCACAGTTTCATGCACCTGAATTTTCTGCACAGAAAATTCAGGCACTTTAATCGCATCATATAGATGTGCACTCTGAGAGCTAATATGTATTAGTGATCTTGTCATGAATGTCAACATCATGCTTAATTTCAGTATTTCTATAATGCAGTAGCCACGGCATGATTTTAAATTGTATACCTGCAAGTGAACTAAGTTAGATGTGCTTTCTACCACAACTTTTTATGCTTCTAGTTAGGACTGTCAATTAACTGCGGTTAACATGTGCGAATAATGTAAGAACCAATTAATGTATTAATTTTTTTAACACGTTAATAATGCATGTGATTTTGGAACCTGCACCCAGACTCCTCTCTGCCACTATCACTGCCACCTCCAGGCCACCCAGTGGGGCAACAGTGGCAGTGCAGAGGAGCTACAGCACAGCCCAGATATAGGAGAGACACAGACACAGACATAAGGTGCATCGATATATTGGTGCCATACTGGGACACCACGTGCAGGTGTACAGTCACAGCATGAAAGCAGCCAGGAATGCAGCCCGGCAACATGTGGAGTAGCACCCAGCTGGTAAGCCTGTGGAGGGGGAAGGAAGGTGCCAAGGGGGAGGGGGCAGATCAAGGCCCCCACAGTGAGGGAGAGAGTCAGTGGGGCAAGGGCAGGGGCGAATGGGACCCTGGGGGTGGGGTGAGTCGTGGGACAGAGCCACGAGCAGTTCATTCAGGGGATGCGCCCCCCAGATTTATACAAGGAGCGGAGGCAAGCTGCCCACTCTGGGCTTGGGCTCTGCCACCCGCTACCTTTGCCCTAGGAGCCATGCACTAGCCACACCACGCATCCCTAGAGACCTGGGGGTAATAATAGACCATAACATGAACATGAGTCATCAGTGCGATGCTGTAGTCAGCACAGCAAACAACACTCTGGCATGCATCAATCAATACACCTTATGTAAAACCAAGGAAGTGATTCTTCCACTTTACTCGGCATCGGTGAGACCACAGCTGGAGTACTGCATCCAGTTCAGGGGCCGCACTTCAACAAGGACATGGAAAAGCTTGAGAGAGTCCAGAGACGAGCCACCTGTATAATCAGAGACTTGTGCAGCAAGCCATATGAGGAAAGGCTGAGGGACTTGGGCCTTTTCAGCCTAAAAAAGAGAAGGCTGAGAGGGTACTTGGTAGCAGCTTACTGCTACATCAGGGGAATACATCAAGGGCTCAGTGAACAACTGTTCACCAAGGCACCCTGGAGGAAAACTGGAAGTAATGGCTACAAATTCCTGGAAGACTGCTTCAGGCTCAACTCTATGAAAAATTTCTTCACAGTAAGGGTGTCCAGACTGTAAATTAAGCTCCCTCCAGAGGTGGTGCAATCATCTACACTGGAAATCATCAAAAGGAGACTGGACAGTCACCTCACTGGGGTTACCTGACCCCAGTTGTCTTTTCTGCCTAGTGCAGGGAGGCTAGAACTTGCGAGGTCCCTCCCAACCCCTTACAGTCTATGAATCTACAATCTATGAATCCCCTGCCCACCCAGGGCAGGGGGCACAACATGGTTTCATGCAACTCCCAAGGTAAAGGCAGTAGGGTGCACAGCCCCAGCCCATAGTGGGCCACCTGCCTCCCCACCTATGCACAAATCTAGGGGGGGAACATGTCCCCCATGTCTCCCCTGAGTTGTGCATGCAGCAGCAGGGAACTGCCCTTCCCCATACCCCAGGTTGAGTCAATCACAGCTCCATCCCAGGATCTTACCCAGTCCCAGGGTCTCATTCACTCCAGCCCCTGCCCTACTCCCTCCCTCACCATGGGGGTCTTGATCTCCCCACCCCCCCCAGTTCCCTCCCCCTCCACAGACTTTCCCGCTGTGTTCTGCTCTACATGCCACTGGGCTGTATTCCTGTAGGGTTACCATATTCACAGTTTCAAAAAGAGGACATCTGTGGGTGGGGGTGGGGCAAGGATGGGGAGTGGTAATATGATTGTAGGAGGGGAGTGATATGTATGTGCTCTGCCCCTGCCCCTCACTCCCAAGCCACAGCCCCCTGCCCTGCTGCTGCCCCTCACTCCTGACCTACAGTATCTCACGTCCTGCTAGGGTGTGTGGGGATCCACCCTCCCCAGGCTCCAAACCCTACACACACCCCCACAGCCTCCCACAACTTCAAAAATTCCACCCCCCACACACATGCCCTATATACACACCCCCAACCACACAAAGTACCTGAATAATTTTGAGGTTTTTTGTGCAAAATTGTGAGTTTTTAGCTGTATGATTAAAATCATGATTAATTGCAACCAATGTTTTTAATCACGCAACTAATCCCGATCAAATTTTTAATCATTGACAGCTCTACTTCTAGGACACCAAGTACACAAGGTAATAATAGATAATAATCACATTTAAGCCAAATGGCATATACATTTATGCTCGGGATGGCTTCAGGAGGAGGAAAATAAAATGAGAGTAATTCTAACAGGCATGTTACATTAACAACAAAACAAAGCACCTAGTCCTTTCTCAAATGCTGGCTTTTTAATCAGCACCAGAACAAAATATAGAAAGTTTTATGATAAGAAATATGAGGACCTTCTGGAGGTTGCAAGAATTCAGACGTCTCTGGCATTTTCAAATTAACCATCTACAAATTCTGTCACAGGTATCTAGCACACTTCAGCTGACAGTACTTATCAATTTCATTTTGATGATGAGATTTATGCTATCTATACTTTAGGGGGAAAAGACAAAAAATAGCAAGCTTGGTATGTATTAACAACTACAAAATACAAGATCTTTCATTCTATCAGCATAGCTTTCATAGGAATTTTCTGCTCTATACATGTACAAGGGGTGGGCAAAATGGTGACTCTGGCCAGCAGCTGGACTCAATTTCCCAGCAGCCTCTGACCCACCTTGCTGCAGCTGGTTTCCATGGAGACCCCAGTAGCAGCAGCACCATGACAAAAGAGGGCTAGGGTTTCCATGGAGACTAGCTCCAGCAGCACTGGCAGGGCACGCATCTGGGCAGGAAGCTGCTCCGGGGCCAGGGCCAGGGATCTTGTAGAAGTGACTGCCCCAGCTCTGGACCATGCTGAGCCGTGATCCTCTGCCTGCACACTTTTGCCCAGGATATATGGGCAGCAAATTGCAGTTCTGCCCCAGCTCCAAACCATGCTGTCACTGCCAGAAGATCATGGCCACAGACCAGCCCCCTGTCCTGCCAGCACTGCTGGGGCCAGTCTCCACGGAAACCACAGTCCTGCGCTGTCAGGCACTGCTGGTGCTTGGGTCTCCATGGAAACCAGCTGCAGTAACACCGACAGGAGCCGGTGGGAAGTGGAATCTGCCACAGGCCCAAACCAGCCCGCAGGCTGGACTCTGCCTACCCTTGCCTTAGACAGTGACTCTGAATATCTTCAGGTCTTTGACTTATTCTCCTTCCCCTACCACCACTTTAAACCCATGCTCGACTTCCTGCTCTCCAGTATCCAAAACTAAACCAGTAAGTTAGTTTGGTCTATGAGTTAGATCAGCATAGTCTGGACTATGCTGGTCTACCATTATCTTCTTCATAGATACTCCTTTATCAGTTTCACCTCCATTAAGGTAATTCTAATATTTAACACCCTTACATTTAGCATATCTGAAAGAAAACTGAGTATCTTCTTCCCCTCATAGTGTGCCCTATCATTTTTGTAAAGAACATGCCATACTGGATCAGACCCATGCTTTGATAGCTTAGCTCCAATGTTGGCCAGCAGCAGGTGCTTCAAATAAGGGTATAAGAAACACCACAGCAGTGAGATATGGTAATTCCTAATAAAGCTACCTGCTGGGTTGGCAGGGGGTGCTGCATCAGCCCAGCAGCATAAGGCATCAGCTGTGGACCTGGGCAGGGCTTCCCCCACAGCAGGCTGCAGACAGGTTCAAAAGCCTGGACTCAGAACCTACCGGTGGCATCAACAAACGACTCATCGCCTTCCCGCCTTCCCTATTACACCTAATAGAAGTTCCTACTGCCCTACTCAGAGCTCCAACCCAAAACCTGCCAGCAGCATCAGCTGTGGACTCAGGCAGAAGCTGCTGCCATGTCAAGCAAGCAGCAGGGTCCCTTTCTGCCTCTTCTCTTATCTCCATCTCTCTCCCTCCCTCTTCCTTCCTCCCTCCAGAACTGGGCCAAAGCTGATGCCTCTGCCCTCTTGGGTTCACACCTGATTGTTGGGGCTCCTGGTGAGCTACAGCTTCAGCCAAGTTCTGGAGGGAGATAAGGTAAGGGAGAGAACATTTACTGTATGCTCCCTCTGTTTCCTATTAATATGAAGAGAAAGAAGAGACAGAGATGGAGACAGAGTGCCAGAGAGACAGACGGACAGGCAGAGACAAACAGAGACAGATAGAGAGCCAGAGAGGAGAGAGAGGAAGAAGAGACAGACAGACAGAGATAGTGACAGGGAGAAAGGAGACAGAGAAGAGAGAAGAGAAGAAGAAAGAGCAAAAGACATAGATAGATGTGGCCCTCAACAGGTCCCAAAAACTAATTAAGTGGCCCTCTAGCCAAAATAATTGCCTAACCTTGATGGAGACCATGGATGCCCAAACCACAGTGTACATGCCACAAGTGGCATGTGGCACACATCAGATCAAGAAAAGAGCAGAAACCAGAGCAACAGTTTAGACAGGGAGCAGAAGGCCAAGCAACATATCAGGCAGGGGAAGGGGATCAGAGTGGCACTCAGGAAGGGTGCAAGGCTTATCTTGTACAAACCTATGGAAACGTTTGGCCCTCACCGTCTTAGAGCAGGGAAGGCCAACCTGCAGCAGGAGCATCACAATTCCATGGGCATGAACACCACAGTAATACACAGCAACTGAGCAGAAGACAGGCAGCATAGCTACAGATAGGGCAGGAAGCAGAAAGCAAAGCAGCAAAACAGGCAGGGAGCATAGGGCAGAAAGCAGATCAGGCAAGAGGCACAGGGCTGGGAGCAGAAAGCAGAGCAGCATTGGAGTGGTACTTGGGGAAGATGCAGAGCTCATTTGTGGTGAGTCTGCCAAAATAGTTGTTCCCCACTGACCTAGTTACCTGTAAGAATGTCATCCTTAAGTGGAGTTATATCACATCCACTGCTCTTTCTCCAGTCATAAAGGCCATCGATTTTTATGTCTATAAAGCAGAAGCAGCAAAGACCTTGCACACCTCTGAAACAACACTGCAGTCAATGGGCTAACTCACGGGACACAAAGTTAAGCCTGTGTCCAAATCATCACAGGGTCAGGTTGCAAGGTTATTAAAAGCCAAGTAGCTCCCATAGCAGAAAATGCAGAATGGAAATAGATTTACAGGAAATATATAATATCATAAAAAAAACCCTTTCATTTAACCATTAACTATCCATAATATAGGCACCACAGTGACAAGCTGCAGTTGCACTCTGCCTCTTTAGCATAACCAGTACTAACTAATCATTAAACATAATAAAAGTAGTAATGTGCATATTTCATTACATAGCCAAGATGCTAGAAGAAAGGTTATCCAGCATAGTCTGAACGATTTGTACCGTAATGAAAAAAAGCTCAGAAAATCTCCCAGACACTAGACGAAAATGCTAAAGATCAATCTAGAGCTTATAGAAAGTAAATCTATTTGCAAAAGATCTCCAGGAATCCTAGAAATTACAGATGAAAAAGCCTTCCTTTCTTCATTCCCTGAGAATTGATGCAAAGTTGTACCCTGCTAAGAGATGAAACCAAAATTGGCACAAGATCTGCATCCCACTCCTGTCCCCATTCACAACCTTAGGAGAAGTTCAGCTTAGGAATACAAGATGTACAGAACCAGGACCCAGAGTGTTATTTCCGCTGCAACCAGGAGAAGCTTGGGAGGCAAAAATCAGTAGAGTCCAAACGTGGCACAAGCACATCTTTGTTGCATAAATGCAAAAAATGTTCCATGCGTGCAAAAACATAAGAGTGCAACAGACCATTGTACATGGTGCTGTCTTCTTCTAAAGTCTGCTGAAAGTGTATCCATGCAACATAGCAGAGAGACCAGGCTTTGATAAGGCCAAAAAAGAAGGGCTAGGCTATCTTTGGAAAAGCTGGGTAATGCAGCTGAAAAGGAGAAATGGATGGTGCAAGAGGAAAGGACAGCTGATCATGACAGGTCACATAAAATAAGCTCACAATTAGAGGTGCACTGATACATTGGTCCAATATTGTTCTTTATCGGAAATCAGCCCAATGTGGCCGATAATTTGTCGGATAAATGCCCATGTGTGCACACAGCTGCAGCACAGCATGTAGACAGTAAGGAGCAGAGCTGGAAGCATGGAGAGCTGCGTGCTGGTGTGATGGAAGAGGGCATGGAGGGGGGAGGGGCGTGGGGGGGCCTCCTGCCCTCCCAGATGAGTGGCGGGAGCCACCAGATGAGCAACGGACAAGCCATGTGCAGTGGTGGGAGCCACTCCCCCTTCCATCCTGCCCCCCGCAACAAGCCATGCCTCAGTCCTGTCCCCGATCCAGCCCTGTCCCCGGCTCCGGCCCGCAACTGCATCCCACCCTGCAGAGAACCAGGGGGCACACACTTCTCCTTCCCCCCACAACAAGCCAGTTGTGACTCTGTCCCACACCCCTCCCCGCCACAGATGATCAGCACCTGCCCCTGTCTGAGCCCCAGCCCCATTCCCTCCCTCACCACAGAGACCTTGATCTGCCCCCCATGCTACCTCCCTCCCCTTCTACCACACTGGATTTATGAGTTGGACACAGCTCTTCAAGCTGAAGAGCTATGTATAGGAAATCGGATCAGTATCAGCCAATGGGCCTCCTTAAAAATTGGCTATTGGTATAGGCCCTGAAAAATCTCAATCGGTGCACCCCTACTCACAATTATAGGCAGAAGGACCACAACATCAGAGGGGCAAACAGCTAATAGCTGACACATTGGGTCAGTGCTGATCATAAAGTAGCAACCAAGGTGAGAGAAGAAACAACATACATGTTACTGTAGCAAGGCACTGAGGTGTGCCTGCTTTTTTAAGCAGGCAAGCAGCCTGTGAAGCCGCTTGCAGGCGGTGGGGAGAGCTAATGAGGGACTCACCTGACCAGAGGAGGGCTCAGACTTGGGCTAGAAGAGCCCAGAGCCTGCACTGGTCAGTTAGTCTTTCCCCAGCAACCATGAAGTGAGGAGCTCCTGGCAGGGACTTGCATTTTGCTGAATGACTGCAGGCCTGGGAACTGAGGCAAGTTCCCTGGGGAAGAAAAATTGTGCTTTTACAAGCAAGTGACCTTTGTCACTTATTAAGCCCTAAAGCATTTGAGGTGTTTGCCAGAGGGCTGAGATGCTTCTCATTTATTTAAGTTACACTGAGAGTTTAGCCTTGAGCCTTGCGGTGGCAGGCTCAAGGCCTATTCAGAGAACCAGTAATTCAGGGACCCTCAGACTGGGAGTGAGGCCCAGTAAGGGGTCCAGCAGCTTAGGAAAGGCTGAGATTTGGACCAGAGGGTCCACAAGCCTTGAGCGGGCTAAACTGGACTAGCAGGCCGAAGAGCCCAGAGGATGCTGTGCGCGTGGGACCAGGGGCCCAAGAGCCTGGACGACAGGCTGTGAATGGGACCAGGGACCTGAGAGCCCAGGGGGGCCACGAGTACAGATAGTTAACATAGAAGAGAGAGAATACTTGCGAGGTTAGGGTTATGGTGTAGGGGAGGAAACAGAGCCATGGATTGAGCCCCAAAGTCTATGGGTGCCTTGGAGAGGCATAGATATGGATGTAGCCCGTGAAGCTACAGGGGCCCTTCAGGAGCACAGGCCAGCCGAGAGGGGCTACTAAGCGTAAGGGTCGAATCAACGTGGCTGAGGCTCCAGGAGGGACCCAGGGATACTACAAGTAGATTAAGGCTCACTCTAAGGCCTGTAGGTAGCCTCCCTTATTTAATCTATAGTAATTACGAGGCATGGCAGGTGAGCAATTAAGGGAGGGTTGTAATAGAGACTGAGTGGGGCAGGGGTCACATGGCCACCAGGGGACTTCACAGCTGCCCCTGGGGCACGAACTTGCCACAGCTACTCAGTATGAAAATTCAACAGAAACACAAATGAGCATGGTCTAATGCTCTGTCTGGGACCGCTCCAGGGAGGAAGCTTCAAGGTACAGTGTAGAGCAGGGGAGGACAACCTATGGCCCAGGCGCCAAATCAGGCCCACAAACGAACCGTATTCAGCCTGCAAAGCCAGAATGGTAACAACAATCAGAGTGAGGGTTGCAAGTGTGGTCTGAGCTACACTGATTCAGCCCCCTGATGCTAAAAGGTTGCCAATGCCTAGCTTAGAGCATACTTAACATAGGTTTATTGGGACATGGCAGGCAGGTTTTCACTAGCATCCCAATTTAAGAACAATGCAAGAGCAGTGTTTCAGTCTTATGTGGCTGTGCAGAGTTGGTAATCCCAATTAACCAATAGTACATTTCAATCATGGCTCAGAAAAGTATTTAAAAAAATCTATATATAAAGTGAAGCGTAGAGATCACGGTAGAATTAGCAGCAGTGAATTACTTATTCATCTAATGCTGCAGGGCAAATTGGATAGTAGAGGCATAAGCAAATGAACATTGAATCTATATAACTTTCTTGTCGTGTTGGCAAGTAAACTTGGGACCAGTCAGGATTCTGCAGCATGTAACATGAAAATCAGAGGCAGCTGCTGAACCTGAATGCATACCAACACTTTTCAAAAAGGCAGAGCAGCACAGGACCGTATAGGCTAACTTGTTCAGAGAGGTATAAGTGTGTGTAAGCAACACCCTAACTCCCTCAGATGTCAGATTTCCCACAGATGTTATGCAAAAGATAGTAGTTTCCCCTATTTTAAAGCCTGGAACAACATGCAGTTTGGACATTCTTCCTGAGAGCCAAACTTCAAAAGTTCTACTCTTCTGCATCCAGGATTTTTCTTTGGGTCAATTTCTAAGTAAAAGGTATGTGCAATTCTGTTCCCGCTATTTCAGCTTCACTGCACCATATCCAAAATAGTATATGCTATATTGATCAATGATCAAATGTGTATTTGCTGCAAATCCTAAGACTGCATGTCACAAACCCACTCTGGTTTTGGGGTTCATGGGGTGTTGTAAATGTTTTATTGTGTTTATTTCACTGATGTGGCATGTGTGATCTCACTGGAAAGCCCATGTTATATTTCGTCTATTTCTGTTGCTGCTACCATTATGTTATGCTGTCTGTATAACATAATGGGGCCTGTATCTATCTTTATGATTTTGGATATGGCTTAGTTAAGGACAGAATAGGGATAACTGCTAAATCTCTGTTTCTATTATAATACTAGGGCAAGAACAATTACCACCCCCAGACACAGGCAAAAGGAGACGTTACTTGATTTGGGATGGGAATGCAACTGGGGCCTAGACATGGGGGGCAGCGGGTCAGGAGCGAGGAGCCCTGGGTTGGGACTGGGCATCAAAGTTTACAAATGTGTCCTGGTACAAAAAAAGGTTGAGAACCACTGCTCTATAGCAAAAAGCATCTGAAAGAAATGGCCCATCAGTCGGAGGAGTGCCAGAAAGAAGTTTCTGGAGGATTCTGGACACGCATGAGGAACTGGGAAAATGCAGTTGGAAAGCAGCTGGCTTAGAGATTTAAGGGCTCTTTGCATGATGGTTAAAGCCTTTGGATCCAAGGCTCTGGATGTTCAAGGTCCCCAGGAGTCGGGGCTGACTGAATTAGCAGGAAGGCTGACATCTGGAAATACTGGCAGGTCTCTCAGAGGGCTAGGGTGTCGGTTTCCTGAGAAAGTAAGACACTTAACTTAGGTTTTAAAAAAAAGACATGATCAGTTTTATTTAGGAGAAAAGAATTGTACAAGTCATAAATACTTTTATTGTTTTGTCTCCTTATGGATTGCCTGTGCTAAACATGATCTCAGCATAAGTGATATTGCAGCCTACCCTATCCTACAGAAAAGAAGGTGTACGATGCCTTTCACAACAAAAGGAGAGGTCACCTAAAGCGAAAAGGACAGTGGAGCTGAGACTTGCAGGGATAAGGAGTTATCCCAGGACCAACCTTGATCTGTTCCTTGGGACAAGCTTCAGGACAGTGGGGAGAAACTCAGGGCTCTGTGGGGGTACCTTATGGACAGGTGTGTGACACTACAACACAGAAAAAAAATAATCAAGAATTGTATGCATACATCCATACGTATGCATACAAGTGTCATGTGTGGATACTAAGATACAAGCATTCAAAACATAAAGAAACAGGAAAGCATGAAATATCATCTGATCTGGAAAGCTCATTTCACAAAAGAAAAAGTGACTCTTGACCTTTCTAATAATAGGTCAAATCAAGGAGAAGTAAATGAAGAATAGAAGTTACATAAAATCTGCTCTACAGAAACAGTAATTTCCACTTCCAAAGTATTGTCTTAGACAGCAAGTTCATTGCTTAACAAAAGGAAGAGTGAGTTAAACAGCTCAGCATACTTATGTTATAAAAACTACAGTGTTAGGGACTCTCATTTCTGTGTAATGTACCTGTTACTCTTGGTCTTCTGCTACACACTGCATATATTATGCAATCGCACATTGAAATTTAGACCAGCTGCATGTGTAAAGTAATCATTGCCAAGTAATCATCACAAAATTAAATGGTTAATCATGCAATAAATTTAGACCAGCCACACCTGCAAAGTAATTATCACACACTAAAAATGACTATCCAGCTATAAGAGCCAACCAGCTATAAAGTTAGTGCTTGAAAATACTTAGGTGGTTTCTATCCAGCTTTTAATTTCAACGTGTAGCAGGGCCCAACAGATGAATATATTCCATATACACTGTGAAACCAGGATATCTGCAAGGCCAGCCCTTTGCTGGCTTGAGTGTTTTGCATTTTGTCTGCTGAACATGCTCAGTTATTCTGTGGGATTCTTTTCCTATTACTGATAAACATTAAACTTTTGCATTAGCAAATGTTAAAAAAATCCAAGATTGTTATGTGCACAGGATGAGATTGATGGCTGCAGTTGTAAGGTGGAAATCAATGACTTACTGTACCAAGGAAGAACTAATTATTCAGCAAATCTGCTTTTGCTAATTCTGTCTCACAACCTGGCCTATTAAAGCTCCATCATTATTTGAATAAATTGTTGCTGTCACAGCAATAACACAATCAGCCCTTCACATTTGGTAACTACCTAGCTTATAGCCATTAGAGCCAATCTAGTAACACTGCTTGCATCTAAAGAACTAGTTTGCAGTTTAATTACAGTGGTTACTAGCTAATTTATTAGACCAGCAATAAAAGTTAAGATTTATGTCTCATGCATTATCACTGAATTACTTAAAAGATGCATACATCAAGCCATGGTTGGCTCCAATTATATCAACATAAATCTAAAGTCACTTCACTGAGGTCAACGGACTTATTCTGGTCTTACACCTGTATAATCAAGAGCAGAGTTTTCTTCTATGTACATATATTATTTTTAGCACTCCAGGTGGTTACTTTTATAGTGATGCAGAGTTATTTTTACACTACTGAAATAAACAGCACTGCTGTTACAATAAGTGGTTTATTAAAAGAAAATGAACTACTCTGTTAGTTCCTGGAGCTGATATTCAAATAGTTCCCATTCTGTATTCCAATCTTTTAACCAAAAAAAGGAAAACTGCTTTTAAAAAAAGAGAGGCTCCACTGAACTTAGAATCAGTACAGCAGAAGTGAAACAAGCTGAAGTAACTGTACAAAATCTAGCCATCTGCTATTTGATTGTTTCCAAACAGTAATACTGACAGCAAATAAAGGCTGCGGGAGGCAGGGGGAAAGGGTATACATAAATATAGACAGAAATTAGGGTAGGCAAAAATGTTATAAAACTCAAAATAAGGAAATCAGAATACAGTTTCCAACTCTACCACAGACTTCCAGTTTGACCTTGGGCAAGTCATTAATCTGTCAGTTTCTCAATTACCTTCTGTAAAATGGGAATTATACTATTTTTTTCTTGCTTGCTTTTCATCTGCCTTGTCTATTACTTTTGCAAATTCTTTAGAGCAAGGACTGTTTTTTACTGAACATTATAGTGCGCACAACCCAAAGAGACACTAATCTTGGGTAAGGCCTGCTGATGCTACAAAACAAGAAACACTAAGAAGCTGGTTATTCTAGCTGTCAAATGTGGGGGTTTTTTCAACTTCTAGAGAAGCAACAAAAAAGTCCTCATTTTAATAATTTAACAAGCAAGGAGTAGTTTACAGTTTTTTCCAACATTGCACATTCTTTCCAAAGATTTTCTTTTAACTTGCTATTTCATTTTTAATGAACAAGCGCCTTTTGGCTCAGATACTGTATGAGATCTCAAAGCCCAGAACAGCTTGCATTATATCAGCAGCTTCAGCCCAAGCTGTACAGCCTCTGCAGGCTCAGTATCTTGAAACAGCTGGGTTTCAGGCAGAAGCATGATTCCAACATAAAATCTGAAATTCTAAAAAACAAAAGCTTTTAAAAAATATCTGGGATCCAAGCTTTGACATCTTCAGAACATGGCTCAAAATGTAAAAGCACAAACTTCGTTTACTCAAACACTGGTTTTCCTCTGCAGACCAGTTTTCTCCTAGAGCTACAGAAACTTCAAATAGTTTGCGAGTCTGGCTGCATGCCCACAGAGCAGGTAAAGAACAGCCTGTTGGTTTTAAAAAACCCATGCTGGCTTGTATGTGTGTGAAATGGCAGTAGGGCTTTGGAAGAAAGAAGCATAAAGATATTCAAGGATTTTAAAAACTCCCTCTCTGCAAAGTATCTCACCTTACCTTTCGCAGACTCCCACAAACAAGAACACATACCCATACACATGTAAACACCTTTTAACTTCTATTCATACTTAACACACACAGCTACATTTTTATACACACCTTCTGAGATTTCTATAATAAAAAGTAGATACGGAAGATGATTAAATCTGGATCTACAACTTGAGGGTCACATCTATGAGACACTGACTGTGCAGTAGCGTCATATGGCAGCAACCATGATGCGATGCTACTGCCCAGTAGTCTCAGGCAACTGCGGAGTCAGTGTCACAAAAAGGCTGCTCAGACATTTAGTACTTGCTTATACAAGTAACGACTTTGCAGTCAGTGTTCTCATGTAGACGTGGCCAAATACCCCTAACTTGAGGGGTTTCTGACCTAAGGTTTTCTTTTAGACTTTTGCGAGTTAAAGTTAGAGGCCATCTGCTAAATCCAGGTTTGAGTTTGGATTTCAAATGCAGTCAAAATTTCAGGGATTAGGCTCACTTCTGAATGTAATAAATACAATAACCAGAATGCCTGGGTACTACATAAGGATATTAATGCCAGATCATAGCCTCTTGACCCATATCCTCAACTGTCCTCACTGCAAAAAACTTCCCTGGTATCAACCAACAATGAAAAGGGAAAAGTAAACAATAGAAAAAAGGAAGAGAAAAAGGGAGCGAGCAGGTAGGGGTCATCTTCACAATTCAACAATGCTCAGCCATGTGTGTAAAATGAACAAATGACAGAGTTGTCCCCACACATTGCTACACACAAAAGAAGCCTGAAAACAGTTTCTGAATAGATTTATTTTGCTCAATACATTGCTTATGTTAACTCTTCCCCCTTGGAGGGGATAAAAATCCATAAGACTTGTATATTTTGCAGCTTCCACCATTGATACCATAGAACGATGCTAGTGAAAAACCATATTACCAGTGTAGTTGCATGGCATGAAGTGTAATGCAATGCTACAATGCAGTAATAACAAGCTACTGCTCAGTCAGCAACACCTAAAAGCCATTCAGTGATGCTTCTTTAGTACTTGTGTATGCAAGTAATAAATTTCATAGACATAGACATTAGGGCTGGAAGGGACCTTGGGAGATCATTGAGTCCAGCCCCCTGCCCAAAGGGCAGGAAGTCAGCTGGGGTCATAGGATCCCAGCAAGATAAGCATCCAATTTACTCTTGAAGGTGTTCAATGTAGGTGCTTGAACCACCTCCGCTGGCAGACTGTTCCAGACCTTGGGGGCTCGGACAGTAAAGAAATTCTTCCTTATGTCCAGCCTGAAACGGTCTTGCAGGAGTTTGTGACTGTTCGACCTCGTCATCCCTTGGGGCGCTCTGGTGAACAGACGTTCCCCCAGATCCTGGTGGTTACCCTTGATAAATTTATAGGTGGCCATCAGATCACCCCTGAGCCTGCGCTTTTCCAGGCTAAAGAGTCCCATGGCTCTCAGCCTGTCATCGTAAGATCTGTTGTTTGTAACAACTGCGCAGTCAGCATCTCATGTAGATGTGGCCTGTGTTTTTGGCAATAAATAATTAACAATTCAAAGCTAAAGAATTTATCAACTTGTCTTTCCTGTCTGTCTAGCATATATATATTGTGTATGTAAGATGACCACACAGGTTTAACACGGCTGAGTCACCACCAGCATGTAAAAGGTCATTTTAAAAAACAGAATGATCAAAAGTGTTATTGATTTTTCTTTTTCCATGCTGAATTGTACTGTCAGGAAATACTGAATTCTTCACTGAATCCACTATGTCGGTCTTCCTCTCCCTTCTCAGCTAACAGCTCTTGCTGGTGGTGAAAGACAAAAAAATATACATATGTATTTAAAATAAGATGCTTATAGGAAGCAGAACAATGACTCATTAAAATTACTAAAATTCATTAGCTCCTTGACCATATTAAGTGAAAAAAAAACCCTGTAACCTCATACTCATTAAAAAAGTGTCCCAGATTAAATCCAAGTTCTCTAGTTATCTAGCTCAAAGGTAGCTCAACCTTCCTGTCCCTGCCCCACTGATAAGTTCCTGCCCTCACCTTGAAAAGTTACTTCAGTGAAACTTTCCATGACTGTTCAGTCCTGCTGAACCTAACTGGATTTGTTTTTTTGTGATGTAGTATTCATCTGTATCAGTGGTTTTCAAACATTTTCACTATGTACCCCTTTTCCTGCAAAATATTGTTGCTCTACCCACTATACCTGACACATCTCTGCAGACAAAAATATCAACACTCAACAGGTATTGCCAATCAGAAACTCCACCACTTATTAAAAACTAGGGATGTACCCCTTAACAAAGCACTGAGTACCCTATTTTGAAAACCAGTGATCTACATGCACCTGAGCTGACCCCAAACTCTGTTCACCCAGGGAATCTAAGTTTGAATTTGCCTATTAGTGGCAAATAACTAAATACCAAAGAGTAAAGAGCTTTGTGTCCCATTAGTAGATCCCTCTTCCACTGACTCCCCTCAGATCCACATACAAAAGCAGTGTTAAAATATCTATGCACCCAAACTGATTTCCAACATTTGTACCATTTAGCTTGTAGGAGGACAAAAACTTCACACCAAGTGGCCCAAGCCAAGATACACATGTGCACAAGTTCCAAAAACCGAGTCAGAGCCTATTATCTAAAAAATCTGGACACCACAGGAATATTAATGACAAACATATGTCAGCTTTCAAGAAAGAAAAAACACTGTGTAAGAAACCAAGATAAGGCAGGCGCAACCCTGCTTTTTTTGGCACCAACTTGCTCCATATGCAAACAGACTATATTAAACTGTACCTAAATACAAGACATTGGCTCATTTTAGTGTACTATACCCACTGAGTCAGTGTAATCACTTGTAGGAGCTGTTTTGGTCAGAGCTGTTCCATTTATTGTCATTTAAAATATAATGCTGTTAATGGGGGTAAATATTAACATGCTAACAGCAAGTGATCTTTGAGACTTAAAACAAAACACAACTATTTATTTTAGCTTAGTGCTGACTGGTATTAAGACTTTTAAAGATCCCCATTCTCATTTGAATGTCACTCAGTAACAGCTCCAGGTTTGGGTTTGATAATTGGGGTGGTTTTCAGCTGCACTAAACAAACAGCATCATACCACTGTCATGTCCTTGTGCTGTAGGAAAAACTGCTGCATCTTATGTCTTTTTTCATATATTTAACCACTAAACATTTATGTCAAAAAGATGTTCTTTTAAATAAAATTACATGCAGATACATACTGAAAGCTTTTTTCGGTAACAGTTTACAAAAGCTGGGGCTGTCTCTCACCTCCATTTTTCAAACCATGGGAATGATTTAAGTTTTACTGGACATGTCTAAATGTGCATGAAGGCACTTTTTCTAATGTGCATTAAATTTAGTGCCTCCAATGTGAGTAAAATAGGCTCCTGTGTATTGATTAAAGCACATGTGTAGATGCACCCACCAAGAGGGGGGTTTTTTTCATTCAACTATAAGATATTTATTCCAGAATAATTTTCTAATACAAAGTCCATAATTGGTACTTTGGGGTTCAGGCCCACAGCACCTTAGAAATCTGCTATTTTGGACAAAAGAATTGTTTCATTCAGCTCTCACTTTTCCACTGTAAATGAAGAATAACTCCAGTAAACCCAAGGACCAATTTTCCACTTTATTACAACAGTTTTATATACCATTTCATTTAAACCAATAGACTCATAGGCCACATTCAGATAAGCAGGGGTTTGTAGTGCCACAAACCTCATGCATGGAATGTGAAAATATGCCCCACGTTGCGGCGTGGGGGCAAAATTTGCACCACAATTTCCAGGTAGCAAAAAAAAAACAAACCTGAAAAAAAGCAGTGTGGAGCATGCTATGAAAGTGTAGTACTGGAACTAACAGAGCCTTGATCCTGCAATGAGATGCTCTGACTGCCAGCCAGAGCATCTCTATGCTCCATTTGTGCCCCGGTTGCCCCAGCACACTGCAAGCTGGGAGGACCTGGGCAAGGGCAGTTTGCCTACAGCGGGACAATCTGTCTTGCAAAGCGCACATGCAAGGAGTGTGCTGAGGCACAAAGTAGAGGCCGAGTTCCCTGCTCGTCTGGATGAGGTCCCATTGGTAGCTGGTAGTATGCAATGGCAAAACTGGTGTAAGCAAGATCAGAATCATGATCATTTTGTCTTCATGTCTACACATATTTAGTTTGCCATTTTAAAAAAAAGAAAGTGAAACATCTCTTTGGATTACTTTTAAATGACATTCCTCAAGGACTTGCAGGTTCTTAAACAGATTAACTGATTTTTCGCTATTATCCCATACAATCATTCTTATTCATTATCCAAAAATGGTCTAAGTTGTACTGTACTTAACCCAACACATACCCAAAATAAAGCCACCAAAATAAAATGAAAACATTTCAAATCATTAAAATGTACCACTGGATAACATATATTAAAAAATAAATAAATGTATGATTGAGGTAAAGTCTACACTGTCTCAATTCCAACCCTGGGAGCAATTTTGAAGAGGTTATTCCACCTCCTAGGAAATAAAAAAGCATTGAAAGTACGCTAACAAGAACACTTGATATAAAGAGTGGTTCTGGGTACTTCATTGCCTTATTGCAGGATCTGGCATGTGCAGAGTTGCAGGGTATGGATGGGACATGCACTACCAAGCACAGCGTAGTGGCAGTGTGGGAAGGCTCTTTCTGTCAAGCTACCAGTGAACAATTACATAAACCCTGGCAGTAGATATCTAATGCATTCTTTTCAAGAAAGACCTTCTCTATTGGACTTCTGCCAAAGGAGGTCATTTAAAAAAAAAAAAAAAGCTTAAAAACTTTCTTTCGGGAGTTTTTCCTACTCCTAAAGCTACTGGGAAAAGATCTGTGGATGCAACCAACTCTAGTTGCAAACACAATATTACTTTTGCTTGAGTAAGATGAGTTGTATATATTGTAAACACATATTTAGAACTAGAACAGTTCTAGTCCTGCAGAAATACGTAACTGAAGTGTGGTACAACTCACATCGCACCATTGTACGTGGGTTAATTATAATTCCAGGATGTTCCCTGGAGTGTCTCCTAGTGGGTGATGAGCAGGGATCTTGGTTTTCTCCGATTAAAAAAATACTCAAATTTTCAGATTTAAAAAAATCCTCAATTTCCTCAATCAGAGAAAACCAGGATCCCTGGTGACAAGAAGCCTAAGAAAAGCTATGGTCCTATCTTACAGGCTTGCAGAACTGGCCCCTTAGGAGAAGCAGCAGGAAATTCTGCTTCACTCTTTTAAAGGGTCAGTCTGGCCTGCTCACTCAGAGACATTACACACTAATGGTAATTGGGAATACCTCCAATGAACCAGGTCCTGATCTCCAGGAATTCCTGCTGTGGGAATGCGCCTTCATGCTGCTTCCTAATGCTACCAGTGGTTAAAACTTCAATTAGGACTTTACGTGATTATTTTTCTTGTCCCTTATATAAAACATAGATAATGCCAGGAGTAAATACCTGGCTTCACCAAAATCAGTGACAAAACTGTTGTTGACTTTTCGGGAAACCAGAATTTTAGTCCAAATGGTGATGTGTGAAATGTAAAACTACATTTTGCTACTAAAGACTTGTTCTGCAATTCAGTACACAACACGAGTTAGTAATAATGACGCAGGTCAGGAACAACAGTGTGAAGAAAAAGGGGGAAAACATCAAATGCCATTTTAGGATAAATCTTTACCCATAATCTTAATTGGCTCCACAAGGTCAGCCTTGCTGACTTCAGCAGGGTTGCACACATTCACCTGGCTCTGTGCACTTTGCAATCCTGACGCAAAGCAGAATACATAACAAGTCTTGGTTTTGGTAATCTCGGTTCACGATGTTCTGATTTTCAATTATCTTGAGAGAATTAACTCTCTGTATTATTAATAGTGAGGTTTCTTTATGAAAAACTCAAATAATCAAACAAGAAGACTTCTAATCAGTCTCACTATGACACAAGTCCTAATGAAAGATGCGGTGCAATCCAAACAACTGAACCATAGCTTGGCACATCACAGTGTAGATCTTACACTCTGACTGCATTTGGTCATACCAATGCACCTTGTCAAATTATTCTATAAAGAGGTTAATCACAGGGTTCTCTGGAACCCACTGCTACAGTGCATAAGATTAGCCAGTAAAACATGTTAGAAGCCATATTTACTAGCAGGTCTTTCAGAGATGTTATAGAGTAACAACGATCGACTGTTTGATTCTCCAACCCTCTCAACTAAAGCAATTACTGTACAAAAACTACATGATTAGCACATAAGGGGGTGGATGGAACTAGGCACATGACTCAGGCTTTGCAAAATCTGACTTTAAAATTATTTCATATTGTATCTATATCAATCTATTACCCATTGAGATTTTAAGAAAAATCATAAACCTACTTCTCCTTTCAAACTAATAAGGATCAGCAGTAGCTAAAATAAAACCAGTACAATAAAGCATAAGACTCCAAAGTCCAGACCCAATGTCCCTCTGGCAATGCACCATAATGCAGCCAGTTGCTTAATCTACAATTACCATTACCTTTAAACTACTAAACCCTTACCTCTTACCTGTCTGACTACGCAGATGAAATTCTAATTTATCTGCCCATATGTTTGTTAGAGTAGTATAAGGAAAGAATCAGGCTCATGGGTGTTATAAATGAACTAATTACTGGTACCTGCTAAACACACTAGCCATAAAGTTATTCTCTTAAGTACAAAGAGCAACAGCCAAACTCCCAAAGTATTGTAAATCTGATCCTTCAACTCAAAAACTCATCCCAAACCAATTCATTTTAATTATCTGTAAACAAAAAAAGTGTTCACGTCTGAACCACATAAAGCCAAGAATGATTTCATTATGGCTGAGTTATAAAAGCCCTCACCAACATGGTTTAGACTGGATGTGCTGACAGGCTGTTGAATCTAATGATGCAATAAAGGAATTAAAACTAACCTCACAAACCCTTCTAATTTGGACACAGACAGATGGGAAGAGCACATCAAGTGTCTGGAGCATCTTAGAGAAAAGGAAATATTGCAAACATAATTACAGATCCAATTTAAAAAAAAAAAAAGGCAAATTTAGTATGGGCCTGATCCTGGAAGCAACAGAGGTTTCTGCTGCAGCTGGAGTAGGATCAAAGCCAAAATATTGGTTTGCAGAAATTCATAATAGGCATATTACAAACAGTCACCGCTTCCATATACAATGCAATATACACCCATGACCCAACTGGACAGCCTAGTTGTTTGACCACAAGACCAGAAGCCAAGAATTTCTGCCTTCAAATCTTGGTTCAGAGGCCATTTCCCTCAAGGCCTTGGGGAAATACGTGGCAGCACCAGTGATGACTAACCCCAAAAGCCGCAGAAAACAGAAGTGCTCAGATCAAACTGAAAAATAAATTTGACTCCAAGGGTGTAATTCAGCATGGCACTCCAAACACTTCAGGCCAGCTCCCCCAGCTGAATGGGACAGTAAAACCAGCACATCCAGCCATCAGGGCTAAGTACAGACAATCAAAAAGCCAGAGGTAGAATCCATTCAATCTACGCAGCTTCCTTCAGCTGTGCAGACTGAACCAATAATGAACTGAACTGACATTCAGTTTTCGACTGGGAAAGGCAGGGGGGTGCCTGCATGACCCTGGCCACAAGGTGGGAGTGCTAGAGCATATCTCCCAGGCTGCTGACCATTGGAGGCCAGCCAAGCGGGGCCATCCCTGATTGAGTGGTCAGCACACACCCCCAACCCCTGCTGGCCCCTTGCAAGGGGTTGAGGAGCCCCCAGTCCAGGTGCCAGCCCACCTGGGGGGAGTCTCCACCTCACGGGGTTCCCCGGCCCAAGGTCCCCCAGACTAAGGCAGACCCAAGAAGCCGAGGGGAATTGCCCTCCTCCCACTCTCCCTGCAGCTGCTTGCCTCATCTGCTGCCACAGGAGGAGCGAGTCCACCAAGCCAGATGCCTGCCTGTGCAACCCGGTGTGGGGCAGCAAGGAGGCCCAGCCTCAGGTGGCTTCCTCCACCCCAGTCTGGGGTCCCCAACCCTGGAGCGCCAAGGGGGATTCTCCTCCTGCTACCCTGCATGGCTGCTTGCCTCAAGCTCCTTCCTCCTGTGACAGCAGATGAGGCAAGCAGCCCCAGGGCAGCAGGAGAGAGACAATTCCCCTTGGCTCTGCATGGCTGCCCTGGGCTGAGGGATCCCATGCCAGGGTCGGGGGGAAGCTCTCTGAGGCAGGGGCTCCCTGGTGTCCCCACGCCAGGCTGCACAGACAGGCACCCAACCCCTCCTTCCTGTGACTGTAGCTGATCATTTAAACTAATTTATGCGTAACTTCTGTCCCTAGCACAGAAGTTTCTCTAGTATATGAGGAAGCTCTCAGGTAGCAGAGACCCACTACAGCAGCTCTTTATAAAACCCCTTTGCAACCTCTGGCACAGAAGACATGGATGGTAAAAGATTCAAGTCCTGTCTGTCTTCTTGGGGATCTTGCAACAGCCCCATGGGGCTCTAGGCAGCCAGGCACAATTTCAGACAACTTTGAAAAGTGCAAGCTGTTACTTTTGCCAAGAGCCAAATAAACTCCAGAATAAGGGAAGTCAAAATTCCCTTTCCTATCTGCCTCCTCTTACTCTCTCTCTCTGATAACATGCCCAGCACAGCTCAGCCGCATTAAGTGTCCCAAGTCTCCCCAGTTAGAGTAAGAGAATAAAACCACTTCTACCCCCCCCCAACAAATTTGGTTAATTAATGGATGGAAGAAATGCTGTCCCTACCCCTTGAGCCGTAAAAAATCTTTAGCCCCTAGTGCTGACTGCTAACAAATAAACCAAGAGAAAAAACACACCGAGCAAAATTCTATCTAAATCATTAATGGTTAAAGACCACGTTTAGCTCTTTCACCAAGCCTCTTACCTTAAATTATAGGGCATGGCCCTCACAATACATTTCTGTATAGACAGCACTAGCAATACTGCATCTAGATCCATACAACATTAAAAGGTGAACAATATTTCTCTTCCTGCACTAGACCTCAGTTACCTATAACACATGACTTATCCCTTGCTACTGGAGGGTTGCCCCAATCACAGAAACTGCTCTTTTGGTCATCCCTGTTAAGAGTCACATGAGAGATGCCAACAATGGACAGAGAATGAGTTACTCTTCCTAATTCAGCAACAAGCCAATTTTCTCCAAAGTGGGCCCACAGCACATCAAACCAAATCTCTCCACTTATATAAGAGCCACTGACAGCCTCAGAACAGGCAGAACAGGAAAAAAGCCATGAAGACTGCTTACATAATTCTCAACAGCAGCAGAAAACATAGTTTGAGAATCAGGTAGGAATGAAAATGGACAGGCCAGAAGCTGATCTGAGCTAGTCAGTGCAAAATTATGTGGCTACTGACTAAAACCCATCTAGTGGCCACAGAGTAGACTCTAGATCATACCAAAGCTGCCACACTGGACCACTAGCCGTATCAGGATTGTGCAGATGTTCAAGACCCTGCCCTTGAAACAGAATTCCTTGCATGCTAGACAAGAGTCCCAGACACACGGGCCGTGCCCACAGATTTCACTCGTTATCACTGACAGTGCCAAGACAGAGACCCTTGTAGACAAAGCTTCAGAAGCAAATGGGTTTTGCCCTAGGTTTTTAATTTTAAGACTTGATCTATCAATCATCCAGTCTGGCTTCTTACATGATACAGGTCACAGAATTTCAACCAACTCCTACCTGAAGCCCATAAACTTCTAATTGAGCTACAGCACTTTTTTATTGAAAGATATCTAATAAATTTGAATACTTCAAGTGATAGAAAGTTAACCACAAACCTAGGGCTTTGTTATGCAGTAATTCTGGGTGGTGCCTAAAGCTCTTAACCCCTGGATTATCCACACATTAATACCTGAAACTGGTTTTAAGCACTCATTATGCAGAGGGCCCTACTTAATTTGTGATTTTTCAGATTTTGTGGAAACTAGGAAAAAAAAAAGTTTGAAAAAAAATCAGGCATTGCCCACACAAAATTTGTGAAATAAAAACTTACTAAAAATAAAAAGCTGACTCCCCAGTGAGCCAGTGATCCTCATGACTGCTGTAGCCCAACCTCACAGCCCACAGATGGGGAGGAAGCCACCAGCACAAAAAGGACCAGTGCCAAGATGGCAGCCACCCCCACCCAACTACTGATTGGCTGAGGGTTGTCCATCACACAGCCTTACCCCTCTCCACGAATCAGAAGCAAGGGGCAGGGCCACATGATAGACATTCCTCTCAAGCAATCAGCAGCAAGAGGGGAGCAGCAGCCTGCAGTGGTGGCTGGGGAGGCCTGTTAACCCTTCTCTGCCTTCATCCCTTGGAGCAGACAGCCAGGCAGCTACAAGTAGGCAGGGGTGGGGAGGGGAGCAACGGGAGCCCCAGGGGCAAGGGGAAAGTGTGGAGGGATTCTTACTTTTCAGTCCTTCCAGCCTGAAGCATGACTTCTCCAACCTCGAGCTAGCACTAACACCAATAACATTTGTGCAGTTCACCATGGAACAAGGCCCCTAGAGAAGTAGTTCCAAGGGTTAAGGACTTTCACTGGATCTTTCTCTTTTTGACAAATAAACTAAGGATACCTCTACTAAATCCTTTCGTCCTGTGGGTAATTATTTTGTTCATTCAAGAACAGTGGTATCTAACCTTTTCAGCCCTCAGGCTGGATGAGCGGCATCAGGTCCATCTCTGTGCCTGATCCTGCGTACTGTTCTGGCCCAGCTATGGCCTGATGCAGCCTTTCTGCATTCACCCACCTGGGGCCTGATGCAGCCTTTCTGCAAGGCTGGATCATGCATTCTCAATCCACCCGTGTAGAAATGAGTGCCAGGCCAGACTGACCAAGGCCAGGGTTTGGCAGGGAGGAGTGGTGGCAGTGTTAATTGCCAGCGTGGCCTCACTGCCAAATTTACAGATCTGTGGAGAGACCTGTGGTTCAGCTTACATGGTTTATTTTGTGGACTGCGGGCCAGATGCTGAACTCCCCTGTTCTAGAACATGCTGCATATTGCAGAGTCTAACAGAAAAACTGGAGAAAAGTTTCAATCTAAAATTTTTGTCAAAACAGTAGCCTTGGAAATTATGCTGTAGCTATGATGATCCAGACAATATGTGAGGAAAGGATGTGTGTGGGTAATATCTTTTATTGGACCAACTTCCTGGCTGGGACAGACTTGGACAAACTTTTGAGTGCATCGTTCCTCAGCTCAGAGGAAAAAACCAGCACAGCAAGGACTAAAAACAGTCTGTACGGCTGCAAAATTGGGAAGAAAGGAACTCCCAGGGGTAGCTAGCAAATAAGAAAATCAGAGAAGAAAGGATAGTTTGACAGTGGAAAGTCAAGACCTCTCAAAAAAGGAAGAGGATCACTATCACCTGTGGTGTATATAATAAGCCATAAAGTTGTTATCAGTGTTCAGTCCTTAGTTCTTAGTATTTCGCCATTTTATTTTTGTTCCCAGATCACCTTTTGAAGGTGTTTTATAAATTTCCCTTGAGCACATGAAGGATAGTGAGGTCAGAAAGTGAATGGCTTTTCTGTGAAAAGTGTTCTCCTGCTGACATCCTTAATCTTTTTCCCGTGATCATGAATTCTGGTGTGTAGTTTTAATATAGCTTTATCCATAGTTTCCATGAGGATAACTGGTGTACTGGATGAGAAATACCACATTTTGAGATAGTTGTGTGTAGGATCCACAGATTCTGTGAGGTTTCACTGTGCCAAGTGTTGACTGTTTGTAGCAGTGGGGATATGTTGATGGGTTTTGTATCTATTAAAGCAAGGCTGCACATCTTTGATGTCTGTTCATCAGATGATGAGTTGGGCAAGTGCAGGGGGTTGCTTGAAATCCAGGAAAAGGGGCTGAGAAGGTTTCTTTAAAGGTCTTATCTTTTTTGAGTAGAGGCTGTTATTGTTTAATTATTCTTCCTATCGGTATTTTTTCCACAACTGAAAATTTGCAAGGGGGGGGGGGGAAGAGAGTCAGGTTTATGAACTTTATCATCTTTTCCTCATAAAAAACCCCTACATTTTTTCTTAGGTCTTTCCCCTTTCCCTCTTTTTCTGTTTCAGTACTAAAATAGGAAAAGGCGAGGGATATAAATCTTAATGATGTCATAATTCTGGATATTCTAATCTTGAAGTTCCCATTTGACTTATGTTTGTGATTTTTTATTTCCATATTTTTGGGTGCTGCTAACAAAAGAAATTAAGGCTGGCAGATAAAGGGAAGGAATAAATATGGAGCCCCATGGTGTCTTTTTTTTAAAACAGTCACTTCTCTGACAACATACTTGCTTAAATCTTGAATAGAGCCTGAAAATGATGTTAATGTGGTTAATATACTCCATTATGTCAGTCTGAGTGACTATTTCTTTTATTCATAATATCCTTGCATTTTGCTGTCTAAAGTCACACAGGTGAATTCACTGCATATATTTACCCAACAGTACATCAATTGGCAAGGCCTTGAAACACATAATTATTCCATATCATTGCATTTTACTGCTGTGATGGGATAAAGTGATCCACAGAAAAAGGGGGGAAAAAAGCATCCATTCTACAGTATGGAAGGATTTCTTTTTAAAATGTCTCTGGCTCTTATACTTTCATAGGCAAAATGATTCACTGCAGGAAATGAAGCATTAACACAGCTCTACATTTTGAATCTACAGCTCTTTCAATAGACAAGATTTTAGCTCTGAATGTACAAGCAGCACTTGCTGAAAGCATCTATTGAGAAAAGAGAAGGGCTTGAACACTTGTTCAGTGACTTCAAAAGTTGTGAGTCATATGGCCTGGAAAGAATTCCCAAAGTCTTTATAAATAATAACGTAATGTGGTCACTCTGCTCTGAGTGTTTATCATGAAAACCCCATTAATTTATCAATATGCACAGAACTACACAAATTAACATGAAACTCTGAATCAACACTTTCAAATATGTAATGCCTAAAGGATATGCCACCTCTCACATCGGGTCTTAGCCACAGCAGGCAGTGTAAGAGGATCTGAAAGGGAAGAAATAACTGTATGCCTCTGAGAACATTCTGCATGAGCCCACCCTCACTACAGGCAACAGCAGGTGCCTAAAAGAGATTAAGCAACACACTGGAGACAACACTGGCCATGATCATAATAGGGAGGAGTGGTACAATAAAGCCAACAGATGGGGAGAAAGAAGTGATGGGGATTACGGAGAAGAGTCCTACAACAAATCAGAGGAAGGGGGAAAAAAAGGTATAGGGACCATAACAGACATGTGGAAGTACGAGTAAAATGAGAAGCTGGAGGACAGGGAAAGATTATGGAATCCAGAGAAGGAAGAGAGAGAGAGAGAGAGAAGAAGGGAAGACAAACTGAGAGAGAGTAAACTTGGAGGACAGAAGAAAGGTAGAAAAGTTGATGTGGGACAAAAATAAAAGGAAGCTAGCGGAGAGAAAATGAGGAAGATGGACTAATTCAAGGTGAAATTGGTTTACTTATTCCATTAACTCTTTCCATTGAATTAGAAGGGAGCTGAAAGGTAGGAAAAAAGCTTTTTCACTCTTGCTTGTGGGACTCTGGCTGTTCCCCCAGGGGTGTCAAACGTTCATGACTCTGCACTAGTCTTCACAGGGTGGAGCAGAAAAAGGATGTTCTACCTAGAATCATTCTTTGCATTTTTGTAACAGAAGTGAGGCACTCCAAGAAACAGAGGTATCCACACTGGAAGAAACTAAGCCATTAAAACTGTAGTACAATATGTGGATAATTCTTCCAAGTGTGATGAAGAATATTAGCAATGAAGCAGTCAATCTCTACTGCCTCTATCTTTAAAAACTGTAGGGATTAAAGTTAGTCAAGGTAGGGACTTGTTACATAGTAATTTTGGGTGACTCCTGGAGTTCTTAACACCTGGACTGTCCACACATTAACACCTAAAACTAGTTTTAAGCACTCGTTGGGCACTTTAAAGTTATACCACTCTAGGGTGGGATTTTCTCTGATCCATGATACCCAGCCTTTGTTACACTATGGTGCAGCCATGAAAGACTAAACCTTAATGTAAACACCCCACCTGCCCCTCACTTGGGTAGGCAGGTTAACCCTTCCCTGCCTGTTCCCCTGGGATAGACAGTGCAGGCACTGCAATAGGGGCATGACGGAAGCCCTGGGAGGCAGGGGGAAGGGGAAGGCCAAAATGGGAAGGGACAGGGATTCTCCTCCAGGCCCTGCTGGCCTGAAGTGTGACTGCTGCAAACTTGAGCTTGCACTAACATGGATCAATGCTTGTGTGGCTCAGTGTTAAAGGTGTAACAAGGGTCATTATGACCCCACGCTCCATAGTAGTCCTGGTGTTATCCAATCTAATCTCCTAGCAGTCTGAACAAGAAGGTAACTATTTATAGATGACACAGAATGATTTGGGTTAAGGTCAAAAGCAGTGAAAAACTTCTGAAGGACCATAAGCAAGGTATCTTGTATGACACAATAGGAAAAAAATTAAGCATGTGCCAGTTTGATATAAAGCACTTCAGAAAGACCTGTTCATACAAATTCCAAAATCAACTGTTGCAGCTCAAGAAAAAGATCTAGTTACTTCTGTTTAAAAAAGCTTCTGCTTAATACAATGGAAAAGCCCCTCTGGATCATCTAATCCATCTTTCTGTCAGTGCATAACCATTCCCTATAGTATTAGGAGCCAATCTGGCAGGCAAATTCACTTCACGCCCTCCCTAACTGACACTCCAAATCCCTTCCCACGCCTGACCTCCTGCTCTGCTTTCTGCTTCCTGCCTTATTTGCTCCTGTCTGCCTGTCTCTTCCTCAATCTGCCACAGACCTCATAGGAGGTAGCTCATGCCATTTGTTGCCCTTATGCTACAAGTTTGGCTTCCTCCGCCCATCATTGTTTCCCAAAATACTTTAGTCCCTGTAGCTCTAGTATATCACTTCATGTCTCTTCTCAGGTATATCATAAATGTGAACAGAAAAAGGAGGCTTTTCTTTACCCAAAATAAGCCAGTTTATTCAACTCACATAAGAAAAGTGAATGTTATATGTCTGAATCTGACCTTCAGTAGTAAGTTACAGATATAGATCAAGAACCGTTCAACCTCCCATAAAGTGATCCCTTGTAATGCTACCACAGCATGTGTCAGCTTGGGTTACCAGGCATGTAAATGCCAGCTGAACAAGCTGAAGCTGTCTGGAGCAGCTTAACCATATAAACATAAGTCTTTTCTTCACTGCCAGCCGTTTATACATTTCTACATGTCTCTAGTTTCCAAATGGTTAATGAGTGCAGTTAATCTCGATGATTGTTTTTCTTTTCAGAACTCAGTGCAACCAGCTTGCTTTACCAGAACATGCTGTGTTATGCTAACACATACTAAAACTATTCAGTAGGTCTTGCTATACAAGCATCTCTTTTTTCATAGTTTTAAAGTGTTCTCAATTATACCATGTGCTCTGTATAAATACAGAGCAACTCCACTGCTATCCTTGAAGTTACTGAAGCTTCTACTGCTGCAACTGAGAAAAGAAGCAAGCGCCTTTAATCTAAGAAGCTATCAAAATCCCATGAAACCTGTTTGGATCACTCTCTTCAGCTGTGAGAATACAGGGCCTGATCCTCAGGTAGTGGAAAGTAACTTGGCGCCACTAAATTATTAGCACATGGCTACCAGCAGCGCAAGTCTTTCCCATGACTGAAATTAGAAGTTATAAAAACACCACAACCACCCCCATCCACATATAGAAGGTAATATAGTGGACTGTACAGAATGAGATCACACAGTGAAGGGTTTGAACTAGCATCTATTGGAGTCAGTGAAAATCCTTTGAAAATTTGAATTAAGAAATAAGGGTGGGACACATTCCATAAACTTTAACACAGATGAACATAAAGGCATAATGTTCCCTTCCTGCCCATCGCTTTGCCACTGCTTTGTCAAGGGCTTGACAGCATACACTGGCCAGAGGCAATCATAAACCCATACCTATAGTACGCTGGCACTCAATTTATAGAACATAGCTTCATCTCTCCCTTTCCCTTTGGACCTCCCCAAAAAATGTTACTCTGGGACAGCATTCTTAGCAAATCTGAAGTTGATCCATTTAGCAGCAACCTCTATCATGTGGAATCAGAATCAACTTCCAAATCTATGATCCCCTGTCTAGTATTATTGCTCAAAGTGCCGATACTATCTACCCCACCTGGGCATTTGTAAAGATAGTAGCTTTCAATTAAGTGCTGTGCTGTGCTGTTTGTTAGACACTGCATTCACACAGGGGTCTGTCCAAGATGTTCATCTTGTGAAGTGCTGTTCTGAAGACAGGACCCAAAAAACATGAAAAATATTCCTTTGGAAGGTACTGTGCACTGCTTACTGACTTGGTTTATTTGGCGTAGAATGAATTCTGCACTTCTCAGGTTCAGCCTCCGAACTTGGACTTGAGGACAGTCTTTCTGTGGGAATGTAGGCCTCAGCCTTCTTCCTGAACGGAGGCCTGAGCCAAAGCCCACTGACTTCAGTGACCTTAGATTAGGCCCTTATTGCTTCTGCTTAAACTGGCCAAATGAAAGAAAGAAAAGGCAGAAAGCCAACCTTATAGGCACGCTTACGTAGACAGAATCTGCAGCAAAATGTCAAAGACCAAGGAAAATGTAAGAATCATTTCCTCCAAGAAACAGCACCATTGCATAAATTTCTCCAAAACAAATTCAGAAAAACTTTGATCTTACCAATATCAACATAACCCAACTAAGGAAGGAACACTTGTTGTCTCTGTTTTCCAAACCTGGATAAGCTTCACCCAATTTAACACTCATGAATTGCAGAATCCAAAGTCTCAAAGATTCTGGTATCTTCCCTCAGTGCTGGAAAGGCCCAGTGCTCTTCCATGTTAAATGCTGCCTCCAGGGAGATTTGCCAACATTTACATACAGCCCTACAGTTTGCATGGAAAAAACAGTGTCAAGGAATCCTCATAAATAACATTAACAAAAATCTCCCCCACTCTCACCGGTGGGTGATTTTTTATCACAGCAAAATTTCTTAACAAGTAGCAGTTACCAAGCACATTGCCTGTAAGTGCCCCCAACAGTTTCAGCCTACAGGATGACAGGTTACATCCATGAATACTTTACAATTGAAATACATTTTCCCTACAGGACTACATCACTGCTTGATTTAATTTTTCTTGACATCTGGCCTGGAGCTTCTTTAAAGGAATGAACTTATGATTGCTTTGCTGACAGAAAAGGACGAACCACTGCTATATAGCCGACTCCTATTTAAATCAAACACTTCACCTTCTAAAACACCAATCCAGCAAAAATCATAGCATTGCTACCAAGATCTACTAGTCACAGTTCATCCACTCCGGTTTGAGAATGAGCTATGAGTTCATGTGCGATATACAAAAGGCCTGTCATAAATCAGACAAACGCCAAAAGAACAAAATATAACTTTCACTGGTGAACACTTAGGAGATGTAGAAGGAGATATGCCAATTTGTCAAAAATCCCTACCAATTTTTTTTTTTTTTTTTTTTACAGCCTCAACAGTTCTCAATTGCAAATAGTTTACATTTCATTTTTTAAAACTATCCTTGAAAACATGCTTTAAAAACAGATGCATGTGAAAAAGAAGAGATTCTGTTTCAGGATAATCCATAAATGGAAAGGCTAACAGTCAGATCAAGCGTAAACTCGGGAAGCATATATGCTACAGTTCAGTTAACAAGATGGAGGGTAGCCAAGAGAGTCTGATTAGACTATATCATTCTTCTTAACATGAGGAAGTTGTCAAACTCTTAATGTTATTAACATTATGAAGCTGGGTTCTACTCTCTCTCTGTTTCTCCACATATTAAATTTAGCGCCTATGGAAAGTGACACATTGACAGGTTCAGAAAATGCAGTCCCCATGCCATTGTACAAACACAACATGAACAGCCCCCATGGACTCCATACCATCTTCTATAACTGTGTGTCACCTCTGGGTTGGAAATAACCCCTTGAGGATTTGTGTTCTCCGGATTATTTTCTAGTCCTTGTCCTGGCTACTGAGAAGGAGCTGATTATCCAGTGCAATGAAGAGAATTATAGTTATTGCTGCATAAACAAACATGCTAGGAGCACCTGCTTATTAAAATACCAGCAGAGATTCCCCCCAAATCATACATTGTTTGATATAGTTGTACAATTAAAATGCATGGAGTGACTTAGAACCAATTTAAGATATACTGGTCCAAGTCTTGTTTCTCTGTAGGCTGCCCTCTTGTTCATATTTTCAACTCAAAGTGGTCTAAATGGAAAGATTCCACAGCACAGATTGCAACTGAGGTGCAGAAATTCAGAGAGGGTAACAAATACATTTGTAACTCCTGACAATAAAGGAATGCATCAGACTGACTTGATTCAACAGCCTCTCTCTCTCTCTCTGTCACACACAAACACACACACACAGACCTGTCACCAAATAATTACTGAAACATGATGTGACAGGCTAAAATAAGACTAATAGTTTGAGTTACCACTGAGAGATACCACCACATGAACCATGCACAGAAGTTTGAAACCCTGCCCTAAATTATGAAATAATGTATTCAAGTATAAAAACTATATCTGACTTTGTTCTTTCTAAACTCCTGTGCCTGCTAACCTTCCAGACATAAGTCGCCATTATATTCAGCAATCCCTATAGTCAGTGGTATCCTCATGTGCTTTCACATCAGTGTCTAAAATGATATCTAATTTGATGGTGCCACTGGTGATAGCAGTAGAGCGTATGCAGCAGCTCCAAATACATTTTCTACATTTCTTCTTGGTTCCTCCACCTTTTCAAATCTGGGTGCAACCTTCTTCTTGACCCTCTCCCGCATCTCACTTTTGTATTACATTGAACAATTGTCCTATATACCTCCCAGGAAATCTGCAATGTAACATTTCATTGTTCTCTCTCATTCTGTCTGTCAGTTTCCCCAATATGTCATCAGAGTACCTTTGCCCTGCTGCTTCTTCCCTTCTGATGCCAATAATATTTGTTCTTCTTCACTACCTTGTTACCAACTCCTTGTATACCTCCTCCTCTTAATCTCAGGTGTCTTAAAGTACTACTGATAAAGCCTTTTTTCCCATTGTTTTAACCATTATTAGCTCCTTGCAACTGTCGACTGCCTTTTTCCTGTTACTACAGGAGCCTTCAAGACCCACCTCTTCACCTTCAAGACCTTATCTCACTGGTTCTCAAACCTTTTAAAACTCAAGGCACCCTCCAAAATAGATAAAAATGGTTTTTATGGGGTTTTTTTATTTTTTAAAGAAATTAGTTTTAAGTTCTAAACTAAATTAAAATCAGCTCAAATTCACTGAAAAAATGTTGGCCAAAGAGGAAGAAAAAGGAAAAACAACTTTGAAAATGTCAAGATATTTTGTTTTCATTTATGGTGATTCTCTTTTTAATACTGACCTAAATTTAAAAACTAAATAAATAAAAAGGAGCTTAATAAACCAAAATTAAATTTACCATTTCATTTCAGATTGAATTAAACATTTGTTAACCAAAAATTAATGCTTTTGTTTCCTTAAAATTAATTTAAAAATCTGTTTCTATTCATCCTGAACCAATTTTTTCCTGATTTTTCAGTCTGACCACTGAGATAAAAAAATCTAAAATTCACCCACACAGCTTGCCCAGATGTTCCTCAAAAATATTTTAACCAGCTACATATTCACCACTCCTATTCTCACTAAAAGTCTATCCTCATTCTCTCACACTGGAATTAATGTTGTTCATTTTACCTTATGTTTGTCTTTGTGGGTACAATGGATGGCTCACTTGAATGGGACTTTAGAGGCCTGGGTTTATTTCCTATCTCCTCTGAGGTATGGCCCAGGGGAAGTAACTTGATTTCTATTTGCTTCCATTTCCCTTCCTACCTCTTGTCTGTCTCACCTTTCTGTACTGTAAGGTCCTTAGGGCAGGGGCTGTCTCTTACTATGTGTTGGCTGGCTGGTATACATGGACTCTGATCTCAATTTAAGGATCTTAAGTGCTACTCTTATGCAAATAACAATAGCCTACCTCAGATTTTATTCTTTTTGTTAAGGAGCATGATTTTTTTTGAGAAGTGCCAAGTAATGTACTGATTCTTAACAGCAGCAACAACATGAACCTTTTAAATTGGGCATAAGCATCAGAGCAAAATCTCTGCCTACCAAACCCATGTTAATGCCAAGTCCAGGTTCTATATATCAGGTTATACTTGGCTCTAACCCAGGATGGGGAAAATATGGCCTGTGGGCAGATCTAGCCTGCCAGCTGATTGGATTCAGTCCACGGGCAGTTGGATCCAGCCTCCTGATTGAAACCAGCCCACAGCTGCCTCCGCAGAGCTCTGCATGGGACAAGCCCTGACCACTCCCGCTTGGGGCTGCCCATGCTGCGATCCTGCTGGCCCCAGCCCTGGCCAGCATGCACAGTAGGGGTGTGCAAAGTGAGCCATATTCAATTCAGATTCAGCCCAATTCAGGGGACAGAGATTCGATTAGTTGATTCAGATTACTGTTCTGATTCAATTCAGCAAAATCTGAATCTGAAAATTCGATGCTGATTCAGATATTAGCAATTTGGCCATAGACACAGCTTTATATGGGATTATTTGTTTTGTTTTGGGTTTTTTTATGTGCCTCGAGGTACCAGGTGCAGCTTGTGAACACTGAAATGGTGGGGTGGATGGAGCATCCGGCCCCCCACATGCTTGGCAGTAGACCCAGAAGTGGATCGGAAGTAGTACTTCCAGTCCACTTCCAGGTCTGCCGCCAAGTGCACAGGGGACCCCGTCTTTGCCCCCCCCAGCTCGGCAATCAGCCATGGGGGACCTCAGGTGCTCCTCCAGACCCAGCAGGCGTCAGTCACCTAGCTGGGGTGCAGGGGTCCCCTGTGCGCTTGTGGCAGACCCAGAAGTTGACCAGAAGTGGTCCACCGCCAAGTGTGCTGGGGACCCCCTGCACTCCCATTGGATGCATCCAGTGCACCATCTCAGCATTCACAAACCACCTGGTACCTTGAGGTACGTAGAAAAAATATTTAAAGCTGTGTCTATGTCTGAATCATTGAATCTCTCCGAAGCTCTCCAAAATCAATTTGGAGAGTTCAATTCGATTCAGAGAAATTAAAGGGTCTCCTGACTCAATTTCGATATCTCGCTGCTGGATCTCCGGCAAATCAAATCAGCAAAAGCAGCTTTGCACAGCCCTAATGCACCGCTTCCTGGCGGTGCTGCTCTTGATGTGGCTGCAGCTGCCTGGGTACTACTCAGCTTCCCTCACCTCCAGCAGCTCCTCCTCCTCCTGTGCTGCTTCAGCTCCTGCTCCCAGCTCCTGGTGGAAGGTGACCAGGGGCTGGAACTGGAGCCCCTTGTATTGGGGCAGGAACAACTTAAGAGCCACTTCCCCCACACACATACACATGAAGCAGCGCAGGATGAGGAAGAGGAGCTGCTAGAGGTGGGGGGAGCCACACTGGGAGCAGCCCCATCAGGAAGCTGTGCATAGGGCTGGCAGGCACTGGTGGTAGTATGGTGTGGGGCACGCCAGGAAATGGGTGTGGCTTGGCCCCATGTGGAGTGCCGTGGGGTCAGCAGTAGACCAGGAGAGGAGAGGACATGGACCACACCTACCCTTCACCACCCAGGAAAGCTCTGGTGCACATGCCCCATGCCTCCCCCAACCCCGCACCCACAGCTGGCTCCTGGGACCTAGCATACAGGTGGCTCCCCACCTCTACAACCCCACCACACAATATGCAAGTGTAAGATTTTATTTTGAGCTATTATGTAATCACTTCTACATATACTACTCAAAAAACAAAAATCAGGACAAAAATTGTTCTTTGAAATAAAATTCAAATACGCTAAAAATCAAACATATACTATAATATGATTTGTTTTTATCTATGATTTGTTAAAATGTTGCCTTCTATAAGATTTGATGTAAATGCCCCCCAGCAGCTCACCAAAACTCGTTAAGTGGCTCTCCAGCCAAAAGAATTGCCCATCCCTGGTCTAATTAGTACCATCACGAGCTACAAACTCCAAGTAAAAGTTAATGTTTTACCTAAAGTTAAACAATTTTCCAAAAAGATGAGACAGATTTTTCTACCAGGGGAAAAAATAAATTACCTAAAGCCTTCTTGCAGACCGAGACCCACAAGGCAGTCATGGCACCTCCCTGATTCTATCAACACCCACAATAAAGGGCTTTTGGAGAATGACCTTTTTCTAGTGAATTAAATAATCCCTAAGACTTTAAATCTACTGTATATTTATACCAGAAAGCCCACTGCTCAAACACTCTTTTCTAAAACATGCATTTGTAATGAATCTGCCCAGCTTATTGCTGCTGAAGGAGCTAAATTAAGCTTTCATTATTCAAGGCATAAACCAACTCTCTAGAAAGATGAAGAAAGTATCTTCTAAATCCCCTCATTCTGCAACAGCCGATCAGCTAGGTGCATTGTGGAGAAAAATTACCCAAGTTTCTCTAAAGCATCAGGGCTTGCCACTCTTGATAGACAGAATAATCCAAAATGATCGATCTTGTGGAACTCTTTCCTAACCTGGATGGACTCTGGAGTGGTGAAGACCGGGGCACTAAACTGGTTATATTGCTATAGTACAACAAAAATACCATTTTAGTTAATGAAGTTTACCTGCATAAATCTGAACAACAGACAGATAGCAGGAATGCAGTCACCTATCAGTCACAGAAGATGTCCTGGATCAGTTTCAGGTCTCAGCAGTTAAATCCAGATTAAGTCCAGTGAACCTGCCAGAGTTAATCCACATGCACATAAGTATAACAAAGATGAGAACCCAGCCCATTATTTTTAACTTTGAATGTTTAGCTGAGCTTTCATTTTCCATAAGAATGAGAGTTAGGGACAAAGGGTACGTACAGCTGTTTGCCGTGCCCTGTACAGTTATCTACCTACTGGATGTACAGAGTATTCAGTGCACAGTCAGGGCCACAAAATATTCCCCTTTGCTGAAGGGACGTAAAATGCCCAAGGCCCCAGAGGGATTAGAAAAAGCTCCCATCTTATAACTTGAAAGAGCATCATGTTATGTCCGGGCTCAGCAGACAAGGATCTCTTCTTCCACTTCAGTAACCCATCCTACAAACCTCTTCTAAAGAACTAGAAAAACCCCAGTAAAAACTATGCACCTGCAGTGAGGTACAGGCAGGAAGCTGGCATGTTTGAGAAAACAAAGGAGCTTCAGAGAGCCTCAGACAGGATAAGGCTCAGCACTTCGATCCACTAAGTAGTTAACAGCTCTTTCTCTCTCTCTCTCTCTCTCTCATCCACACATGCACACACAACAGAAGTACGCAATAAAGAAACGAGATAAAACTATGTAGGAATAACCCTAAAGATACAAATTAAACAAACATTTCAAAGTCACTGCAGATCAGAATGGCTCTCATGCTGGTAGTTCATGTTGCTATACGTGTGCTGAAAAACAACGGTTCCACGCAAGGCTTGCACTGAAAACACCATATCCACTAGGATTGCCTTTATTATTTCTGAACTACAAAGAGGACAATAAAAGAGCTGTATTAAACCAGGCCCCCTGTTACCAGAATGTGGTGATTAAATGTTTGACTTGCCGTTTGCTTTGTTTAGTAAAGCAAACACCAGCAGCTTTCCAGAACTCTATACTTTTTATAGCATTAGGGCAGACTCAGCATCACTCCCTTGGTATAGGCCTAGAAACCACAGAGCATAAGCCTTCAGTTAATATTTTCTCTCGCTGCAGCATGTTAGATTTAGAAGCCAAGAATAGTAAGGGTCAATTTGCCTTACTAGAATCACAAGAATACAGGAAATGAGGAATCACTCTTTGTTCTTGATGGTAAGATTTTATACCAGACAGCTGCAACATTTTCATTTTAAAATAATATAATCTCAAGTTAGGCTGATCTAACAAACTTTTTGATGGGAAATGGTGGCACAGTGGTTAAAGCAGAGGTGGGCAAAATAGGGCCTGTGGGCCACATTTGGCTCACCAGCTGACTGGATACAGCCAGTGGCTGTTCCCACAGTGCTTCACATGGGGCCAAGTCCTAACCACTCCCGCCAGGGCAGACTGTGCTGTGCTCCTGCCAGCCTGGGCCCCAGACAGTGCACAGCTTCTGGCGGGGCTGTTCCCAGTGTGGCTGCAGGCAGCCACCTGCTCCTCTGCTCCCCTCACCTCCAGCAGGAGCTGCTGGGCTGAAGATTCCTCCCCGCGCACCCGGAGTGGCATGGCAGGGGCAGAAGTGGGAGGAGGAGTGGCTGCTGGAGGCAAGAGAAGCTCAGAAGCACCCATCCAGTTGAAATAAAATAAGCGCACTTGATGAAAGCACAGATTTGAACCTCATCTGTCCATCCTTCTGTAGTTCTCTGCCCCCCTCCCCATCCAATCACATAAACAAAGTAAAACAGCTCGGAAAGGAGAGGTAACAGATGCACTAGACCAGAATACCCAACACCCTGTGGTTAGGCCACTCATAAAGGATGTAGAGCATGTGGGCTTAAGTCTCCGTTTCTCTTGGGCAAGTACACTAACCACTAGACTACTGGATATTTGGTGGAATAATGGCTCACTCTTCTTTAGCGCAGGCAGAAAAATATGACGTAGATGCCTAACTATAGGACCAGACACTCAGGGAGGACCCCAAGCAGATAGAAACACGTGCCTGTTTCAGAGGTGGATTCAAAGGGGTTGCAGTGACACAGTTACGCCGCTTTTTAGATTGGGCTGCACTGGGGGAACCTCCAGAGACTTTTTAAAGTTCCTAAAGCAGATAAAAATGCTCTTTCCATTCCCCTTCCTGCTCAAAGAAACACCCCCTCCCCAACTCTTCCTTCCATCGCTGCCCTTCCTCCTCCTCCCTGTCTGCCTTTCTGCACTGTCCCAAGGGGAGAGAAGCACCAGAGCCATTCCTGCCTGCTATGCAGGGACTGGGCTCAGCTGGGGAAGGGGACATAAAAGGCAGCAGAAATGGACAGGGGTTTCCCTTCCCTGTATTGTGACTACTCTCCAGCCACATTGTTGCCACTGTCCCTTCCCCAGCTAAGCCCAGCCCCCACTCAGCCTGGCCCCCCAACAGTGGAGAATGCAGCAGGGACAGGAAGGGGAGTAGGAGTCACCTCTTAGCAGAAAGGGGGAAGGAGAAGATTTTTAGTCCCACCTTCTTTGAGACTTAAAAAATTCCTTAGAGGCTCCTACCTCATGGTCTGCCCACACTAGTGAGGCAGAGGCGGCTGGGAACAGGGGGTTCAGCCACCCCTCTTATAGGGGGTACTGCTTCTGCACTCACCTTTTAGGAAATCCTGGATCAGTCCCTGGCCTGTCTCCAGTCACGTCAGCTGCTTAGGTGCCTAAGACCCACCTCTTTTCTCTACATTTCCCTCCTGATCAGTTTATCTCCATGGTTATTGAGTAAGGTTTCTAAATGTCCCGATTCATTGTGTGAAGAACTTAGGCACTCAACACAGCAGTGGGATGCATAGGAATTAAATGTAGCAATGCTTAGCTGCGTCTAAGATCTTTTGAGGATCTGGCCCCAAGTCCTACATACTGGGTCCTTACACACTGAGTGAAAGCTGTGTAGGAAGGTATCACCAGAATAAAAAGAGCCATGTAGCTTCAAGCCATATCAGAGCTTACTCCACTGAAACACATGTTTGCATCAT
>NW_017728948.1:20769288-20779157 GCF_001723895.1 Crocodylus porosus
CTGCAGCATGTTAGATTTAGAAGCCAAGAATAGTAAGGGTCAATTTGCCTTACTAGAATCACAAGAATACAGGAAATGAGGAATCACTCTTTGTTCTTGATGGTAAGATTTTATACCAGACAGCTGCAACATTTTCATTTTAAAATAATATAATCTCAAGTTAGGCTGATCTAACAAACTTTTTGATGGGAAATGGTGGCACAGTGGTTAAAGCAGAGGTGGGCAAAATAGGGCCTGTGGGCCACATTTGGCTCACCAGCTGACTGGATACAGCCAGTGGCTGTTCCCACAGTGCTTCACATGGGGCCAAGTCCTAACCACTCCCGCCAGGGCAGACTGTGCTGTGCTCCTGCCAGCCTGGGCCCCAGACAGTGCACAGCTTCTGGCGGGGCTGTTCCCAGTGTGGCTGCAGGCAGCCACCTGCTCCTCTGCTCCCCTCACCTCCAGCAGGAGCTGCTGGGCTGAAGATTCCTCCCCGCGCACCCGGAGTGGCATGGCAGGGGCAGAAGTGGGAGGAGGAGTGGCTGCTGGAGGCAAGAGAAGCTCAGAAGCACCCATCCAGTTGAAATAAAATAAGCGCACTTGATGAAAGCACAGATTTGAACCTCATCTGTCCATCCTTCTGTAGTTCTCTGCCCCCCTCCCCATCCAATCACATAAACAAAGTAAAACAGCTCGGAAAGGAGAGGTAACAGATGCACTAGACCAGAATACCCAACACCCTGTGGTTAGGCCACTCATAAAGGATGTAGAGCATGTGGGCTTAAGTCTCCGTTTCTCTTGGGCAAGTACACTAACCACTAGACTACTGGATATTTGGTGGAATAATGGCTCACTCTTCTTTAGCGCAGGCAGAAAAATATGACGTAGATGCCTAACTATAGGACCAGACACTCAGGGAGGACCCCAAGCAGATAGAAACACGTGCCTGTTTCAGAGGTGGATTCAAAGGGGTTGCAGTGACACAGTTACGCCGCTTTTTAGATTGGGCTGCACTGGGGGAACCTCCAGAGACTTTTTAAAGTTCCTAAAGCAGATAAAAATGCTCTTTCCATTCCCCTTCCTGCTCAAAGAAACACCCCCTCCCCAACTCTTCCTTCCATCGCTGCCCTTCCTCCTCCTCCCTGTCTGCCTTTCTGCACTGTCCCAAGGGGAGAGAAGCACCAGAGCCATTCCTGCCTGCTATGCAGGGACTGGGCTCAGCTGGGGAAGGGGACATAAAAGGCAGCAGAAATGGACAGGGGTTTCCCTTCCCTGTATTGTGACTACTCTCCAGCCACATTGTTGCCACTGTCCCTTCCCCAGCTAAGCCCAGCCCCCACTCAGCCTGGCCCCCCAACAGTGGAGAATGCAGCAGGGACAGGAAGGGGAGTAGGAGTCACCTCTTAGCAGAAAGGGGGAAGGAGAAGATTTTTAGTCCCACCTTCTTTGAGACTTAAAAAATTCCTTAGAGGCTCCTACCTCATGGTCTGCCCACACTAGTGAGGCAGAGGCGGCTGGGAACAGGGGGTTCAGCCACCCCTCTTATAGGGGGTACTGCTTCTGCACTCACCTTTTAGGAAATCCTGGATCAGTCCCTGGCCTGTCTCCAGTCACGTCAGCTGCTTAGGTGCCTAAGACCCACCTCTTTTCTCTACATTTCCCTCCTGATCAGTTTATCTCCATGGTTATTGAGTAAGGTTTCTAAATGTCCCGATTCATTGTGTGAAGAACTTAGGCACTCAACACAGCAGTGGGATGCATAGGAATTAAATGTAGCAATGCTTAGCTGCGTCTAAGATCTTTTGAGGATCTGGCCCCAAGTCCTACATACTGGGTCCTTACACACTGAGTGAAAGCTGTGTAGGAAGGTATCACCAGAATAAAAAGAGCCATGTAGCTTCAAGCCATATCAGAGCTTACTCCACTGAAACACATGTTTGCATCATTATGGGCTCCTAGTCCATCAAATCCTTTAAATATTTATTTTTTTAAATATGCACTTCACCATAAATACAAAAAAGAAACTTGACTTGCCATACAACTCTGTCTGATAAATATAGAGAATTTTCAAGTTCAGGAGAATCAAGGTTTCAGTCAAATAATCAGGATAAAAAGCTTTTAAATCAAGATGAATTTACCCTGATTAGTGCATCCACAAAATAAAAGGGGATAGCTGTTCAATCTTTATAGTACCCAGAACGATAAGTAAGGATGGTTACATAAGGTACTACCCACTCATAGAATGGAGGAGTGAAATGACATGAAGATCCCATTCTCCCTCCCATTCATTAACAGAGTTTGACACTGAAATTACAAAATCCAGAGAATCTCCAGTTTTAGCCTGTAATCTGTAAGCAGATTATATTGCCTTTCAAATGCAAATGTCCATGTTAATATAAAACCTGCAGCTATGATCCTCAGCCAGTGTATATCAGAACAGCTTGTCTGAAGTCAATGAAGCTGTCAAGAGAGCAGTTTAGGGGCTAGGCTGGAGTTACAACTTGTTAGCAATTCATGTCTGTCTTAAGTTACATGTAAAATAATGCATGCACCCTGAGGCAAATAATAAGAAGATCCTGATACTCAGGGACATAGTTTCATCATACTATTCATAAAATTAGATTCATTACCTTGTGCTGCATTACTTAGTACAAACAAATGTATAGGAACTCAAAGGAATCAACTGTCATGTAATCTCTCTCTAAAAATGCATGATGAACACTGTCACATCTCTATCATTGCATCATTTGCCTGTATATAGATACAAATGCTAAAAGCATTGCTGAGCATTTAATCCTTCAGACAAGGATATTAGCCTACTAGTTTACCATTGCCATCCAATCCATGAACTTTTAACTTCTCAGAAGGTGCAATTTCTTCCTACTAAAAGATGGCCAACTGGCTTTGACAGCACATAGAAATAAAAAGTAGAATTGGTTGGGGAAAAATGTTTATCAAAAAGTAATTTTTCACTGAAGAATGCAAATGAAAATGATAAATGAATATTCTTCTGCTCCACATGCCACATCCATCAGCCTGTTCCAAGGCACAGCAAGTTTGTCTTTTTTTCCCTCATTGTCACAACACACCATACTGTTGTGTACACGAACAAGTAAACTGAGACACAGGATCTCATGTCTGGACAAACTCTCTTGAAATAATCTCAAACTATGTTAAAAAGGGGAAAGGGGCAGATACACAGAAGGCTTAAAATCTCAGTACACGTGAAGGTGAACAAGTCCTGACTGAGAGAAAAGGACCACAGCTCAAGGAAGCAAGTGAACTCAGAATCCTAAACACAATACAGCTAGACAAGCTGGATTCAACTGACAATGACCCTTTCAGACATGAAATGTTTCATTCATATTTCACACAATAGCTAAATGAGTAATGAACAGATGGTTTTGCTATTCGTATCACTTAGTGAAGCATGAAATGATGTACTGACAGGTAGGGAAAAGGAAGGATCTGAAACAGGCGAAGTACATCAAAATGCAAGGCACAAAATATTTAAAAATAATCCACTCTTAGACATCAACTTTTGAGTAGCTAGGAGTTGAATCCATTTTTTTGTTTTGTTTTCTTATTTTATCTAGAAGTCAGAAAACAACAGGACAGTATTTTACCTAAATTATTCATGCAATTTACTGAGGCCCACATGGTCTTCTCCACCAACAGGAGACAAACAGGGGTCACCCACATATAATACGTCACCTCTGAGCATGACTATTGTAATGCACTATTCATAGGATTGAAAACTAGAGGTATGAATAAACTCCAGCTGGTGCAACAAGCCCCTAACCAATTATTAGCTAACAGACTGTCAAAAACATATCCAAGCTCTGGCAGTGGTCACCATACTCGCTCTCCACAGCAGACAGAATTAAATGCAAGGTCCTGATCTTCAAAAATAACAACCACCTAGTGTCTGGCAGATTCCTATTTTTACCCAATGGGAAACAGCATTATGGCACTCCTGCCACTATACTGTGTGACGCTTTAAAATGACTTACCCCTAAACACACACAAAGCTGCTGCCCACAAGCAAGCATTGCTGGTTTCTCCTGAAGTAATTAAAGAAAACTAAAAATGACTGCACTGGGGTAAAAATACCTAGGTCCTCTGGTAATACGAGCACAGGAGAAAAGAGAGGCTTTGGTGCTCTTTTATTTCCCATTGGAGCACCACTTGAGGTATAAGAAAAGGCTTTTGAAATTATGATGCCCATCTGTATTAATTCTTTAATAGATCTGTTTCATCCTCAGTGGATGCATTTACACGTACAATTAACGTGTAGCAATAAATTTCGGTGTAGTTTGCACCACAGTTTGTTTCTCTTGGACTCAGCATTTACACATGTGCCTCAGTACACTGGACCACAGCACACTGAGCCAGGATGGAGCAGCCCCAGGCAAGCAGCAGCCTGGTGAGGGGGCAGCCTGCCAGCCCAGGGCTGCTCCACCCAGGCTAAACGTGCTGTTGAGGGGCTAGTCAGGGCACGGAGGTGTTATAGTGCTAGGCTAGCCAGGAAGCAGCTGTAGCATCCTCATGCCCCAGCCAGCCCCGATCACTGTCTACATGTACCTTTTGGTGCATGCAACTACTCTGCTGTAGGACAGCACTTATCCCAGACAGTACTATCCTACAGCAGATTTAATTTACTATGCTGTAATATGCGTGCACGTTTAGATGGTGATGCTTTGCTGCACAGCTAATTAGTCAGCTGCACAGTAAAGGATACATGTAGATATACCCAATAACAGAATACTTTGTCACAGTGAGCACACAATGGATGAGCAAAATTCAGATGCCACATAAACCCCTAACAATAAGTTGGAAAATGTTAAGTATTAACCTTCAGGCAACTTTCAAACGATTGCTTAAGTTGCTACAAAAGTTCTAAAACAGATCTATCAGGTGTAGTATTTTTAAGTTCAGGTTTCACTGTATGTAAATACTGCATGTGAAATTTTGACTAGACAGACCAAGTCACAGAATGCATTTTGTTAATTTGGGTGAAAATGACCATCTGGATGTTTATTCAGCATAAATATAGCATTTCTATTTATTATTTGTACACAAAATACTTGTGAAAACTTTTTCTGCAAAAGGTAGAAGAGATTGCCAAAAAAAAAAAAAGTTAAAATATGCCTGATCAAATATATCTTTTATTTTCCAAAGCAAAGTTCAGTGGACATTGCAGAGGTCAAAGCAATGAGTGGAGTGTACATAAGTTCAAGCTCTGAACATATAAACAATACATTTTGCAGGTGTCAAGGAATGTCTATGCAAAGCCATATTATTTTGGGTTTGGGAGAGAGGCCGGGGGAAAGAGGGGAAGGGTTTGTGCTTGTTATATAACCCAGAAAACATGGCCATGCAATGAATGGTTTGCTGAACTTATTTCATAAAATCAGAATTGCCAGGAAAAAATCTATTTTTCATAGCGATTTCATGCAAAAATACCACACATTTTAAATTTAGAAAAATAATATTGCTTTATATTTGCACTTTGCACTTGAATTGCTCTTCCTACTAAATGATGCACGGGTTTTGCAATGATGAGGTAATTAACCTTTACAGCTCCTCAAGGAAATAGGTGAAGAATATATGCAAAACATTTCACCTTTCACCAGAATGTAACAGCATACAAATGTACATACAGCTTAAAATAAGAAATAAAAAATACCAAGGCCTTCGCTTCAAAACATTTTCCTATAATGCCATTTCTTCAAGAAATTCAATTCAAGTGCCAAGCAACCTCTTCCTTGTTCTGCTTCTTTATTCAAAGCATGTCAATGCAAATGTTACAAATCACTGTAATGTTTCCACAAGTGTCACAATATTTGTGGCTTTTCATGATGGCACAGCTCCTGGAATCATGAGATTATGCAAGAAACTCAGCTTTCATTTAAGAAAGAGCAAGATTCTAGTCCTCACAGCTGCAGAGCAAAATCTGAGAATATAACCTACATGTACTCTGCAGGCTCAAAAGCCAGAAGGCAAATAAAAATAACCTCAATTTTAGGATAAATTTTACAAAATATGGCCTGACTTATAATTTTGAACGCCTTGGGTTTGCAATACCACAGTGATAATCCAATATTGAAAAATACCCTATTCACATTAAAGTTTTTTAGCAGAATATTTAGAGTTATTAAAAGTAAAGAAAAATAAATGATTTTTACCTCTGACTGTTCTGATTAGTTATTATTTGTACTGCAATAATAAGGGATCTGAAATTTGTGCTAGTAGTTGCTGTACAAACAAGACAACCCCTACTCCATACAAAAAAAAAAAATCACAATTTGTGTGCAAAGCACTATGCCCCAGAGAGAGTGGTATCCCCAATTATTTGGCATTGCACGAAGATCAATCCCAGATCATTCACCTGCTATGGTATTTTTTGTCATTTTTTAACAAAAGTCCCTTAAAGAAAGAACATTAGGCCTGATTTTTCTCAGCTTGCTTCTATATAAAAATCAGCATTAGGTCCCCTGAAGTCAAAAGATCAATAATGTAAAGCCTATTTAAGCAAAGTGAAAAACAAGCTGTGTGTCTGATCAGCTACCAGTAAACTCCATGTACACATGTACTGCTGTATAAATAGGGGCCTACCAAATTCACAACTTCATGGTTTTCACAGAAAACCCAAATTTGGTCATTCCCACAAAAAAGCATGTGGCAATCTGTCAATCTCTGGGAGGGACAGGACTTCCAGGGCCCCTTTTGTATACTGCCAATCAGAGGTATGGAAAGGGGCTGGCCCACCATGCTCTGTTGCAAAAATGGTCCACGATGCCATACTGAGACCATGAAATCTGGAGGCAGCCTCTGTGTATTAGGTAGGCCTCTATGTATAATTTACTTAAGTGAACTGAATGCAATTATCAGAGTTGCTGTTTGATCAGGGTACCCATCTTAACACACCAATTCTGTTAAACCGATTCTGGATTTTTATTTATCTTAACTAGGCAGGATCTAGTTTTTACATCTTGGTTTCCTGGGTCAGTACTGACTCACAGGAAAGAGTTCCATCTTCTGAATCAAATCTAATTGTAAAAAGGAGGATGCAAAATGGCTAATGTTTACAATTAAGAAGATGTTACAAACTTATCATAGACAGCAATTACTAAAACATGCACAATAATCCACTAGGAAAATATGAATGCAAGCCTTAAATACCTATTTCTCTTTCCCCAACCTCCCTCCAAGCTACTTTCCCCTTAGTCAACAAACTGATTTTCTAGTGGGAATTCTTCATTCAATACATACTTTTATATCATCTGACCCTTGTAATCCTTTTGATCTGAAAGAGACAGACTGCCATCTGCTATTCCACCACAGTGAAGCAACAGGGAAATACAGGTGTATGAACCAGAAATAGAAAGAAAAAGGGTAGTGAAAATACACATTGGAAGAGAGACTTTTTAACTCAGTATACAAAAAAACTCTTTAAAGAAAATAAGAATCCAACAAACCATTTATTAAGACATTAGTGGTAAAGACCAATGCACCAAGGAGCCAAATATATCATGGATAAACCAATACTGCTATACTACAAACAGCTATTCCCCACTGGCTGGGTCATGGGTTGTTAGCATTAAAATATATATTAATAATGCTTAGCTCCACAGCCCCCACTGACTTCCTTTGCAGTCCTGTAGTTAATCAAACACAGAGAAATTAAGGCACTGAAATCTGTAGCTGAAGTCTTCAGTCTTAACTGTTTATAGCTCCAAACAGGGCCTAAATAAAATGATCTAATAATGGGAGCTCAGGGCCTTTTCATGAACTGTTATATGTGAAAATCAGGTAATTTATTTGCAGACAAAGGCACCCAGGAAAATTCTGGTCCTAGGTGACTTGTCCGACATCATAGCCAGTCACTGTGAAAGCTGGAATGAGAATGTAGGTCTTTTTATTCCCAGTGCCACAATATCATCTTGCTTCTCTTGCTATGGAAACTGACCTAAAAGGAAAGAGCAATTATTTTATCCCAGGATATCACAATTCAATTTATTTAATTCTGCCCTGAAGGAGATAAACTTTTCCACTTTACTTCTCTCCAGTACTGTTACAAGCATTACCATGTAATTTCAGCTGGCTGCACCTGTTCTTTACAATGTCACTATCCTACTGTGTGGAGATTTGGAAATGCTTATTAAACAGTCATCAAAGAATAAAAACAAAATTGAATCTAAATGGACTGTGCTACACTCCAAGGAAGAGAGACAGCTGGCAAAGACATACCGCACTGAGGAATCCTATCAGGCTCCATGAGGAATGTGATCAGACTCCACTGGGGCATTCTGACTTTTACTGACAGACTCCCAGTTCCAAGCTCAGCTCAAACTGATTTTGCATACATATTAAGAAATGACTTATTTGGTTTGCTTCTATCAGGCTGTTGAATATGGCCACACTTACCAGCACTCTGCTAAGAAATTCAGCACATTTGTTAAATATGAAAATCATGATTATTGCTGATGCTTTAAAATACATAGGGTAAGAGAGTATTTAAAGTAGGCTCACCCTTTCCCACACATTTAAGTGCAGAATTATGTTCAAGTCAACACTAGGTTGCCACCAAGGGAAAAAATGCAGGTTCCCAAGTAATCCATAAACACTGTAATCAACATAATGGGTGTGTCTACATCACCCTGGGGCGACGTAGTGATGTGCTACAATACCATATGGCATGCTACAGCAACATGGCAGTCACACAGGTCTGCAGCTGCATCATTGTAGTGGTGCACTCCCCAGTTATAGTGCACCACTATAGCAGTGTAGCAGCAAAATCTAATCATGCACCAAGCACACAGTGCAGTAACCGCCCATACTTCCAAAAGGAAGTACTAAAGCACGGCACTGTAGCAACATTGCTGCATGGCTATGTGTAGACATACCCAATATTAACTAAAATAAGTTCTCTCTCATATCACATTATCACCCACAACGGGGAGTTCACAAAACTGACCGTCTCAAAGCAAAGAACCCTTAGAGATACAGGATCGCAAATTAGCCTACTTTGTCTAATTGACCAGATCCTCATGCTAGTTCAAAGGTGGGTTCCATCAGTACCTGGATTTACTAACCAATAACCCCATCAGCAAATAGAAATAATACAGTATTTACTATTTTGGAGTGCTATTTATTGTGTTGCAGTATTTAAAAATACAGATACGAGACAAATTTTGTTTCTGATTAAATTTTTGTTTAGTCAATGGAGCTCAGAGATGAACCTGGTCCAAGAAAGATAGTGTATAAAGCAATTAAGGCCCAAGTTTTAGGAAGTTTTCAGTTTTAGAAGGTTTCCATTGCCTCAGGTCAGTAGCAAGGATTTTTGGCTAAACATGTGAATGTTGCAGTCATTCTCATTTCCTCTCATTCATAGCAGTGTACTGCATGTTTAGGAGATAAAGATTATATTGTGCAATTTTTCTGCTGAACTAACTACTGTAAAATGCTGGGAAATAACTGATTTCCTGGCTATCAAACCACCAATTAAAAAAAAAAAAAAAAAGGTGGAGGAAGGAACAGAGGAAACTGTAGCAATGAGAGGAATGATATGATCTCATTTGTTATGAATGGTTTACTTCTGCCAAATCCAATCACTAAGAAAGCATGAATCCTTAAAAACACTCCACTGAACACTCTCCAGTGAATACTGGAGAGACTGGTTGCCCTAAGCCCTAAGGACACTGATAATGCGATACAGAGATTTTTACCTTGGGTCACCAACTCAAATCCAGATCAGCTTCACAGTGACCAGAATATGGGGCCAGATCCTCAAATGGTGTAAAAAGACACCCTTAAACCAGCTGACTCTCTGGCTAGGAACAGACATTCAGAAAGTCTGAGTCCGAATTGATTCAATCTTTGCA
>NW_017728948.1:20779313-20786704 GCF_001723895.1 Crocodylus porosus
CTCCCTTCCCTTCTACAGGGCTGAGCTGAGTGGGGGGCATGGCCAGGACCCATCACAATGCTCTGATTAGGGAGGGGTTCCATTCCCCACCACCACCCCCAGACCAGGAAGGAAGCCAGCAGGAAGTTGATAACAGAGCATTGAGTTACACATCAGAAAATTACACAGGGGGCTGTTAGCATTTATCAGCCTATCAAACAAAACAAAAGCCTCTCTCATTAATTCAAGCTTTTCTTAAACAACTTTTTCCAAGGAAGGAATGAAGGGACATTACCTGTTGATTAGCTCCAAAAAGCCCTAAGTCAAAACTGTCCTGTCTGCCCTTGTCCTGTCTCCCACAGCACAGACCATAGCCAGCTTGTGGTCTGCTAGCTAATGCTGAGAGGTGTCTGTGTAAGGCAGAAGGGAGTGGGGAATCCCTGCTTGAGCAAGGAGTGGTGGAGAGGTTGGGGGTGAGCAGGAAGAACCAGGCAGATGCTGCTGTATCTGCAATCTCTGCCGGAGCTCCAGCCAGGGAGCAGAGGGGCATGGCCAGCCCTACTGGACTGGAGCAGAGAGCTGAGCCCCGCCCAGGATTCCAAAGCATCTGAGATGCTGAGGGACTCTGGTGTAACTTAAACCATGAAGGGGTCTTTAACTTCAGCAAGAGCAGGGAGGAGTAATAAAAATAAAATATTTGGAGATGGATCCCTTAACCTGTAGAAGGTGCTTAGAACAATAGTAATAAACATGCTATAAAAACCTATTAAGATTATGAAGAAATGAACACTCACTAAAGAGTCAGAAAGTAGAACTTCTCAGCTGTGCTAAACATTCCATTCTTTATTTAAAAGCTCCATGCTAATAATCACATTACAATAAGCCTTGTAAAATGCAACAAGAATCATTGAAAAGTGGTTTGCATTCTAAAATTGCAGGAAAAACACTACAAAGAAATGGGTCAAGAGAAGTAGGATTAGAGCATAAATACTGGTGCAAGAGGGACCAAACTAAGACTTTTATTTAGATTAAAAAGTTACAATCAATGTGGTCTCAGAAAATGATTTAAAGGGCAGACAAGTTCACCATTCTGGGATCCACCAATGAAAAGGGCCAGTCACATAGGGTCTGATCCAGTCCACATAGTCAGTCCATTGACTTTTGTGGGCAATGCAACAGACCCAAGACAATTCCCAGTCAATAAATCAAACAGTGATTTCACCCACCATACTGAGAGTTAAACAGGGCCTTTTAGATACAATATAGTGAAGGCAGTGGAATTATACCAGTGATAAATTTGTGCTACTCTGCTCAGACACTCAATAATAATACTGACATCAGATATACGTGGAGAGGCTGCCTCACTGTCTCTTGTTTCTTCTTCTCAGAGTCATGCTATGCACAACCTATTAACTAGCGTTTATCTATGCTACTGCCTTTAGAAATTTATGTTTTGAAGTCATAGAATCATAGAAAATTTGGGTTGGAAGGGACCTTAGGAGGTCATCCAGTGCAACCCCCTGCTCAAAGCAAAACCATCCCCAACTACAGCATCCAAGCCAAAGCTTGGTCTATCTGGGTCTTAAAAACCTCCAAGGATGGAGAGTCTACAACCTCTCTGGGTAACCTGTTCTAGTGTTTTACTACCCTCCTAATGAGAAAATTCTTCCTAATATTTAACCTAAACTTCCCTTGCTTCAACTTCAGACCACTGTTCCTTATTCTGTCATCTGCCACCACTAAAACCAGTCTAGCTCCATCCTCTTCAGAGCCACCCTTCAGGTAGTTTAAGGCTGCTATTAAATCCCCTCTCCATCTTCTCTTCTCTAGGACAGTGGTTCTCAAACCACTGGTCCACAAACTCCATTCAGGTGGTCCACAGAAAGGTGACCTTAGGCTAAAGCTGACAAACATTACAACTGACTTCCCAGAACTTTGCTCAAAAAAACCAGGCATATCCATTGCATTAGAAAGGGAAGACTACTAATATTAAAATGAGTTGTGTGCTTTGATTTGTAGAACAAAATAAAAGTCTATTGTCTGCTGAGACCCTCGGCAATATTCAAGTGGTCCACGAAAAAAAAGTTTGAGAACCACTGCTGTAGTCTAAATAATTCCAGTTCACTCAGCTCTTCTCCCCCAACCCCCTACACCATTTCTGTTACCTTCCACTGGACTCTCCAGTTTGTGCACATGCTTTCTGTAGTTGGAGACCCAAAACTGAACACAGTACTCCAGAATTCAGCTTCGCCAGTACTGAATAGAGGGGAATGATCACTTTCCTTAACCTGCTGGCAACACCTACCAATGCAGCCCAGTATGCAGTTAGCTTTCTTGGCAACAATGGCACACTGTTGGTTAATATTCAGCTTATTGTCCACTGTAACACCCAGGTACTTTTTCTGCAGAGCTGCTGCACAGTCAGCCCCCAGCCTGTACTGGTGGATGGGATTGTTCTGTCCTAAGTGCAGGACTTTCCACATGTTCTTCTTGAACCTCATAAGATTTCTTTTGGCCCAATCCTCCAATTTATCTAGGTTATTCTGAATCTTAGCCCTATTCTGCAGCATATCTACTACTTCCCCCAGCTTGGTTTCATCTGAAAACTTGCCAAGGGTGCACTCTGTGCCATCTTCCAGGTCGTTGAAGAAGACATTGAACAAAACTGGCCCGAAGGACCAACTCCTGGGACACTCCACTTGATACTGGCTGCCAACTAGACATCTAGCCATTGATTATTACCCTCTGAGCCCGATGCTCCACCCAGTTTTCCATCCACCTTACAGTCCATTCATCCATCCCATACTTCCTTAGCTTGCCTGTGAGAATGTTGTGGGAGACTGTATCAAAAGCTTTGCTAAAATCAAAGTATACCCCATCCACTGGTCTCCCCACATCCACAAAGCTAGTCATCTCATTATAGAAGGCACTCGGATTGGACAGACATGATTGCCCTTGGTGAATCCCTGCTGACTGTTCCTAATCACCTCCTCCAAGCGCTTCAAATGAATTCCTTTAGGATATGTTCCATGATTTTTCCAGGGACTGAGGTAAGTCTGACTGGTCTATAGTTCCTTAGATCCTCCTTTTTCCCTTTCTTAAATATGGGCACTGTTTACCCTTTTCCAATCATCCAGGACCTCTCCTGATCACCATCAGTTTTCAAAAACGATGACCAGTGGCTCTGCAATCTTATCAGCCAACTCCCTCAGCACCCTTGGGTGCATCCCATCCAGCCCCATGGACTTGTATATGTCCAGCTTTTCTAAATAGTCCCTAACCTGTTCTTTCACCACTGTTGGCTGCTCACCTCCTCCCCAAGCTGTGCTGCCAGGTGCAGTAGTCTGGGAGCGGACCTTGCCTATGAAGATTGAGGCGAAGAAGACATTTAGCACTTCAGCCTTTTCTGCATCCTCTATCATTAGGTTCCCTCCCCCATTCAGTAAGGGGCCCAGTCAAGCTCCAATTATGAAATAAATCATAGAAAGCTGTGTTTAGGGGCATTACTTTGGTAGAAGTAAGCAGTACTATTTTGGTGATTGCCTTAAGTCAAAGCTTTGGTGCCATTAAATACAAATACAATAGTTCCTTGAGTTGAGCTTCTTGTTATTATAAGATGGAATTTATTATTAAAAAGTGATAAGGAATAAAGCCAGTCCTGTGTTCTAACTAGGTATATGGACATGTATGGTGACTTACAATAGTAATGGAACCAATGAAGTGGAAGTCTCCATTCTAAAGGAACTGGGAAATTAAGCAACAACAGACAACAGGCTGTGCATTACTAGACTATGACAGCATGTGGTGCCTTAAGGAATGTTATGGGGAGTATAGAGCAAAGAACAGGAAACCTGAACTACTGTGCTGCTTGATATATTACAGAAAATTACAGCTTGCAATGTTCAAGAGCTTCACACGTGTGTGTGTGTATTTTATGTATATAAATGTATGAAAACATTTATAAATCACACACACACACACGAAAAGCATTAAATCACACACACACACACGATGTCCTGTGCAGTGTTGCTTGCATGAAAATCCAGTGAGCCAATTTTTGCTTGAGAACACATTTTATTGCACTTCAACAGCCTCACAACACTTCCACATACACAAAATCCTGAAACATATCACACTTTCTTACTGCAAGAGCTTTACAACACTTCCGTATATACAACATTCCTTGGTTTTGTTACTCAAGTCACTGCAAATTGGATGTTTTCTGGGTGGGAGATTCTGGAAGCATCACATATAGTTGTCCATAGGTGAAGAAAGGATCCCGAAGGAACACTCCTACTCCTTTTAATATTTGCCCCGGACTTTATTGATGGTCATGCTAAATGACACCTGCACCGGGAACTGTCAATGTGTCCATGTGAATGGAAATGTGTCATCAGACGGCTTCAGTGCTATCCGAGGAATTAGTACTGTTCTTTCCGATCCAACAATTTTTGCCTCAAGTAGTCTGCTGTTGATGACAGAGTGCGCCAATACCCGTGTTCCATTGCACAAACCATCCTTAGGGGAAAGTTTCACAGAAACATGATGAGCAACCTAGGCTTAAGGTGGCACTGATTTGGAGGCAAACCTGACACCTCCATGGAAGTCAGATACTCAACTGGCACAGCTGTAACACTTTCATCCTCTGAAAGAGCACCTGTGCTTGTACAAATCCATTCTTGGCCTGGAAATGTTGCCAAAATAGCATTGTTGATCTCCTGTACAACGGAGTAACGTGGTGCCAAAATAGCTCTTTTAGACGTCCATCCTAGATTTTGATAATTATCAAATAGATTTGGAAATGTCCATTCTATCAATTCCTGAGAGATCCAGAGGCATGCAGAGCTGAGGAGGTAATGGTTTTGTTAATATTTGGAACTTGGCCACTTCCAAGATCCAAAAGCCATTGAGTGTATTTTGCACTTTGTGCATCAAAACCTCCCTTACTTATTCACATGTTCTCACTAAGTTGGAAAATCTGGAAGTGGTTCCACAACTCAGATTGCTTCAAGTATGCCTCTACTATTTGTGGCCATGAGGCATTTTTCACAACAGGCAGGATTTGCCAAAAATCACCCCCAAGCACTATCACCTTGCCACCAAAAGGTAAATTGCTCTGCAGTAAGTCTTGCAGCATCCATTCTACAGCCTCCAGCATGTACCAATGAGCCATTGGTGCTTCATCCCAGATAATGATAGCTGCTTCTCGAATCAGCTCAGCAAGGTCAGACTGTGCTGATGATATGCTGCAGGTGCTGGTTTTCAAACACATTCAGAGGTACCTTGAACCTTGAGTGCAGTCCTGCCTCCTGTAAGCACGGGATGTAATTCCAATGGATGCCACAGCCAATGCAATCTTCCCTTCCCCGCGCACTGCTGAAAGAATCATGCTGAAGCAGAATGTTTTTCCTGTACCACCAGGTGTATCAACAAATGCACAAAGTGGCTCTTGATTCTCCACTGCTTTCAAGATTGCATCCATTTGTCGCTGAGCTGGAAGCATACATGGCAGTGAATCTTGAGCAATTTGGTGTTGCTCCTGCTGGTTATAGTACAGCTCCTCTGCCAATGCATTTGACAGCCATTGAGTGGAGATGTCTTCCAAGAATGAGCAAGCCATGAAAATACGTATGCCCCATGCAGCATTGCCCAATGCAGTGTCTTCCCAGAACAAGGCATAAGAATACAAATACATAAAGGTTTCTCACCCAACTCCCCCACCAAATAAATTTCACCTATCGCAGTGAGGCTTTATACTTATTAACGGAGACAGCACACAGTATGCGCAATAGTGTGTATGTGAGATACATACATACACACCTACACCCCCCCCCATGTGTGTGTATATAAAATTTATGAAATATGGAAATATATAAAATTATATAACATTAGATCTATTTTATTTAATATACAATTATACATATAATTTTTCTTATTTCATACAATATATTTATATTAGTGAGTTATTTTTGTCATTACTGTTATCTATACAAGAGTAGATAAGCCATTCTTAGAGTCGAACCTCATGAGAAAATGCCTCACTCTCTAGTAAGAGAGTTTCTGGGAGAAACAACAATTTAAAAGAAGATATGAAACCGCTGTATCATAAAGAAACTACAGAAGGAGTTAAGGAATGCAATTACCCAAAGAGGACCATAAGATATTAATAATTACAAGGAATCAAAACTTTAATTTTATGTTTCAATCAAAGATTGTAAAATGCCTTGGGGGAGGGAAAAAAAAAATCAAGCACATTAGCTAGTATATAATCATGGACTAAGAAATGTCAAAGACTTGGAAGCTCTTAGAGAAAAGAAAGAATGGTTAGTCAGTGTCTGCTAGGACTGTTCTAGGAACATATTAAAGATGCAGACTCTGATTTTATTCTAAAATGATTTGCAGCTAGTCAGATCCCCTGGGGGAAAAAAAAGAATTCTGTTCAAATAACAATCCCATATTTCTTCATCTGTCAGAGCAAGCTTGACAATTCTGGCTCTGGATTTGATGTTGCTCTACGCAGGTAAATTAAATGTGGTTTTCAATGTCATTTCACTATTTGGGAAAGCTCTCCAAAAGCTGCAATACTATTTTTAGATAATATTGGTTAACATAACTAATATATATATAAAGAGGCCTTCAGAGGACTGCTCGCTAATTTAAATCTTAGTTTTATTATGATACTTAACAGGGTTTTTTTTATTTTCCAAGTGCTTAGAAAAAAATCTGCCTGCATGCTTAAAGAGGACTTTACAGAGGTACAGATGGTTCCTTTTGCTATCTTCACTTGTTCGTCTCCACGATAAAGATGTTAGGACTTAGTTTTTGTTGTATTAATGGTAATGTATTAAATTGTTTAATGTAAAATGTTATTTAGAAAAAGAGACTTTATTAGGAAGACTGCAAAAAACAGACTAACCAGTTATTCATTTATGTACAGAAACCATGCACAAGTTGGCTAGTTCTGTAGGTAAGTACCTTCATATCACTATCAACTGACATAGATCTCATGGCTGCAGCTCCTGAGCATCCTCATAACAGATGGGGAAACAATAGGAAAAGAAAGATTGAGTTTGGCCAGGATCACAAAGACAGAGACCCAGAGCCAGAAACTGAACCCTGATCTTCTGAGCAGAGCTGGAAGAAATTCTGGGGGCAAAACTTCAGTTTCTACCAAAATCTCTTTATTCAAGTTGATCACCCAAATTTGCAAATTCATATCAAGTCATTTCAGCTAAAAAAAAAGAAAAAGAATAAAGAACACTCTTGAGAAAGTTGAAGCATTCCAATATTTATCAAAACTTAAATTTATAAAAGAAAGTTTAACTAATATGAAAACATTTGGTTTTGTTTCATTTCAGGGCAAAATTATTTCAGTTGATAATTCTTTTTCTAGCCAGCAAACAAGAAAATCA
>NW_017728948.1:20787094-20788653 GCF_001723895.1 Crocodylus porosus
GGGGGGGGGGGCATGGCTCCCCAATGCTGCACACACCCCTAAGGGATGTATAGGGGGCATGTGCCCCCTGGATTTGTGTGCAGGGCAGAGGCAGGCTGCATGCTGCAGCCTGGGGCTCAGCACCCTGCTGTCTCTGCCCCAGGAGCTGCACATTCACAATTTCTGAGAACTAATGGAGCTCTAGAATTTCTCCCAGCTGAATTAAATTTTAAAATCCCCTATAAGTGATCTGATCGTGAATGTCAACATAACACTTAATTTCAGTATTTATATAGTGCAGTAGCCACAGCACAATTTTAAATTGTAAACTTGCAAGTAAACTAGGGTAGATGTGCTTTCTACCACAACCTTTATGCTTCTAGTTAGGACTGTCAATTAATCACCATTAACATGTGCGATTAATGCAAGAACCAATTAATGCATTAATTTTGTCAATGCGTTAATCGCACACATGGTTTTAGAGCCCCCACTCAGGCTCCCCGCCACATCACTTTCATCTCCCAGCTGCCAAGGGGACGTCAATGGCAATGCAAAGGAGCCGCAGGGCAGCCTAAGCGCTGGACACACACATGCACGAGATGCATCATTATATTGGTGCCATACTGGGATGCCACATGCAGGCATGAAGCCGAGCAAGCGTGTAGCTGGGAATGCAGCCTGTTGTGGGATGGAACGGCAAGCAGCTCCTCATCCAGCAGCATGGGGGAGGCCAGCTTCCTGCCTCTGTGCACACCCCTGAGGGAGGTATGGGGGGCATGATCCCCCCAGATTTGTGCATGGCACGGAGGCAGGCTGCCTGCTGCATACTGGGGCTCTGCACCCTAGTGCTATTGCCTGGGAGCCACACGCTGGCCATACCACACATCCCCTGCTCACCCAGAGGCGGGAGGCACAACATGGCGTTGCACAGCTCCCAAGACAGAGGGACAGGGTGCTGAGTTCCAGCCCTGTACATAGAAGACAAAGAGCCCCAACCTGTCCCAGGACAAAGGCACAGGGTGCAGAGCTCCAACCCTCTTCACAGAGCCCTGCCCCTGCCATGTGCACAAATCTGGGGGAGCACATACCCCCATGCCTCCCCCAAGGGTGTGCACAGCTACCCTCCCTCATGCCCTTGCATGAGCCACTCACCGTTCCATCCCATGACCTGCCCCAGCCCCAGGATCCCATTCACTCCAGCCCCTACTCCTGCCCTTGCCCCACTCCCTCCTTCACCACAGGGGCCTCGATTTGCCCCCGCCCACTTGTTCCCTTTCCCCCTTGCCCCTTCCCTTCTCCCTTGCCTCCCACAGGCTTTCTTGCTGGGTGCTGCTCTAGACGCCTTTGGGCTGCATTCCTATAAGGTTCCAGTTTCAAAAAAAGAGGACACCTGTTGGGGGGGGTAATATGATTGTGGGAAGGGAGTAATATATACATGCCCTGCTCCTGCCCCTCACTCCCAAGCCACAACCCCTTCCAGCCCTGCTGCTGCCCCTCACTCCTGACCCACAGTACTCTGCGCATCCTGCCAGGGTGTGTGGGGGTCCTTCCTTCCTGGGATCCAGACCCAAATGCAGGTA
>NW_017728948.1:20789249-20792005 GCF_001723895.1 Crocodylus porosus
AGCACAAATACCACATTGTAACTTGTCTGCCAAGTCTTATCTTGAGGGTGATGCTACTCAGGAAAGCGACTACATGAAGATTCAGCTATACTAGCCATAGTTCTGCTCACTATGCATGCTCAGTCATACTTGCTGAGCAAAATAACAGAAATAAAGGGTGCTGTTCTCTAACTCTGCCAGCCTTCATCTAAAAAAAACCTAACAGGGAGCAAGCTGGATTTTACTCTGATTCACACATCATCAACAGGACAGTGGAGTGAATTCCAAACACTTACACCCTTACAACCCCAGGCAGACCCCGCATATCACTGCAGCACCACCAGAGAAACAACTAAGAACAGAACTATAGTAAAGTGCAGATTATGTACTTCCTTGACCCAGTCCATCCCCTGTTTCTTTCTAAAGGGAAGGTTAACTTCATGGCTGAAATAAACACATATCTTACAAATGGAAAAAAGAGAAACAACAAACAACACACAAAACTGGGATCTCTCTCAACTGCAACTGGCCATGAACAGGAGGTCATTTCTAGCATTAAGAATTTCTCAGAAATGTAAAAAAAATAGGGAGTTGAAGTAGATGTGTCCCAGCCCCCTGGCTGAAAAGATACACAGGGGAGGTCTCTAGGCAGGGGACACTAGACGGCTGCTCTTTGGGTCATCCCTACCATTATGGGAGTCCACCGATTGACAGGGAAAGGTGCAGGCTGCCAGCAGGCAGCTGTGGGGGAGTGCCTACTCCCATGGCAAGAATGCCCAGGGAAGCTTCTCACCGTGGATAATGCCCCCCCGCCCCGCTTCCTTCAGGAACAGGAAGCAGATGTTGGAAGTTTCCAGCCTCCCCACCGCCACCCATCCCTCCCATTAGCTGACTAGTGGGATGGAGGTGGGGGGCATTTTCCATTTCAGGGTCCCTACAAGGCACCCTGACCCCTGGGCAAGCTATCAGGAAGCCACTGCTCTCTTTCCTTCCCTCAGGTGGAGGAAGGGAAAGCAGAGGACTGTGAGATATTGGGTAACCCCAATAAGTAAGTTCTCCTCAATACCCAAGAGAAGCGTACAGCCATTCAAGTTACTGTGACAGGACAGAGATCTTCCAAGTCAGAAGAGAGAGAACTTTCTTGCTGAAGAGCCAGTTCTCTTCCACAAGAAAGCTCTTGAACAGCTGTACATTGTCTTTTTGCACCAAAACAAAGGCTTTTCTCCTGCCAGAAATGTAACACCTGTCAATGGCCTACATTAAATCCAAAATTTTCCACTACATTTCTCTTTGCTTTAAAGCCAAAAAGGACATTTATTTTATGTAGTCATAGCAATTCCTCAAGAAGGACATGTATTTTTCTTCTTTTTTATTTTGCTATAGTTTTTTTCTGAATAATAATAAAAGTAAATTGCTAGTTTCGACACCGCAATGGGAAACATGAAAAACATATCACTGCATGGCTGCTAAAGGATGCCATTTCATACACTATAAATACTAAATAGTATTTATTTGTGGGAAATCCTTCAGCAAGTTGTAGAGTTTCGAGCAGAGCTACTTATTTTAATTAAAAGTGGGGGGGGGAGACAACAATTGGTTGGATTCTGATCTCAGATACATAGGAGAAACTCCAGTGACATCAAATTTCTCTGGATTTAAAGCAATGAAGTAAAACATCAGAAACCGGTCCAACAGCAGCCTTGTCAACAGAGATTTTCTCCTACGCATGACATACAGAGTATGACGTACAGACAGCAAAGATACTTTCGGGGGCAACAGCTACATGAGTTGTCACCAACAGTGTGTTTAAGTGCCCTTATAAGCCAGCAGGGAGCAGGCAAATGACTTGGAGCAACTGAATTCCTCTGTAATTCCAATACCTTCTTTGGCTTTCAGGCATTATTAGAAGCTTAAAGTTGTTGTGAGGGTTCTTACTACAATAAGCCCTAACATCTGCAAACCGTGTTCAAATTCATATTCTTGGCATTGGCAGTGTATATGAAAGGACATTACTGGGCGCACACAGGCAGGAGCCAATTCATCTAAACTTAGCATGAAAATGTGCTGTTACTATTCAAACCAGAGGGCACAACAGGCAATGAGGCAGTGACTGGCCTTTGTAGCTGCCGTGTTGATCAAATTACCAAGTAATATACATTCTGGCTTCTTCTTTTTTTTTTTATGCAATAAGTTAATTTGTGAAAGATGACTCAAAATCTTTCCCCAAGGACCAGCAACTAATTTTAATCTTTCCTAAAATGTTTCTGCCCTTGGATTATCAGCACATTATTGGAAAACACAGACTGTGGATGCAAGTCCACTGAAGTCAATGCAGTTAAACCAGTTTATGATCCTTCAGCAAGCAGCACAAGTCAATGAAGCCAATTATCCCTAAAGTAAGGCACATGCTTCAGCAGCTTGCTGAACTGCAGCATTAGTGAAACAAGGTTGAACCCTAGGTGCAGAACTCTGGTCAGATTCTGTGGATACATGTATTAAAATATCACAAAAGCTACAATGAATGTGCAGAGCAGAAAATAAACCACCCATGATTAAAGATTCTTAGTATCATTTTTATATAATGCACAGGTAGATCTAAAGCCATGAAAAAAACAAGATTTCTCCTCCCAAGGAGATTCCACTTGTGGTCTGAAAGTTCCTAAAAGTTATATTTCCATTATGGAACCACAGGAATGATTTTAAAAGAAAACATTGCAAAACATACAAGTGATAAGGGATGATCATTTGCACATGAGTAAGGTTGTCTTCCAAGGATC
>NW_017728948.1:20792945-20798801 GCF_001723895.1 Crocodylus porosus
GTGTAATTTCTTTCGTTATCTTTGCCTTAGTTGAATATCTTTGTTCCTTGCTTCATCACTGATTAGGGTGGAACTGGGAAGCAATGATTAGCTAAAACTGTCACGTCAGAATGTCAAAAGTTTCATTCCCAGCTATGCCACTGACTACTGGCCAGTCCCTTAACATCTCTGATTCAGATTACCTATCTGTACGATGGCTATATAAAAAATCCCTACCTTGTTCATGAGAATATTATGAGATCGGCATCTTTAAAGCTATTCTCTCTCATTTGTATGTAGGGTGCTATATAAATGCAAGGTATTACTCTTTTATAATTCACAGCATATTTGTAGACAAACTTCTATCCTTATCCCTTCTTTATATAACCAGTTATGTTTCTACAAAGAGTATCTGGACTGTAATTTTAACCTTTCCCCATGGTCTTCTACTCCCTATAACAACTCCAGAATTCCTTTTGTTTCGTGTTTGCTGGCAACCAATATTTTTAAAAAGAACTGAGGTTAGATTAAATCACAGGAAACCCCACTGAGAAAGTACAAAATACTAAAGAACCTATCCAACGTAATACCGATTTCATTTACGTTCAGTGGGCTATTTTATGGGTTTCATGATTTCATTAAACACAAGAATATATGCAAGTGCACTTTAATCTTTAAAATAATCTGCTGAGAAGAGAGATGTGCATTAGGACACACTGCATTTATAGATTTTTGCTGAATGTTAACATAATCACCCCTACAAGCAATTACTCCAATGGCCACAAAATACAGAATAGTACAAACTGAGTTTATGCGAACAAATCTAATTTTGTTCTTCAAACCATTATAAAAAAAAATAAGCTGAAAGAGGTCAGTTGTAATGTAACCAAGCTGCTCAGGAAGAAAATTCCCACGTGAAGTGCAATGTTAAATCAATGAAGCTTAGCAAATTTTAAAGAGGAACATTTACCGTTAATTCTCTATAAAGTAACAAACACTGTTTTGCTATATATTCTTCCTCTTCTTGCATTTTTCTCTATGTTCCTCTCAGAGATCTATGAAAGTTGATTTTGTATAAATGTGGGATTAGTTTCCCTTATCATTATTTACTCTCCCTTTGTTCTGTTTTGACAGTGCAACTTATTGCTAAAGCAGTAACACCAGCACGGTTTTGGTTTGATTTTCTGATGGTATGAGCAGCAGGTTCTCTTATTTATATAAATCATGTTTAAAAGAAACATGTGTGATACATGCATCCCAGACTCTAGTCAGGCCCACATATTAGGAAAAGGGTACAATGGGCCAGATGGCATCTCTGCTTCTATGTGCACAAGTCTGCACTGCTACCTATGCTCACCTCCCCAGGGGCTATGTGGATGGGAAGAGTCCAGAGACCTACTGAGCTGGATCCACATGCAAGAAATGCCATTCTACAATTGTGGAGCAATAACTGTGTCCCACCTGGAAGTGCCATGCCTCCTGGAGGCAAAATGTTTCCTGGTGTTTTCTTTGGCACTCTTCTGCCCACGTTACAGGTTGCGGTTTAGTACTACAAATGCACCTGAAGAATTTAGATACCTAATTTAGTTTTTACAAAATATATTTATTATTCAGGGTACCCTTCATTCAGCTTTGATTGTGAAACTAATGAGGTCAGGTTCATTTTCTAAGCCAGACAGTGCTCTCAGACAGCTGTGTAAATCTGGAGCAATTCTGGATTTACACCACTGCAATGAAAGCAGAATCCAGCATTCTTTTAAAGCTTCCCTATCTGACTCTGAGCACTAAGAGAAATATTGTTATTTTAGGAAAACATTTCCATTTGCTTTAGATTTTGTATAATCATTTTCTCCTTTCACCCCTGTTTATTTAACAAAACCTAAATTTCATGTCTAATCTTCCTGGCACAAAATAAAAATGCCTATGGAGAATCCTACTAAAATCAAAAAATATATTCATATGAGTTGTGATCAGGATTTGGCCCAGAATCCTTAGAGAGAGAGAATGAAAGCAACAAAAATGAAAACGTGAATTAGAATTCCCTAAAGCTCAGTGTCACCATGTCAGCAATGTGTGTGCTGCTCTATTTTATTTTACACAGAGATGTGAACTTTAGCTACATTAAAAGCCAAAGTTATCTACAGCTGTTCTTTGATGTTTAAGGCCAGATGCTTTTAGAAAAGACTTATTCAAGTCATCATAATCCATACCAAAATGGAAGCCAGGAATGTTAACATTTAGTATGAGAAAAATGGAAAAGTTAAAGCAAAACTGATCAGAATCAGTTGCTTTGCTCCATCTATTTGATTTTGCTGGTTGAAATGCCCATGTGCAATGTGTTAACATAATGCAATTCAGTTTAACGACTATTTTTTTAAAGTTCATCATTGGTTGCTAGCAGGGTCCAAGTTAATTGTTTCTTTGATGTAAGTATCAGCTTGTCTAATTATCACTAATGTTCAGACAAGGAAAAAAAAAAAAACCACTCCTGACAGCACACCTACACAGCTAGCTTTATAATTTGTTTTTCTGCTTTCCTCCCACCCTTTTGAATTTAAATTTTATATCTTTGCACATTCCATATAAGGCTTTTACAACATTCTTCCCATTTAACCAGGCCTTGTCATGTTCACTGCTAATCCAATAATTTGCACGAAGTCTGTAACAATAGGTCAAGTCTAATTATCCTCTCTATTTTTTCCTCACTCATACAAGGTAATAATAGCTTTGGGGAATTAAGAACAGGATCAAATATGAGAACTTTGATGCTAATAATTTAACTGCATTTGTAACACTTCTGGAAGGGAATTGTCAGGATCTCAGGTGCAGCAGAATAAAGACAGCGCACACTGTCGCACAGTATGTCTCTTCATTCAATTCATGATGGTCAGAACTCAAACAAATTGCCCAGAAGGTATTTTACTATCTTGTACCAGAGGCACCAAATACCAATACCTTGCATCAAGTGAGTTCTCACTCATTCTAAAGCTGTTTGGCCATTATTTGCCAGTCATATTCCTCCATATGTCCATATAGACATATATTCTTCCAACCATTTAACCCTACCTTCCTCCCTTAAATAGGCAGTCTAATGTTTTATAGGCACCTAACAGCAGGCAGAGAAAAGAGCGGCTCCATCCCAAATATGGTACACTGCAAATAACGATAAATGAAGAAGAAAAAGTGATGAGGGTACTTACTTTGTTTTTATATTATGTCACTTGTGTACTCGACACTCCAGCAATACACAGTCTTTATTGATAGCTATTCTATTTGTAGCAGTATAAAAATGCAAATGGAAAGATGTGGAAGCTTTCTGCAGCGCTACAAACATGGGCCAAGCACTACAGAAAAGGACCTCTTTGAAACAGGAATTCTTCTGTAGCGCTGTTCTGTAGCATCCATTTAGTTACATGTTTTGCTACAGGGTTTCCTCAGACATCCAACAACCCATAATCCTCCACATTCCCTTCTCTCCTGCAAAAAGGAAGAGTAGCTGGCTCCCTAAGAGTCAGCCCACCCAGCAACTGTCAGCTAGCACTTCGGAGACCCTGCTGCCACCATCATGGCTGCCAGAGTGCCAGGTCCTGGCAGGGCTCTGCATCCATGGGCCCAAGAACACCCACTACAAGAACCAGCGCTCTGGCAGCAGCAGAGACTCTCCCAAGGATGAAGAGGACGTGTTCTCTTCACCCTCACCACTGCACTAAACTGCAAGCTGATCACCAACAACCTGCTCCCTTCCCTCCTTCTTCAAGACCTAGTTTTATCATACAGTTTAACAGTTACTTCCCAGCTGATCATGCCTAGACATAAACCATTTCTGCTATTTTTACAAATATTGGCAGCTATACTACGCTGTATCCTGGTCCCCCTTTTCTCTTTCCATTCCCTTTCATTTGAAGCATCTTGTCAAAATGTATTTTACAGAGTCAGAGCTCTCATTTCATATGTTTTTGTTCAGTGCCCACATCAATGTGACCCTGATCTCATTGGAGACCACAGAGTGCTACTGTAATACAAATAAAATAATGTTTTAAATCACAGTTTGTCTCAGGAACAAAAGTCCTGACATAACTCCTCTCCCATGACAGTGCCTTGAGCAAACTAGTGAACCGCAAATGCAGCATAAAGTCTTCTTCTTAACCAGCAGGCAATCCCAGTTTTCCCATCATCCTACTCTGTCATTTTTGTCATGTGCTGCCTCCGTACAACTCAGCCCGTGCCCGTGTTAGTTTGCTTTAGGTTCTCTTTCGGGTGCTTGTATTCCTGCTTCTCCATTGTTTTCTTTGTGCCACCAACAAGACAGGAATCTCTTTTTCCTTTCCTGGTCTTGGTTTTTTCATCATGGTGTCTGAGCAGGTCACCGGGATACATAAATAGGAGAAAGACGATTCTAAGAGTCTTCTGGAAGGAAAAGAAACCATCAGATAGAGTAGAAAGAGATGTGCCATCCAGAATGGAGGGAAGATACAGCCAGGATAGACATGGACAGATCCAGACCTGAAGGAGGGAAACCCTTACTCTGGACACACTAGAACTTATGCGACCCCCCACCCCTCTACCAAATTATGTGAATGTGAAGCTGGGGGGAAAAAACTGCTAGAAGAAGCCTGACATAAAAGTGAATTAGCAGAAATGGAGAAAAGCAGCTGCAGCAGGGAACTGTGGGCTTTGATGATGTCATCAGTATCTACTTTTTACTGTTTTTACTTGCAGCATTCTTTCCCCTCGGCTGACTGGCCATTGGTTTTGCTTCCTCCTGTGGTCCCCAGGGTATAGATATGGCACTGGCAGAGAAGGAGTTAAGATAAGGGACTCCATCTAAGCTGTAGGGAACACTTTCACATTTTGTTTGTGGGGTGATATAAGTGGTAAATAAACATTAATTTTCCCTCCCCTATAATGGCATCTCTGCAAATAGTGACAGCTCTCTCAGGATAAATTTACAGCAGCTGCATTAATTTATACTATTGGGCCATAATGCTTTTAATTTATTTTCTAATTTGCTTCACATCCCCAAACTCCCTAACCTTCCTCTGTCTGTTTAATATGAAGGTTAGCCAAGTCTCTACCAGATAAATCCACCTTAAAGCTATCAGAAACCTTTTGTGAAGCAAGAGCATTCTTCTTCCAAAGAAGCCTTTCTTCTGTTCATGAAAAGACTATTAATAACACAATTATTCCTGTTGAAAGAAACGGCCATAATTAATAGACTCAAAAGTAAAACATCCATCCTACAGGAAAAACAGACTTTCTGCTCCTGGAGGCAACATTTTAAACCCCAAGCATTGCTTTGAATTTAGAAGCAGTTTTTCACTTGCAGAGAATGAGAGAGAGAGAGACTCCAAAAAAAAGTTACAGATTGCACGACTAGCTCAGCTCAATAAATGCAGAAAAACGGAGGCTACACTTTCAGGATCTAACCAGAGAAATGGAAAGACTATTTACACTACAGCCTGAGCCAAACAACCTGCAAACAGGCCTTGTTTGTGCCTACACATGCCTCATAATTAAAAAAAAAAATAAAAAATTACAATATAAAATACTTTTCCTGAAGTAGTTAACACCTGCAATCTAACTGTGTTATTTGATTGTGGAACAAAATATTTACAAGATGTTAATAAATATTAACATATCTAAGAGACCCGAGGGAAACAGCATAAAAAGAGGTTGGGTCAAGCAAAGAGGAGAAAGAGGAGCTTGAGACTCAGGAACATTCAGAGAGTAAAAGCCTTAGACTTGCAGTTAGTGATCATTTTAAACAACTGTCCCATTTAGCTACTTAAGATCTCATCTGCGTCAGCCAGCATCCATCACCTTACCAGTGTGAATAGTTTCATAGTTAGTAGGGTCAGAAGGGACCTGAGCAGATCA
>NW_017728948.1:20799455-20810988 GCF_001723895.1 Crocodylus porosus
CATGCCCACATCCCCCCACATCTTAGTGTCATAAGCAAATTTGAACCCCCTCATCCAAATTTACCCCCTCGTCCAAGTCACTGATGAAAATATTGAACAGTGCGGGCCCAAGGACCGAGCCCTGGGGGACCCCACTGCCCACATCCCTCCAGGTCAAAAATGACCCATCCACTACCACTCTCTGGGTGCGGCCCTCCAGCCAGTTGGAGACCTATTTGACTGCGTGGGTGTCAACATCACGGTCCCCCAGTTTCTTAATGAGAACAGGGTGAGAGATGGTGTTGAAGGCCTTCCAAAAGTCCAGAAAGACTATGTCCACTGCTACCCTTTCATCTAAGGATTTGGTGACCTGGTCATAGAAGGCCACCAGGTTGGTCTAACAGGACCTGCCTCTAAAGAACCCATGTTGGTTGCCCCTAAGCATTATCTCCCCGCTGGCCCCTCATGGACATGTGCCAGGATAATTCTCTCAAAATGCCAGAATAATTCTACTTGCAGCATTCTGAATGTTCTACTGTGGCTAGGTCCATCCCAAGCCTCATGAATTTACGAAGCCTGGCCTTTAAGAAACTGAATCCCATGATGAGATAAAGTAAACCCAGCCAAATACACTGTAGTTCTAAAGCTGATGGAAGTCTAAATGACAAGGTAAAGAAAAGAAACATGGAATATTGGTGACAAAAGTTTGAAGTACGAGAGGTGACATCCCCACTTACTATTGGTTCATTTCAGTTTAAAATTTCACAGGTTTCATCTTCTCTGGCAATCCCTTGCAGTCAAGAAGATGGTTTTCCATGAATGTCCTATCTGTGGGGCCAAAGATGGCAAACGAGGCTGATCCAGCATCAACAGGCTCTGCTGTAACTTGGGCATGTGTTTCCATGTGGGGTGGGTGGCTCAGTCTGAGACATGCTGTTTCTGCTGCTCCCACTTTTCCATCTGCCGTCATCACTGTAAGTTTTCAGAATACTGAGATTCTTGCAGGAAACTCTTCCTCCATTTGGGGCAGTCCTGGGAGAGAGTCTCCCATGAGCTGCTTTTGCATTGGAGTTGACTGTTGCATTCAAGTTGGTCTTGAGGACAGCCTTGAAGTGCTGGAGTTGGACATCCGGATGACATGGCTGGCCCAGCAAAGTTAACGTTGGATTATAAGGCTTAATAGTAAAGTGCCATATAAAGTGTCAGCACCTGTCCAAGGCAGGTCCATTCTGTCATGGGGTTGTCTCTCATGTACATGTGCCATCATGATCTATTCCCAATTCACGGGCATGTTGTTAGAAGCAGGAATCCATCTCTTCTGCCTCTAACTTAGTTTTGAAGAGTCTTATTTCTGGCATTTGAAGTAAGTAGGTTTTTTTCTTCATATTTTTAGAACTGAAAAAGCAGCCATCTCTGCATTTCATTTCCTCTTCTGTCATGTAAGTTGCTCATTCTCTTACTCTACAGTGTGCTTTATATATCCCAGTGTCTATTTTACTGTGTGGCTATGTTAGTATGCACTGAAAAAGTTAACATCGGAGGTTTCACGATTCTGTGAAATACTGCCAACTATGATGCATGACTTCTGGAGAGGAAGAGGAAGGAAGACAATAGTAAAGCATCTTCCTGTCAAAAACACGACTGTATGCTCTCTGTTCCTGTCTGAACCATACTACTGACTCCAAACTCCATTAGTTTATTACTCAATCTTTGCACCACAAGCCACAGCTCAAAAGAATTACACACACAGCCAAGTCTAAAGCCTTCATCGAACCCTCAAAAATCCAAGTCAGTTACCAGCAAGCATAGCCTTTTGGTAACAAAGAGTACAGCAAAGAAAGGCTATCTGCCAGCATTCATGCTAGACTGATGGCACACAACAAGGATGCCATGACACCTTGACAACCACCTTTATAAAAAATTACTATCATATTCTACAATGATGTTCCAAAATAAAGCTTCCAATGTATTTCTGCAATTACATTATTACTACAAAATGCTGTAGCATTGAGGGGAAGGTATACCTACTCGTGCACTTTAAAATAAGCCAGGTAGTACTAAATAATTTTCTTTAATAAAAGAAAACAAACATGCTTTGATCTAATTATTGCTCTTTGGCATCACATACAAAGTCAAAGCCTTGTATGGGATACACTAGGGTGAAATAAACCGAAAAGCAAATCAAAGGTGAGGAGAAATTTGTCTAAGTGATCTGAGCATGTGCATTCTGTGAGGATTCCCCACTTAAAATTGGTAAAGTGCTTTTCAGACAAAGTGCTTTAGAAAGATTTTATTCCTTTCTTCTTGCAAATAGTCAAAGGACATGGGCAGTCCTGCTGGTAAGGCTCACAGCTTGGTTTTTTCCAAAAGTTATGCTTTCTTTGCGTTATTTCTGCATTCACAAGACAATGGCTACCATTAAAACCTGCTTTTTTTTCTTTTCTTTTTTTAAGAGTACAATGTTACTTTAGTGTTAGATCGTAGCCGCCGAAGTGACAGGTTACAGTCAGCCTTAAGACAGAAAGTCTGCAAACTATTATTCCATCTGGATGGCCAGGATCTGGGAGAACACACTGGATTAGTATTAGCTTGTAAGAGTCTGCTACTGCTTACCATAAAACTACAAAAATTTCTCAGGGGGGTACAAGATGAACATGCTGAATTCACAAGGTAGAACATTTGCTTCATGTACTACAAGGGCCAAACTTGTGGCTTTTTGATAGTATTTTGAAGCTAGAAAAGAAAGGAATGAAAGCATGCAGTTACCCAACTGTAGCCTAGAAAAATTTATGGCCTTTTGAACAAGTTGGCTTTTCAGGTACCATCCTGCCCTGCCTTCTTCCAGCTATTCATTATAATAGCTGTACCCGTCTTCTATTTCAGGGCCATAAGTAACTTGGAGCCAAAATGCAAATATCAGGAGGGAAAGGTCTATGTGCATGTGAGCAACTGCTTTCTTACTCACAATTGCCATAATTCAACATTCAGCCACTGATGACTAAGTCTGATGATCCAACCACTAATGTATTCACCTGAAAATATTTTAATTCACTTTTATCTTGTCCCAATGTATCCCCCACTAAAGCCATCAGGAAACTTCTCCATTACTTGAATAGGCATCAGATTGCCCAGAAGCATTTTCTTGCATGCATATCTGAATTCGGCCCCTTTTTAGTGAAAGCTGCAAAGTGGTTTTTTTTTTCCTGAAGGAGGAAAATGGAACTGGTAGATTGTATCCTGCAAATTCCATTTTTCATGCCAATATTAACAAGTTACACAAGTTTCCCTACCAGGAGCTTTAACTTAAGGTAAAAGCTGATACATCAAAAGCCTACCCTTGTCTACCTGTAAAAATAGTAGCCTCCCCTTTTATGTTTTGCTCCATGGATTGAGGAGACTCCTCAGATCCCTTTGGTTTTTCTAATTCTAGGTGACCCATCACACCAGGAGTTGAATGTCACCTTACTGCTAGCTAACTTAAGAACCCTCCTCAGCTGGACAGAAAAGGGCACAGTCTGGCACCACTCATGCAAATCAGCCTGAGAGCATCTAGGAGAGAAACATATCTCATTTTTGGTTTTTTCCAAATGGCTTCTCCACAGTGATGCTAATTTGTTTTAAAAAATGAGAAACTCCCTGGGTGAAAAACTCCTTAGGGATCTGCACTCCTTTGTTTCAAAATCCTTGTCAAGTCCTTAGGGCTGAGAAGGTTGCTACTGCTTAATAAGTTCAATCTTCCATGGAGCGGGGTCAGTAATCCAGCCTTACGCAAACCAGGATCTCCCAGCTGGCTACAAGCTTCCATGACAACACTAAGCTGGAGATAAACTTGAATGAGACATACATATCCCCCACAAGTAATGCTTCACAAAAATATTACTGAGCCAGTGATTTTTCTTTTAAAGATAAATTTTCCAGTCATAATTTGGTTCCTGATAATGTTTCTCTAAGAGTCTCTGTGATGGATCATAATTAAGAGCCCGATGAAAATAACTGTCTGCATTTTTTAAACATCTGCTCATAATTCTCCTTTTAGATTTCCCTACCTATTTTGAGTATACACGGTGTGTTCACCACTATAAGTGCTAATGGAGAAGCATTCATCTTGCACCACTTTATCTTTGAAATGCTGATAAGAGGTTCTAAAAAATGCTAATACATTTGGAAAGTCCCCACAGAGCCGTAATGAAAAGCTTAGCATAAACGCCAGTATTTTACTAATGTGTAAGGTGCTGGTATTCTCTATTAAAATCAGTTTTCTTGTGCATCCATGTTGCAGGCTCCAGACAACAAACGAGTAAAAGATCAGCATATTTCAAAAGCTCTCTCTAGTTTCTGTCTTGAAGTGCACACCTTAGTAAGGTTATGTATTTAAATGCATGCAGTTTACCTGAATGCAGTTTCAATGCAAAACTAAGAGGGAGGGAGGTGATGGGGAAGAGAGAACAAATGATAAACTTTTGCTCACAACAGGAGAGTGTCACAAACAACCAGAAATCTAAGTGAAACTGGTTCATTGTAACCTGACGTCAGCACGCTAGTACCTAGCAACCACAAACAGCAGATGGCTTCTTTTTTTAATCAATGCGTCTCCCTGCACATGGTAGCAAAGGTGTCTAAATTTAAAGCTCCTAAGACACAGGAAGCTGGGTCCACTGAGTGACTGTGTGACCTTGAACATGTCTCTCAAACATTTTTGAGCCTCAGTTTCCTTATCTGTATAACAGAAATAATATTTCCCTATGAGCATAAAGGGCTGAGATAAGGGCAAAGTATATACCAAGAGTGACCTGTGCTATGAGACTGAACTTTCAGATTCGGAAAATGAGAGAGATTATGCCTTTTAAAGCCTTAGCTAAAGCTTACTGAAGAAGAAAACTCTTGGATGACAGTGAATAATATCTATATATTATATACCACCGTGGGAACCAATCTTTTCAGCAGGTGTGCCTTAAATTAGTCCCAGACCCTCCCTGAGTGCCACTCCAATCCCTTTCCCTGCCCAATCTCCTGCTCTTCTTTGTTTCCTGCCCCATGCTCCCTGCCTGTCTTCTCCATGCTCCACCCCGTGCCACACACAGAGGCTGCCTGTGCCACTTGTGGCACCCATGCTGCAGGTTGGCCATCCATGATATAGCACATCAGCAGATCTCAAGAATATTTTATAAGAGGTAAGTATCATCATCCCCTATCTCACAAATGAAGAAACTAAGGCACAAAGCAAAAAAAGAAACTTGTACAGGCAAGACAGGGCAGAAGTGGGAATAGTCTGGTCTAGCCTGAGGCAACACTGCATAAGAGAATTAACTTTGATATTCACTTCCATGTATTTAAAGGCTATCTTTATAGAAATCTTGCATCACAAAGAAGTTTCTTTTTCCAACCACATGTAAACCACATCTTCTAGCGTGGTGAAAGGAGACAGAGCAGAAATTAATGGAAACACTTACTTTTAATAGAATAAAATAATGTTACATTTAAAAGACTTTTGATCCCAAAGCTTATAAAAGACTCTACGTGAAACACAAAGCTGACTTTATGATGGAGAGTGGCAGTAAGCCAGAAAGAACTATTGCAGAATAGTTGGAAGGTGAAGAAGAAAGTTTGGCTGAGGACACTGGGGCAAACTTGTATTAGTACATGAAAAGGCAACGTGGAATATTTAATGTCTGACAGGAATGGTTTTATTTTAAAAATAGAAAGTTTCATCTTAAAAATCCCCACACATTAGGAGGTATTTTTTTTGCTACGTGATACCCAAGAATGGGAACTCTTCTGATTGCGGTTGCAGAAAGTCTGTGTTCCAAATCTAATGGATCTCCAATTAACAGGTTTTACTTATCCCACTTAATTTCATTGTTTCTCCATTTGCCCTACTGGATTTCATGCTAAAATATATTTAATTCTAAATTAGTTTTAAAAACAGAGGAAGTCATCATTTTAAAGATAAAGTCTAATTCAAAGCATGTTTTAAAGGAGCAACTGAGCTTTTCCACTGACTCTAAAATACAGTGCTGCAGGAAGGAATCCTTTGTTCCAGTACATGCATCATTAGCAAGACACCAGTATGGACAGGGAAGAGACTCAACTGGTAGAGACAAGAAAGAACAGCAGCACATGCTGCTCATTGCTACCCCTAGGAGTTATCCATGCCGCTAATTTGTTTCCAACAAATTCCTATCAGTTACTTAAATCAGAGACTAAGGCTGCCTATACACATGCTTGGAGGTCAGGGTGGGAGGCGTTTTAATTTAGAGTGGTTCCTAGGCAACTACTCTAATTAAAGCGCCTCACCATCACATGTATTAAGCCCCTACACATTTAAAAATGGCTCTGGGACGCTTTATCTAAACATCATTCAAATAGATGAATTAGTTCTGCTCCAATGCATTCTAATTAGAACACCAACAAGCACATGTATAGGCAGCCTAAGACATAGGGAACAGCTCCTTAAACAAAGGCACAATGTAGTAACAGAAAGAGGCTACTGAAATTAAAGCACTACAATTTTAAGTCTCACTGCAAAAAGTGACCACACAATGATGACTGAACTCCCAAACCGAGATCTCCAAAAATGCCCAACGTAGACCTAACTGTGCTTCCACTGGGGACAGTGATAAAACTCATCACCTCAGTAGGAGTGGATCCAGTAAATGTTGAATAATTCTGAAAATCCCACCCCAAAGTTTCTGCCCCACTATGACCAAGATGGAATCTTTAGGTTGGTCATTTTGTTGGTTAGTTTTCCAAAATTTCTGGCCACTTATCTGGAAAGACAACACCCCCATGATACTGCACTTACTAACTCTCCTTTCCTGGGTAATGATCTATCCAGAGGTCATTTCCAAAATGCATGAAAGAGAAAAATATTCCAGTAACTTCATATTATAGCAGGATAAGTGCAGGCTTCTTGCTGGACTCTGTTGCAACTCATTTTAGAGGTGTGCTCAGATGATTCAAAGATGGATGTCTGATAAGAGTATAAGGAGCAGGATACATGGGGTCTCTACTCATTCAGGATACTGCAGAGTAAAACTGCATTCTCTCTACTGCATTAGACCCTCATACAACTGCATGAATAGCCATGGGAGTAAGCCTGTTGGGAAGTTAAAACAAAGTAAAATACTTGACTGCAAAACTAAATCAATAATCCTGAAGCTTTTTATTCCTCTCAGTCAGGAGTCAAATGAAAGACAATCAATACAATTATTGTAACTTCTTCCTAAAAAAAGCTACAGATAATCTATTCTATGGACTCCAAGGAATGTAAAGCACAGCACACAAAGATTAGTCATCTTCATCAGGAGAATAGCAGAGGATATTCAATGCCTTTCTAGTCTAGCCTGCCAAGCTCCCAGTAAATAGACAGAGATTACAGGTTACTACCATTATCATATCAATGGCAGCTTTATAAAAAGACTTCCACTTCTATACATCACTTTAATCTCTTGCTACCTGAATGGAAAAGCCAAATCCAGAACAAGTGACAGCTTTTAATGCATTCATGGCATGGAGGAGGAAATATTCACCAATGATTATTTTATACTGCAACACCTACAGCAAGGAAACACAATATTCAACATTCCTGCTTTCTTTATGCATGTTATCAGCCTCTTCTATGTAGTCACAGTGCTGAACACCCCCACCCCACCCTTCAGTCTCACAAATGTCAACTTGAGTGAAGCACGCTTAGTACCTCGCAGCACCAGGCCCTTCTCTGCTGTGGCCCTTTTCATAAAGGATATTCTTGAATATTTCACAAATAATATTCATATCTTAGATACAGACACCTTCAGGAACAAGGAAACACCAATCAGCACCCTAACTGTGGCACAAGGGAAAAATACTGGTTTTGAGAGCCAAGGCAAATTCCTACTGATCAGAATATGCCACAGGACTTCCAAGTTCCATACACAGCAGAGTGTACATGGAATATAAAAAAAATCTCTTCTCTCTAGCAGTAACTGGAAGGGTACCTCAGAAAGAAAGCATGGTCTAGAATAATCAGGCATTAGCCTAGGACTTGAGAGATGCTCATTCAAGTCCCTACTCTGCCCTAGGAAACACCATTAGGGTGAAATCCACACTTGCATTTAAGAAATACAAAATTCTAGAACTGAAAATTATCATTCAGAGCTGATAACTTTTATTAGACCAACTAAGAAAATCGCAAAAAAAAAATCTTTGTTGGTTTAATAAAAGGTATCAGCTCTGAACCAGGTGTTCTAGAGCTTTGCATTTCTTTTTGTCTCAGACCAACACGGCTACCAAATACATCCCTGAAACGTGTATTTAGGCACCTAACTTCCCTGTTGGTTGCCATGGGAGGCTAGATTCATAAAAAGACCTAAATGGCTTTGTACCTCTGGCCTTGAGTCTTTCTGTCCTTTAGTTCCCCATCTATAAATTGGGAATGACAGTACTTCCTTCCGTCACAAGTCTGTTGTGATGAAAAATGCATTAGAGATGATGGGATGCCCAGATACCAGAGCTTACAGATACCTTAAAATGAAGTGTCAAATAAGTCATGCTAGAAAAATGAAAATATTTCAGCCATGAAGTTTAGAAGATTCAGCCATCCCCTCCCACAACAGGAAAAAACAACATAAAATGTATTCTTACTTTTTGAGTGGGAAAGTTTTAATTTTCAAACCATAAAAGCAACGTTATGAATTAACAAGTGCCACTGATAACTCTACCTATTAAGACTACTTCCAGTTTTTTTCAATTTTCCCCTTTATTTCACTTAAGTATTCAGGGGGTTGTCTGCTTTTGGCATTTATGTGGAGGGATGGGGAGCAGAGGCATTGTTTGTTTGTTTGATTGAAACTTCAACTTAAAATTCTGAGAATATAACTATAGGAGAAAAAATACTTGCATTTTTGTACATGTTAAAAACATTATAGTGACATTTTCTTTGAACAACTCTAGTGCACTGGAACAGAGGGGTATCATGAGGAGCAGGAAGGGCAGGAATCCTTTGTTGTCATTGTGAAGAGCTCCTTATATTTGGTTAAATTATACATTTTTGAATAATTAGTTCCCACATGCTCAGCTGAGAACGCACAGATTTTAGCAAGGATTCCATCTTTACTGATCATCTGCCATCACGCCTCATCTGGCCAAGACCAGATTTTGTACACGTCATCTGTACAGAGCAACTAAGAATGATTCTGTCCAGGGCTGCAGGAACAAAGCCAACTTTCTGCCTGGGGCTGGGCACTGGAAATAAGACACTGTTTCTTCTATGCTGTCAAAAACTCTCCAGCTGACATCCAAACAACACAGAGTAAGCAACTTTTAAACCAGAGAGGACAAAAGCTAAACTATGAAAAAGGAAGAGGAGTGGACTGGGACAAGTAGTCTGGCGAAAGTTGGACTGGACATTGAGGCAGCAGTGAGAGAAGTTGTGTCTGGCTGGCAAGAGAAGAACTGTAGGATGGGGTTTGAGACTAGTTGGACAAGGAGAGTGACAGGCAAGGAGAAAGCTGGGACTGGAAATGAATTAGGGAAATAGAGGAGACTGAAAATTGGCAAGAGAACTGGGGTGGGAAGGAGCTGAGTTGGGAAATAATTAGACAAGGAGACTGCACATAGGAAAAATGGAAGGGAAGATGACAAAGGGAACAGAGTTAATGAGGAAATATGAAGGGAGAGTTGAGACTACCTAGGAAAAGAGCATGGGGCAAGGTGCCAAGGAAGAGGGAGACAGAAATCAGGCTGGGGAAGTTGCTTAGTGAGGGACAGCAAGAATGGAAACCATTGGTACCTGGGGCCAAATTAAAAGATTCCACAGGCTTCTTAATACTGGGATCTCCCTGCTTTTGACCAACTGACCTTGCACTGTTCTTTAATGCAGCGCTCACATGCACAGATATACATATGTGGGATTTGAGAACATGCAGGAAAAAATAGCCAGTAATCAACACTATAATATTACAAAATCTAGCAGACATGCAATGCAAACCCCTGAATGAGGTTAACATCACCCAATCTGGCAGCAAATTGCCCTTCAGAGAATCAAAGATACAAGTCCATCAATGTTAATGATACTAGTACCAATACTGTCAGCGTGCAGTTTATCCCTGGGTAGCTATTTGCTCAAGGCAAACAAGCTATTTCCTACTTCTCTGCCACCAGTAACTTGGCACAGTAAAAGCATCCTACAGGGTGAGTCACCCCAATGAGCTGCTCCAATGAGCTGCTTGTCTGCCAGTTACATAACCCAATGTAATTTACAGTGTCAAACACATACAAGTTATACTGCTGTGTGCAATCATCTACCAAGGTCCCAAGTCACCTTCTCCAAATGGTTTTATTTCTGAAAAACCCAATATGATACAGCAGCCACTGAGAAATGTTAAAAAAAAAGGCATGATGGGATCTGATGTGTGATCCCACAACTGAGGATCAGAATCCATCACACCATATTGCCAGTATAGGGGAAGTCCAGGATTATGATCACAATCCTGAGCTCCCCCTGCACTGGCAATCTTTGCTCTCATTGCTGGGAGCCCCATCAGTGATCAAGGTCACTGGTCGGGGCTCCCAGCCAAGGTAGCTTATTGTGCTCCACAAGCTGGCAGGCCCAATCAGCTGAGCTGTGCTCCCAGCCTTTAATTGAACATGTGGCCAGTGCTCCAGAGACTCAGAGCATTGGCCACATGCTTAACTGATGACATGATAAGAACCAGCCACAAAGCTATTCCAAATATTTTGTGCAATAACTTTTGCTGCTTATTCCTAACTTTATCATGCCATAAATGGAATAAACATATGGCCAGGTCACTAACCAGTTAATCACATCTTAACTGTAATATGTGACCAGAACATGACTTGACCAAGTCTCTAGCTGCCCATTTCTTCAAGGTGGTTTTACAAACAGTCTCCTCAAAAGTGCAATACACATAACCTAGTTTCTTACGGAGCTCTCTTGTGCTACCTTCTCTCACTTTTATCCATCTCTCACAAAGCTCTGAGAATAACTTATATTAACAGGTACCACTGCATCCTAACCACTTACCAGCTGGGAGCACTTCCTTAAACTGCACCTATTCCCTAATTGGGTGCACCTACACATGTGCTTTACTGCAGAGTCTACTTATTAGCTCCACAGTAAAGGACATGTCTACATGTGCAGCGCTATTAGACCGAGTAAACTACTTAACTCCGCCATACACTAGTACTACTGGACATAAGTACTATCCTATGCTGGAGTTATTAACTTTGCTGCAATGCATGTGTAGACAGTGACTGGGACTGCCTGAGGCACAATGGTGCTATAGTGCAGGGCTGCCTACCAGCTACCCCGACACTGTAGCACCCTCATGCCCCAGCTAGCCCCTCCACAGCACACTGAGCTGAGATAGAGCAGCTCTGGTCTGGCAGGCTGAGCACCCCACCCCCTCCGAGACCTGTCAGCTGGGGCTGCACTACCTTAGGTCAATGTTTCATAGTTAGCAGGGCTGGAAGGGACCTGAGCAGATCATCAAGTCCGACCCCCTGCCATGGCAGGAAAGAGTACTGGGGTCAAATGACCCCAGCAAGGTGATTG
>NW_017728948.1:20811882-20821463 GCF_001723895.1 Crocodylus porosus
GTCCACTGCTACCCCTGCATCTAAGGATTTGGTGACCTGGTCACAGAAGGCCCCCAGGTTGGTCTGACAGGACCTGCCTCTAATGAACCCATGTTGGTTGCCCCTAAGCATTATCTCCCCCACTTGCCCCTCGTGGACATGTGCCAGAATAATTCTCTCAAAAAGCTTACCCAGAATTGAGGTAAGACTAACTGGACTATAGTTTCCCGGGTCCTCCTTCCTCCCATTTTTGAAGATGGGACCCATGTTGGCCCTCTTCCACTCCTCTGGTACCATACCAGAGCGCCAAGTGTTCTCGTAAAGCTGTGCCAGGGGTCCCCAATGACCTCAGCCAATTCCCTCAGCACTCTGAGGTGGAGATTGTCCAGACCAGCTGATCTAAATACATCCAGTCCCTCCAGAAGTTCCCTTACTAGATCCTCACTGACCCTTGGCCTAGGTGCGCCTCCCCTGGGGCCTGAGGGGGGCCCAGTGGGGGAGCAATCTGGTCCCTGCTCAGGAAAATGGAAGCAAAGAAGTCATTAAATAGGTTAGCTTTGTTGTCTGGTGTGATGACCAGATTTCTAGCATATCTTGCAGGGGCCCCACATTACCCAGTACCTTCTTTTTGCTGCAGTCCCAGGCATACATATAAACACTAAACCCAAGAGCAATAATTCCAATGCAAACTGCACCAGAGTTTATTGCTATGTGGCAATTGCACATGTAAATGACCCCACTAAGAATTAAATTCTGAAGACAAGGATATTGGTTAACATGGCAGGGATTTATTCTAGGATTATCACTGCAATGATCATTGGCAGGCTTTCAGTGTTCCCTCCATCACTTGCACAAAACAAAAAGGACCGCATTCTTATCTATATGAAAGGCCCCTTTACACTGCTAGAATGGCTTTAGTATAAATCAGAATCACAGTCTGAGTCTGGAAACATCAACCATGATATCTCTGCTGGCATCCGATGCCAGTGCATCTTCCTTCTTAATATCAGTGGTCAGATGTCTTTAATCTTTCATTCCTTTGTCCTGTATAACTTGTATCAGGGCAATGAGAACAACTCTTCTGACAGGTTGCCAGGGTATCTTGTACTTCAGTCTTCTCATATTACTCTTCAATAATCTCATTCTATTCCCTCCTAACATCACTGTTGTCAACCTCTCTCTGATTTCTTTCTGGCCTTGTCATTACATAGATTTCCCAAAAGAGTTTCCGAACACTGGCACTATTGGGAAATTCAGATTCACAAGCAGGTTTTCTCTATCTTTTCACTATTAGAATCAACCGAACTTGCTCTGTAATTCATAGCCTTATGATTGTTTTCATATTGAATTCAATAAAGCTTCTCATTGCCACCAAACCATCTATGTAATTTATTTTGGAATAAAATTAACTCCTTTCAGATCAGCTAATTCCAGAGCAAGAGGACTTATGATCAGCCTCTGGGAAATAAATCCCAATATTTAGGGCTGCCTGTATATGTCCTCAAGGGTGGGGTGGGGTGGAGATTCCCCAAGAGCTGGTCTGATTAAAATTCCATGGCATCACATATATTAAGGCCTTGTATATTTAAAAATGGCCATGAGATGTTTTAACTAAATCTCATTCAACAAGCTTTAGTTAAAGCACCCCAGTGGCCATTTTTAAACTCATGGGGGCTTATATATGTGACACTGCAGCAATGCTAAAGCGTTCCAATTTAACACATATATTTTCACATTTATTTGGGCACACAAATTTGGCAAATGTTGGATTTGCAATATAAATAAAGAACATATCAATGAATAGTGGGGAAATAAGCTGGAAAAAAGGAAATGAAACATCAGTAACATTTCACAGGGGTCTTTGGGGATTCTATGACCGACTTAATTCTCCATCCCTCTCCCCCATCCATTGTGCGAACACTTCCTCAACAGGTTGGGGTATAATTATAAGTGTTAGGAAAAGATGTATTTTAAAATTAAGATACCTTGCATTGAGAGATGGAGATGGAAATGTTTCCTGCTCCTGAACACTAGCTAACTTCAAAGGTACTTATTACACAGGCCTCTCCAAGAAGATCCTGTTACAAGCCCTGTTCATGAATTTTTCATTGAAGAGTCATTAGATAAAAAGTAAAAGCATGTTGTAAGCAAAGCAGGCACCCACCACTTTCTCCTTCCAGGGGAATACCCTCAATACTGAACTCATGTCATGCTCTCTGTTTTCCTCTCGCTGGCTTTAGGAATCTCGTGTTCTTGGCTACACAGAAGCACAGCTTCAATGGGAGTGCCCCAGCCCAGCCTCATTTATAGCCTGGTGGTAGAGCAGGGGCACACAATTATTTTGGGTGGAGGGCAGGTTACTAAGTTTTGGCAAGTCATCGAGGGCTGCATGACAGGCAGCCAGGGGCAGATAAATATTAATTTTCTAAAGTTTTTAGGGGCCCTGTGGGCTGTATAGAATGGCCTTGGGAGCCACATCTGGCCCGCAGGCCGCTTTTTGCCCACCCCTGTGGTAGAGCGTGCTCCCAGGATATTGCGGATGGCACTGGTACCATGGCTTCCAAATCCTAACCATGAGTTTTACCTCCTGCACTGTGATAACAATGATGGGTAAAAAAAAGAATAAATGATGCCTCTGTACCCAAAAAGAAAAAGTGTAGGCACCTAACTGAGGGCTGCAGGGTGTGAATGCCATTGTTACACAGGTGCCCAAACTAGGGGTGACAGCTGGCCACCCTGGGAAAGGGAGTTAGATGTCATATACCTCTGGTTTTGGTGTTTCCTATTGGCTGACTTGACCATCCCTTTGCTCAGTGTGCTAGCTGTTATGAATCCCACTCCTGCGTGTCTAACTCCTCCCAGTCACCGTGCAGGGAACACTGGTACCTACCTTGGGCTTGTGACCTCCAGCCCCAGAGCTGGGCACTTAAAAGCAAGCTATATCAAGACAGGATGTATAGAAGCATGCAGGTGGAACCCCAGACCTACTGAGACAGAGAGAGGTGCATGCAGCCTGAATACCACTGCCTCTGTGGTACATTGATATAGGCATATTTTTTCCAGGTTTTCACTATTTTCACACAGAGATAAAAAGCTTTTCATCTCCCTAATGCTTCAAGGTATTGCTACATCCGACAAGCACTGCCCAGAATCTCTCTTCATCCTTTTATTACTTAAAAAAAACCAAACCCGCCATTAATAATGAGGGACAGCATACACTTTTGTGCTTGGAAGCAGGTGAAATCCGAAGGACCTCGTGCTCCGTCTTAAACATACAATTGAAACATACCCAAGAGACAGTCACGTGCAATGTAACAGTTGGTGTTTTGTCCCTCAAGGATTTAGTCCAAAATTTGATTATGCACATCTAAACTAAAAGGGATATGATCACGCACAAGACAGATGATTTTTTAAGAACCCACAAATCAAAGCCTTTTTTTCATCCCCCCCAAAAGTTTAATCGCTGATATACCAGCATCCTAAAGAAGCACCAGTCTCAACAAATACATTTCTAGGATTGTCTGAGTGAGAATAATCGCAGAAAAACAGACACATTATCAGAACACAATTAAATATAGGGAGCGTGGGTGTTTAGAATCCTACGCTGAATGGTTTGGACTAGCAGTCAACAATATTTTTCAGCAGCAAACTGGAACAGCCCAGCTTGGATCCTAGAAAGACTGGTACTGGGACTCGGCCACTCCTGCCACCACTGCCCAGGACAGCATGGGCAAGCTCCCTGCCACCCAGCATGCTACACTGTAATTAAGGGCAAAGCCCTCCCCACCTCCCACCCCCACTGAATGTCACCAAAACAAAAACCAGAAATGTCCTGCTATGTAACAAAGTTTACACAATCATCCTTCAGCAGAACTAAGTTGCCTGGTGTGTTACAAGGACATAATGGTTTTTCTTTATATAGCTATATTCAATCAGTCCCTTTGAATAACAATAGAAACTTGTACAAACACATTACACTGTGTCAAAAATTTTCCATCATTCTCAAACCATAAGGAACTAATTAGAAAGTGTTCAGGGACTCATTTTTACCATAAGCAAAGTATGTGGCAACAGAGCCAGCTTGGCCACAAGTATTGCATTTTCATATAAAAATATACAGTCTTAATTTTACTGATTTCTCATTATACAGTGGAGAGAACAGACTGAAAAAGTAAGTGTGTTTGTATTGATGTGAGTTTGCAATGAATATGGATAAAATCTGGAGTCAATTACCTCAGCTGTGAATCCCGGTTAATTTCACATATTCCGAATTCCTTCCTGGTGCGAAATCAGGCTATGATCTATATTCATATTCTGTTGTCATAGGTAACACTCAGAGCCTGAATTAATAAGTTCTGAATACCCCTTCTGAGATGTGCTAAATGCCGACTAAGGGTGTGAACAAACTTTTACTCTGAAGTAAGCTGACTTCATTCCATAGTAAATGAACACAATGCACCAGCTCACACAGATGTGAGTCAGTCCACTCTGGGGTAATGGGTACTCCTCTCTTTTTGAAGAGATTTGACCATGTCTCTGCTCACCCAGTTAACTTCATCTGAGGGTAGCCATTTGCTCAGTACACCCACCACTTAGAGGTCAGCCTACCACATTTCCCTACCACTTAGAGGTCAATCTCTGTAACTGGGCCATCTGGCTAGTGGCCGAATCTGCTCCTTACCATACAGTAAATTCACTATAGAGTAAAATTACTTTCTAGTAAGCATGCTGTGTGTTCACAGTAAGTTCACGTAGGATAACAGAAGTATAGGGTACTTAACATCGTATGAGAATGATTCCCTATTCATAGTTTTTAAAAATTTAAAAAATGTAGAGGCAGGGACTAACTGAATTAAGATAAATACAGAACTCTATTTTCCTTTGTGCACTTAAATTGCAGTTTTCTTTTTGACATTGAAACACTTTTTGACACTTAGTCTTTTTTTGACAGTTACGCATAGGTTGCGAGCCTATTATGCCCGCAGTGTAAATGCCTATGCAGGCACATAGACTGATCATGCACAATAAACTACTGGCTGGGTACATAAGCGCATACCTAAGCGTAAGTCTGAAAAAAAGCAACAAGGAGGAGAAGGGCAGCCCTCCTATGTTTTAGACCAATAGCTGAGTGGTTAGTGTACCAGTCCAGGAAGTGGGAGACCCAGGCTGTAGGTCTGGTCAAAATGGGTTTGAACCTCAGTCTTCCAGACTCCCAGCACAGTGTTCTCCACATCATGCCACAAGCATTATCCAGGTCCCTCTCAAGAACTCCTTTTGAAACTACACCATTGCTCTTCCATTTAACAGATAAAATAGATAAGAGGACAGTGGAGGGAGGGAGTCTGTCCCACTGTGGACAAGGCTCCAGGCTACAGCCCAGGGCCACCTCCCACTTAGAACAGAAATAGCCACCATCTCACTGAGTCATACACCCTCTAGCTTGCGGTCTTCCTCCCGGCCCCACATATCTCCTTCCCTTGGTTACGCAGGGATCTGGGATATAAGTTCAATAAAAGTATTTAAATCATTTAAGTCTGATACTACTTCCATCCAGGCAGTCATGGGAATTAACTAGTTAAAGAAATAGCTAACTTTTAACTTTAACTAGTTACATTTTTCAACTGTCAACTTTTAACTTCAAATAGTTAAAAAAAAGGTTAACTTTAACTTTGTTAAAATTAAGTTAAAAGTTTAAAAAAAAAAAAAGTGAAATCCGGTTTTTTTCAAAGTTTTTCCTGACACAGACACTTCCTAGGATTTACATGGAACAATGTTTCTTTACTGAAACTCTAGGACTTCTTGTTTGAGAGACAGAGAGCAGTGTGCCTTCCTATGGGATATGGTCTCTTAAGAACTGCAAGTCCAAGAGTTCCTTAGTTCATGCTGGCATTTTCTGTGCATTTGCAGAAGTCAACAGGGCAGCCAGCTGGCTGCAGGAGAGGGAACAAGCAAGCAGAGACACTGATCCCAGTAAGAGTGGGAGCAAGTAGTGAGGGTGAAGCAGATAATGACTTTTTTAATTTTAATAAAGATCAGAACCAGCAGCCCAGGGCCCAAGAAGTTAAGTTTCTCACAGATGAGAAGTAATGCTCACCTGAGATGTCACCTACTATGAAAAAACTACTCATCCATTATAACACAAGCATTCCCTCATCTGCCCTTGTAGAGCAATTGTTCAGTAGTGGGGGCTTAGTTTTGCCAGACAGAAGAGGAAAATTGTCAGATGTAAATTTTGAAAGGCAGCTTTTGCTGAAGTTCAATAAGCATGTTAAACAGTTTCTGCTATGCAACTGCACATTCTTCTTCTCAGTTAAACTGATTTTCTCATTTCAGTCTAGTTTTGATTTTCAGACACTTCCATTATTTCTAATTCAGATGTATTTCATACCCTTTTGTTACCTTTTGAACAATAACAATTGTAACAACAAGAGACTTTCTGTGGAAACAGCTTTCACCTGGCTATTTATATCTTCTTTCTGTTATTCTGGTGTACCTATATGATGCACTGACTTTTTACAAAGTACTTCACATGGAGAGGGGTGAGAAGGATCTAATGTTACATAGGTATTGGTAAACTGTTATTCTGAAAACTGCATGACAAGTATAACTTTGTTTTCAGGTAAAGCAGGGTGAGTTCCAAGTAAATTAGTGCGCTTCTGTGGGCTTATGGAAAAGAAATCCACTCATTGCATTTTAAAATGAAAAAATGATGCTAAGAGGCAATCCACCATGTTTCGCACATTTCTCACCAATCAACTTAACTTTTAACCAGTTTCTCTTTTTAACTTACCTTTGAAAGTGGAAATATTTAACTTTTAACTTAACTGAAGTTAAATTTTAAAGCCTGCTAACTTTAAACTTTAACTAGTTACATTTTCCCTAACTGCATCCAGGTTTATCTAAAACCAGTTTCAGCCATTTTGAAAGAGGTTTATGTGCACTGAACTTCTTGTGTGTTAGACTTGAACTAGTTTCCAGTCACTTAAACCGTATGTGTAATTTCTGTCCGAGCCCAGAGAGTCAGCCTTCCATCCTGTCCCCCTTCCCCTCCTTTGTTTCGGGCTGCCTACCTTCTCTTGAGCAGGGATCCTGGTCTTCTCTGATTTAAAAAAATTCCCAATTTTCAGATAAAGAAATGTAACCCCAAATCCACATTTTTCCATGATTAAAATGAAACATCAGTATATATTCATTCATTTTAATCACGGAATAATGTGGGTTTGGGGTTACTTTTTTCTTTTATCTGAAAATTGGGGATTTTTTTTAAATCAGAGAAGACTGGGATTCCTGCTCATGACTCAGACATTTACCAATACAGAATGGGGGGGGGTGTCCATGCTTGGCTAGTGCATAGCCACTGACCTTGCTCAGTCTATACATATATGCTTACACGTCCCACAGTGAATGGGTGGTAGAATCACCAACTGTAAATAAGTACCAAAAATATCACTTGCATAGCTAGAAAACTGCCATTTAGGTGCACAAAGGCAAACAATTCTGCCCAAAGGATGAATTCCAGGCTCTACTGAGGTCAGAAATTTACTCAAAGGTTCTGAAAATAACAATCGTACAACTGAAAAATGGGAAGTAGTAACTGATGTCGCTTGAAACCAAAGCTAAGGGGATGCTTTCTATGTATTTTGATCCTTCTCTTGCTGCTTGTGATTGTCAGTAATTATTCGATCCCAGAAGGGGAAGCATGTAGAGAAAGGAATGAAAAGAAATGAAAGGGAAGACGATTATACTCTGTCAGATGTACTTGAAAACAATCATGATATAGTTTACTTGACAATTTTCCCCAAGCTTGTTGGCTGCAGGAACGGTTCAGTAGAGAACCTTAATAATAATGTCATTTCTGCATATTGATTTTTAAACAGAATTGTCATTACATGAAATCTATTGACTGAAAAGACTAAGTGGGAATGTTTTCTTTTATTGGGTTACAATCAAATCCATGTAGGAACTTCCCCTAGGAAAATGGAGAGGGGAGAATGGCAGAGGGTTTTCTTCTTTACTGGTTACCATTCAATATTATTGGGAAGAGATAGATTGGAAAATTAGACAATATAGTGTGCAGGAAGTGGAAAAGGCAGGTAGAAAAATGAATGGACCATTTTTTTTACTTGTATTGATATGGTTCAAGTAATTTGTTTTAAATGTTTGATTACATAATTAAATTTGTTTTGTACAAAAGTGCCCAAAACAACTTGCATTTAGGTGTCATCTTATCACTGTATATAATTAAAAACAAACAGTAATGTTTGTCCAAATTATTGACAAATATTATCAAAAGTATGTCCTAAGGCAGGCAATACATCATTATGTTAAATTTGGATACAGTCACATTTTGTGGGATAGGAGGATGTTTTTACCAACCTGAAGACCAGGGGAAATGATCTTTCAATTAATGAGCCAAAATATATATATAAAAGATTCCCTAACTGTTCTTTGCAGCTCAACTACTGCAGTCTTATGCTAACGCCTGCAAACCACAGACTACTAAAAATCAAGACCAAAACTAACCCATCTGTATGATTGTTCAGTATAAAAGAAATGCAAGTTCACAGACGGTACAATGAAAAGTGCACTGGATTTTTTTTCGATGTTAATAATCTAATAATTAGATTTAACAATTAAACAACAAAAGTTTAGCTGTACATTCATTTCAACCCACATGGTATTCCCATTAAGTCCCAAAGCAAATTTCTAATGGGGCAGAGGGGTGAGGAGCAGGAGGGGGAGGAAAAAGGGGAGGGGGAAATCAGCCTCAGCAAAAGAGTTTATTTTTACCACAGCAGCTATACATAAACACAAATTCTCTTAATATGCCACGCTGGCAAGACAGTTGTTGTATTATACTGTATACTGTACACCAGTAAGATTTTGGGCAGTGTGAGTCTAATACTCCAAGGTCTCCAAGCCTAGAACTCCTATGGATTTCAACAGACTCCTGGACATAAAGAAGCTTGCAGTCACACATTCCTCTGAACATTTTAATTTCCTTGTCATGATTATTACAGTGTAATAGTAATGTGCCTAACAAAGAATTCCTTGATAATGAAGTATATGAGTGACTTTATGCTCAAAGGATCAAATACCATGGCGATAGGCACAGCATGAAAACCTAAACAAAATAAAGGGTGAAGAAAGCACCAGGAATTTGTGACTTCTTATCCCCTGACTGTCACTCCGATTCATCGTCTGTAAAACAGGGATAAAAATTTACCTTACTCACTGACTGGGACATGAGGATTAGCTAGTGAACACCTAAAAAAAACTCTGAAGACAAACAAAGCTCATGGTTATACAAAGCAGCATTCCAATTAGAGCCTCTCTTCCTTCTCACTTTGGAAACTGATAAACATAATACGCTGCTTTATGGCTCACAAAGATTACATGTCAAATGTAACAGGTTTAAAGTCACAGAGTATCATCTTAACAAGGTTACATATAAATATAATTATTTGTTTCATAGATTTCATAGACATCAGGGCTGGAAGGGACCTCGGGAGAACATCAAGTCCAGCCCCCTGCCCAAAGGGCAGGAAGTCAGCTGGGGTCATAGGATCCCAGCAAGATAAGCATCCAATTTACTCTTGAAG
>NW_017728948.1:20822268-20842342 GCF_001723895.1 Crocodylus porosus
TGGTGGAGCCAAGGCCACAACTGGCCAGTTTGGCCAAGAGGTGATCGTGGGATACCAGATCAAAAGCTTTTCTGAAGTCAAGATATATGACATCAATCTCTTCTCCCTTGTCCAGATGATAGGTCACCTGGTCATAGAAGGAAATGAGACTGGTCATTATTAAGTTATGTTATTTAACTTATAAATACTGTCAGTTTGCTTCTTGAGTAGAAGGACCCTAGAGTTCTGCCAACTGAGGAGATGTCATTTTTGAGCAAAGGACTCAACAACCTCTTTGTTACCTCATCACCAGCTTTTTGGTCCCACCTCTTTATGTTCCACAATAACCTTGTGGAGCCGAAATGAAGAATTAAGACTTCTTGCACTTCAAGCAGACGATATTTTTCATCCCTAAAGCATTTTTCAAGCATTAGCTAATTAATCCTAGCATCTTCCTCCTAAGGTAGGTTGTTATACCCCATTTACAAGTAAAGAAACCAAGACCCTGATTTTTAAAGGCACTTAGATATCAAAAGGTACAAAAAAGACACTAGGTCGATTTTCAAAAGTACCCAAATACCAAGTCTAATTAAAATCAATGTAAAATAGCTAAACACTTTTTAAAAATCTCAATAATTGTGTATCTACATCATTTGATGCTTGAATACCTTTTAAAAAAGTGATTTCCCTATGGCCATGGCAGGAGGCAGAGTAGGGATGAGAACTCAGAAGAGTTCTCCGATGAGACAGAGTAGACCATGTCTTCTGGAGAGTCGTACAAGCAGCTGATTTACTGGACTGACCTCCCTGGCTACAGACATTACTTCACCCAGCAGCAATAATTATACTGTCGGCAGCAGAAGTGGCATTGGAGTCCCCTGTGTTTTAAGGTGTTTTAGACGGGTCCATCATTCCCATGGCAACTAATTTATTGTTTTTTGTTGCTTCTCCTGCCCCCCTCCTCCCCCCCCCCTTTCCCCTGCCCTTGGTCGACAAAACCTTTTAGGAATTATCTGCACTCAATACTGTGCTTCTTGATGTTAACCTTGCTTCTGACCTTGTTGCTGATGTTCCCTCCCTTGTTGCTGCCAGATTCCAGCTACACACAGTGACACACGTGCTGCACCAAACAGGGGCAGCACAGCATGATCAGTGTCTCAGCGGCAACGCAGTCAATATCCTCATTAGCAGCGACAGGAGGGAACACGGCCAGGTGCAAGGCACTACTAAGTGACTAGATGTTAGGTGGTTTTGGTGGTTTAGCAAAAAGGAGAAAAGTACAAGGAGAAGAGAGTAAAATAGAAAACATCTGAATGAAATAAAAGAGAATACAAGATTATTCCATCACCCTGTATTCTAGAAATATTCCTGTCAACCCAGGTTGTAATTAATCCACTGGTTGACATGATCATTACATTTATTTCAATGACAAGCTCAGAATTTAATACTGTAGCCAGTGTTTTAGCTTCCTTATTAGGATCTAGTTTATGAGAGATTCCAGATGAAGTAGAGCTTGGCAAAAAGGCAGGGGAGAGTTTAGTTGCTAGAGGTACATCTTTAACTTTAGAGAATGCATTTCAATGGTATTAAAAATAAGTTACAGACCCACTCATCTGTTCAGCCAATAAAGTTTATCATTTTAAGATCCGTATTCTGTTCTCACATTGCTGCAGTGACCATTGAAATCAACCGAGGTTGCAATATTGTAAAAAAGCAAAGGCTCAGACATTATTCTTCAGCTTCAGAGCCTTGCAAATCTAACTCAAGCTGCCATAGTCCTTTATCAGTAATGAGTTTTTATACCAAAGACCAAGCATAATACAAGAGCTGAACACCACTCACTTTGATAGTGGCCATCCCACTGATTGTGTTGTATTGTTCATGCGCAAAAGGTTAGTTCCATTAGAGTTTAAAGATTTGTTCTCTCTATTTTCCATCTATTTTGGAAATAAATAGAAATGCAGAAGTCTTGCTGGGGTGTAATGACTACATACACCACAAGTGACAGGGAATATGGATCACATACACAAAGTGCCATTGCAATGAATTCCTATGTAAGGCCAGCAAGTAGATTTTTTGCCAGGTATTCTATAGCAGAAAATGTATAGATTATGATCCATTTCCCCAAAAAAAAACCACTTTAGGTCCACACACACTTTCTGGGAAAAGCTAAATATGGTCAGTGAGCATAAGGAAACAAAAATCTACTTTCTTCAAAACTATGTAACTGTACAAGAACCATTTATTTATTTCTAGTATGTATTTAATGCCAAATTCTAATGTATTGTAAAACAGCTTTACCTTATTTCAATACAAAACTAAGTGTAACATTTGCTCATAGTGTAAATGAGAATAAACCCCCAATCTAGCAATATACTTAAGCACTTTAAATCAATCTAACTACTCATGTGCTTAGCTACCTGGCTGAATTTGGACATTCACTTTATACCTTTTTTAATATTACCTGTTAATTAGACTGCATGTTTTATAGTATATCACACTAAATAGTGACTGTTTGTCAAGTATGTCAAAAATAGTGCAAAATTATCCATAAGGAGCAGATTAAGTCTGTTTCTCCTTGTCCTCACTCATATACAAGGATATATGAGCAATGAAAGCATGAGATTTTAATGAACACATTTGACTAGGACAACTGGCAATCAGTTTGGATGTAAAATGTTGAACACCAATCAGATACATGTTTAGAAGATGAGCATAAAGGCAAGTTCCTCCTTTTTCTCCACCTCCCTATGATTTCCTATAACAGAACAGGCTGAGGTTGGCAAACTGCAAACTTGCTTCCTACCTATGCTCTGGAGCAGTGGTCTCCAAAGTGGGGTATATGCACCCCAGGGGGTGTGCAAGACGATCTACTGGGGTGCAGGAAGAAAATATTAGAACTTCTATTTATATTTATATAAATATACATATATTGGGGGTGTGCGCTCAACATTTTTTTTACTGACAGGGGCGCGCAAATATAAATATACATATATTGGGGGGGTGCTCAAAATTTTTTACTGATAGGGGTGCGCGATCAAAAAAGTTTGGAGACCACTACTCTAAAGGAAGAGGTGGGGGAACACATATCCAAAAAAATACTTCAATATTCATTGGCAATTAGGCCTCTGTGCATATTAAGCAAGCGGTAAAACTCTCCATTTCAATAAGAGTAGGAGTAGAACTAAACCACTTACCCAAAGCTACACCACAGAGTAGATAAGACCTGCTATGAGTACACCTTGGTTCCCAGGGCTATGCACTATTGGCAGGCACACACCCTTGTTACGTAGGCAAAAAAAACACTTGCTATGTTGCTGAACGATTAGGTATATACGTACTTAATATTTGTTGATTTCACAGAACGTTAACAGGAAAAATCAGCTTGGTAGTAATGCACTAGCAGTGAATAGGATTAATAAGGAAACGATTTTAGAAGAGGAGCACAATTTAGGAGTCATCCCTTCTAGTGATAAGTGTTTATTTTTTTAAACAACATTTAAGTCCTGTTCATGACTTTATAAATGCCCTTTCACCACAAAGGGGATGGAAACTGATTGATAGAGTACTCTTTGGACAAACAGAGAGATGTCTGCTTGAACAAATTATTGTCTTGTTGTCAGCTCCTTTCCTCAGATACTGACCTTTTTAAATTCCCAAGTGAGCCTGAGGCTAACAAGTTATTGCACAAAAGGTCTACTAAATAGATAGCGCTAGCAACTAGGAATGGTTTTCTTTTTTAAATAAATACCACATTCTCTCATATACAACATGCCCCAGAATATAATACACACCTTGTTTTTGAAAGGCAGAATAAAACAAAAAAAAATTTCCAGCATTATAGCTGCACAGAGCAAGGACTCCACCTAATCTTCAGTTCCCTTACCCTCCTTTTCCTGCTCCAGCTATGAAACAGGAGGAAAGAGGTCAGGAACAGCTAGCAGTCATCAAACCTACTCTAAGCAAGATGAGGGTGATTAGTGAGGCTAATTGACCATAAGATGATTAAAAAAAAAAAAAAGAGGCAGCTAATACATGTGGAGTGGAAAACAATGAGCCATTAAGTCAACTGATTCCTTCAGCTGCCTTAACAGCAGTACCCCAGCTGATGTAATGTGGAACAGAAATCAAAGCAGAATGCTTCCATCCTGGGCAGAAAATAAGCTTCCCTGCTTAATACATGTATCCCAATTTTGGGAGGCTGACTGATAGGGAAAAGATGCATGTGTATTCAAAAAAAAAAAGAAATGGTATTAGATTTTTTTTAACATCATGATGTTATTTTAAATTCTTTACATCAACAGCATTCACATTTTTCCCAATTAAGGGCAACATCAAAATGTTGTTAAGAACCTGAAAGTCACATCCACAGAACAGATTCCTGCTGTTCACATCTCTAATATGCAAGACACAGCCCTCAAAAATGACAACTCCAATTACTCAGCTATCCATCTTGATCTGATCAGTGCAGGTGCAGTCTGGTAAAACTAAAAGACCCAGCTCCAGTCAGATTTCAAATAGTCCCCACCCTTCAAACAGGTTGTCTTTGTGCCTCCATATTAAATAAAAAAACAACAAATGCATTGCTGAACTTCAGGGGTTGTATATGACAGGACAATCATATGTTAACACATGTTATATCTGTATAGCTCCTAGTTTTACCATGATCTTTTCTTTTTGTTTAAAGGTTTAAAAGGTCCTTTTTATCAGACATAAGTGAAAGCTGGATGATCTATTTGCATCAAATTATTTCTTTTCTTATTGGTATCCATATTTCTCAAGTAATCTCTCTATATTTCTACAAGGAAGCATTTAATCCAGAAATAATTCAGCTGAAATCTTTGCTGTTCCACAAAGCACAATAAGTGGACTCTTTTTAATTCACCTGCTCTCTCCCAGTTAAACTAACTCTAATCAACAGTCCCCTGAAACTTACCCGTTGTGGGACCCAAAACTCTGCTACAAGACGTAACAGACTTCCACTGCCATACCACCTGCTGCCACCAAGCCCATTGTCTTGGAAGATCATAAAAATCAAAGCAGCTGTTTGGTTTTTGGGTTTGTTTGGAGTTTAAGAGTTTCACTCCTGCTCAGCCATTGCAGCTAAGTACAGACATTCAGAAATCCCGAAGTGGAATCAACAAAGTTATGTGGTTTTCTGTAAGCAGTGTTTAGATTGGTAGCCAAAACGACAACATTTGCCCTTTGGTGGGGGGGCAAATCTTAGACTGGATTCTGCCGTTTTTAAGCCAGTCTACGTGATGAACTTCCGTTCTGTTATGTGTATAGACACGTTTCCGGTCACTTACACTGGTAAAAGTGTAATGTCTGTACTTGGCCTATTAGGTGAACCTCACAAAACTGTAGCGTATGTAAAAATTATCCATTGCTAAGTACCTCCAGACTGGTGGGAGACGTAAGTTACAGCAACTGCTGAATTTAGGTACTCACTTAGCCCTGTTATCCAGAAGTACCACATCAAAGGCTTTACCACTTTTCTCCTCACATTCAGGCACAATTTTAAAATGTTGACATTGACCATGGGAGCTAGTTATCTTAGAGATTATCTTTTTTCCTACATGTTGCTGCAACTATGACCATATCAATGCCCAGATTTAACTTAAGGACAGTGGGAACATGAAGTAAACACAACGGTGCACTTTTCTTCTTCCATTGATCTGGAGTCTATCAACCGTCAGTAAAAAGTCTAAGCAAAAGTCAACATAAATGCATTAGTCTGAGCTTCCTGACCTCTGTTAATTTATTTTAGTGTAGATATCAATGTCTGGTCTTCATCTGCAAAGCTTTTAACTATGGCACCTCGACAACCACCTCGTTCCACAACCCTCCAAGACAGCCATGTTCCACTGGGAAAATGCAGCTTGGGAGAAGTAGTGAGGGCAGAGTGTTTTCAATGGCTAGACAGCTCTGAAACTCCTTGTCAGAGACTGCCACAGCCAAACGCAATATCATTTTGAGAAAAATCTTTCCCTGGAAATGTTACTGAAAAAAAAAATAAAACCCTTTCACTAAAAGCATTCACAAGAGGCTACAGTGAAAGTACCTGCGTGTAACTACCAAGTAGGAAACCTGTTCTGACAAGCCTACCTTTCCAACAGTGCTTATATACTGAGTTCCAAGTGTGCCTGTTTTACCAGGAACCTAGTTAGGCTCCTAAATCCATAATTAGACACATAAAAATAAATTAATTTTTCAAAGTGGCAGCTACCAACAATAAGGAACTGTAGGTATTCAAGACCTTTGAAAAACAAGGACACTTCTATCTGAATATCTATACAGAAATGTGTACATTTGATTTTAGGCATCCAGATTTGAAAAGCGTGGCCCAAGATCTTTAACTTAAGAGTGCTTATTGCCTGATGAGGTGTTCACATGGATTCCTGGCTTAACTCTGGCATGAGGCTATTAAAATGGGTCAGTAAACAGTAAAATTCCACCTATATGAACCATTTGGAAACCCAAATACACCTGGACAATCAGGAGCTCACATGCTTGCAAACAGATTGTGAGTCAGTGGGCAGGTAGGTTGTGATAGCAGAGGTTAGGCCAATCTGATTTCATTGTTTTGTGTGTTGTTTTAGGAAGTCTTGTCCACAGACCTCAGGATACTCTGATGGCTATATTTTTAAAGTAACAACAGCAGATTCAAGTAACCTCCACAAACTGGGACTGATTCTCTCTCTGGTTATACTTCCATATTAATTTTTTTTTAAAAACCAGCAACCACACTAGGACTTGATGGGCTTTATTTGGTGTGAGGATAGCTTTTGGCTACAACATGCTCTATGTGTTCTGCAACCTTCATTCCCAATGGGTGCGTTTACATATGAATATTAATATGATGCAATAAACCTTGATGCAGTTCAAGGTATTGCTCCCAGGCATTGTGTTTACAGATGTGCCCAGGACTGCAGCATGCCAGGTCAACATAATCCCAGCTGCCAGGGTGCCACGGGGGTCAGCCTGCCAGCCCAGGGCACAAGAGCGCTACAATGTGGGGATAGTGAGCAGGCAGCCCTCCATCCTGAAGCACCCTTTTGCCCCAGCCAGCCCCATCAGCATCTACACATGCATTGCAGCGGAGTAAATAACTCTGCCACAGGATACTACTAACCTATGGTGGAATTAATTAGTCTTCTCTGGCCTATTAGCTCTGCACGTGTAGATAGGTGATGCTCTACTGCGGAGTTAATTAGGTGGTACTTCTACAAACACTACTGATGAGCTGGGACAACACACAGGAATAAGTACTGCATTCTTCAACATAAGCAAGCATCACAATCAAAATGAAAATAAGAAATGTAGGCAAATACTGTTATTCTCTGTGACATGGGATGCCATGAACTCCACATTTGTTTTCAAGATTTGGATGGTGTAGGTAAAGTATTTAATACAATAAGGAAAAAACATAACTATGAAAAATATCAATTATCTTCTACAGGTTTGTTCTTCCAAATGCTGCCTCACCTGCTAAAAAAATAAACTACATAGCAAAGTCCTTGCAAAGAGGAGAATGTGGAGCTTCCCCAACAGCTGTTTTATCTACCACCTCCAAGATAACATTGCAATCTGAAGCTCTAAGTAATCTGACTACTATAATAAAAAAGCTGATGCAATCATTTTTTCTAATCATTTCAACAAACTACAATATACACAAAGTGATTACTACATACACAGTACTCCCAGTGCTTGCAGAAAACTGATCGTCCTGCTGATTGCAGCTTTATATTTAGATTTCAAAAATGAAAGCTGCTTGAGCTTAGAAAGCAACAGCTTAGTCTTCTGGTTACTTAGCCCCCTATCTGTCCGATAATCACCAGTCAGACAGAAAATTTCAAGGAAAGTAAAATTTCCCCAGAAAACAGATTCTGTGCGTGTCCCCTCCCCCCACCCCCATTCCATTCTGACCAGCTACAAAATGTTTCCTCTACCCAGATGAAGAAATTTGTTTTGCTCCAAAAGCTACAGCAGAAGACTCATTACCAACTACAAGCCCTATGGAAGTACTCCAACTCCTATTGCTGGTAGGCAGGAAAACAGTGGCATTTGAATACTTCAAGCACTTGGAAGAGAACATTTTTTGGTTGTGAGCCCACAGGTACCAGCAAGAGACTCCCTTGCAACTAGAAACAGATGAAAGATCTAGTTTGAGTGGAGGAGACATGATTAGTTTAATTACTGTCAGATCCTAAGCTATACTCCCATACAGATGGATAGTGCCATATACTGAATGCCACAAGCCAACAGAACTGAGATACTGTGGATGCAGTTGAAGGGCAGCTGATTCACTGACTAGTTCTTGGGGAGAACACAAGGTGCCAATAGTAGCCCTGTTAATGGAGATGAATCATGACTTTGCCCAATTGTCACGCACTTCTGGGGAGGATTGGTACCTATGAAAGTATGGCACAATAACATAAAAGGAAGAAGTATAACTAAAACAAGTACAAAGTGGGAATTTCTCCAATGGAAATGAAATGAACAATATTTTAAATGGCCCTATATGCATTTTTCAAGTGCCTCACAAACAATAAATTTACTTGTTAGAAGGGGTAGATATATCAGTTATATGAGTGAAATCCAACAAAAGTTTTCAGGGTTTTAAACTGACTTACAGTACTGGCACAAAAACAAATCAACTGAAATGAACAAGTATGACATTAGCAGTAGCGTAACTTGGACTGTGTGAGTGTGACGCCAGCCCCAGGCATAAGTTTAGAAGAAATCTCAACACATACACACACTCACACTCTTCTTTAAGTATCAAAATGTCTAGTTATGCCTTTGTTTACCAGAACTAACATGTTGTTATGATGAACTTGTCCCTCCCACAAACATACACCTTTGCTCCATCCTACAGTTCTTTACACCATGCTATAATCTTTGCACCATACTAGTTTCTTCCAATGTGGTCAAAAGACCACAAGAAACATCAATTCCTTCTTCTCCCATAAGCAAGTTGTATATTCATCCACTATATATTAAATCCTACCTAGACAGAATGAAGTCCAACTTTTCATTCCAGCTATATACAAAGCTGCTTAGTACATTAAGGCCATGTCTTCCATAAATGAACACCACTGAGGAAGGAGATAAATTTAGATCAGCATGAATTATGAGAAAGGACAAGCACAATTGTAGATGATGCATATATAAATGGAGTGCAGCACAAGGTGGATCCTTTCAGGGAGCAAAGAAAAATTAGCCACAAAGAAAATCAGCAACATGAAATCAGATACATAAAGTCCATTTTATGTTTCACATGATTTCCAAGATTTGGTGAATATATTCTAATGTTTTAATTGCTTTTCAGCAACGAGGACTGAAGAGTAAGGAAGTTCTCTCCCTTGTACATCTGCAATGATTAGGTGAATAATTGTACAGACTATTACAATTTTTATGTCAATTCATTTTTTTCTCTCACTTACTCATCTTGTCGTTCTAAGAATTAAGATTTAAAAATATTGAAGCAGACATTCTCTGACAGTACTGCACACAGAGAAACTGGAAATGTTCTCTTAATTCACGATGTCAGGCTAGCACTAGATTTTCATTTGCACAATGCTAATGTTGTGCTAGCTAGTTATTTTATAAGAGGATAAGAACCCATGGCTGCTGCCTCAAAGGCTAAGGACAGACATTACACATAAACAGGTTTAAGTGATCAGACACTGGTTTAACCTGTAACAGAACAGACATTCAGTGCACATAAACCAGTTTGAAAATGGCTGAAACCAGTTTGAGATACTACATTTAACCAGGTTTATCAGCCTTAACGGATTTGCGTCAAACTGGTTTATGCAATGTCTGTTCCAAGCCCTTTCCTGGTTTAAGTTAAACCAGAGATCCCCAGCATTCCTGGATGCTTTGCAACCCTGGGCAGGGCTCTGCTCTCTGCTTCAGCCCAGTAGGGCTGGTTCTGCCCCTCTGCTCCCTGGCTGGGGCTCTGACTACAGGTACAGCAGCTCCTGCCTGGCTTCCTCCTGCTCACCCATCACTCCCTGCTCAAGCAGGGATTCCCCCGTTCCCTCTGCCTTACACAAAGACACCTCTCAGCATTAGCTAGCAGACCACATGCTGGCTATGGTCTGTGCTGTGGGAGACAGGACAAAGGCAGGCAGGACAGTGTCAGCTTAGGGCTTTTTGGAGCTAATCAACAGGTAACTGGTAATAGCCCTCTGTTCCTTCCTTGGAAAAAGTTGTTTAAGAAAAACTTGAACTAACAAGAGACACTTCTGTTTTGTTTGATGGGTGGATAAATGCTAACAACTCCCCGTGTAACTCTCTGCTGTGTAACTGAATGCTCTGTTATCAATTCCCTGCTGGCTCTGTTGCAGTCAGAAGGGGGGAAAACCCCTCCCTAATCAGAACATCGTGATGGAGCCTGGCCATGCTCCCCCTCAGCTCAGCCAGGTGGAAGGGAAGGGAGGACTGCTCTAGCACCCCCCAGCTTCTAGCCTGAGCCACTGCAGTCATGCGCCAGCATTTCTTCAGTCCAGAGGGGAAGTCTATGTGGTTGCAAACTGGTTCAGCCTAGCCAGGTTAGACTAGCCTGCAAAGATTGAATCAATTCAGGCTCAGGCTTCTTGAATGTCTGTCCCTAGCTAAAAGAACATACAATCTAGGTGATCCAGGTATATGAGCTTCCTTGCACAAGCAAGATACCCAGCGCAACCCATGATAGGTTTCTGAATGTGCCAAGAGTGCAGACTCAGAGTTATAGCAGATAACTACTATGAAACAAAGTGAGACAACTTATGGTATTTTCAAATACAAAAAATAAATATACATATATATGAACATAAAAATCCATATTATTTCTTAAAGGTATAGGTAGAGACAGGGTGGTAGAGGGATGTAATGCCCCCATGCAAGCTCTCAAAGTCATTACAAATCAGAAGGCATGATGCTTCCTCAGAACTGCATGCATGTGTGGCAAAAGGATTCAGCATTACCTCCCTGCTCTTAAAAATACCTCTAACATCCAGCCAGGATCAGAGAGTGAAGCTACTGCAATTGTGGTGGATAGATCAGAAGAGTGGATAGACAATTGTTATACTGGGTCCATTCAGGCAGCGCATCAAACGAAGGAGCCAGGAGGGGAGTTCCACCTCAGTAGTGTAAACACACTTACGAATCACTGTCAAAGAGCAGACAAAATTTTGCTTCTGCTGTCTAAAGTTAAGTAATTAAATCCATATTTAGGTGTCTAAAGATGAGAATTCCAACTTTTACAGTGTTGAGCACTAAAGTCAATGGAAGCTGCAAAAACTTAGGGCTGCATCCTTTTGCTGCAAGCCACTAAAGCTGGTAATGGATTTCTAAGCGTATAACAAGGCATCAAGATTTGAAAACATTGGTTTAGTTGTATGCACAAAATAAAACAAGTAATCTCTGTCCCCCAGGAAATTACGTACTCTCAAATCCGCGTTTTTAGAATTTACTAAACCTTCCAACTTCCATGAAATATGAGAACACATCTTAATTTTAAGCATTAGGAGGTATGTTATTTCTCTTTAGTAAGTAAAGAACCAATATTGTTTCTAGTTCTTCTTATAAAAGAATATCAAATTCTTAAGAGTCATATTTTACACTGTCTTGATAGTACATGACACAGTATATTAGCCTTTGGACAGCAAGGAATGTCTTATGATATATTAGAGTAGACAGAAAATAATCTCTCTCAGCAAGTTAGACCTCAAAACCACTTAGAAGTTTATTTTACCCTAGTGTCTTCCACACAACTGAGTCCACTCATTGGTCCTTTCCAAGTCAATGGTAATACGGAAAAAGAAATATTAAGAAAACCAGTGCCTTTTGGGCTCAGTATATTATGCTGGTCAAGAAGAACATTATCAGCTTAACGAATTGAAAATGATAAATCTTCAGGTTATTTCCATATCATAAAAAGAAATTAATCATGCAGACTAAAAAGGAAATCATAATCATATATTACCTACCCTTCCTATCCAGGGTTATGGTTTACTTAGGAGTGGAATTTACACTTCAGGTGTTAAATGTGAAGCTGACATGAAATATTTGGTAGTCTATTTTAAGACTACTCTGTTAAGATACTCTGCTTTTCTAAGATCAGTAAGGCAAAAAAAAAGCAACAATCCTGTTTTTCATCTCTTCTGAGGCAATGGATACTTAAAATGAATTGCATTACTGCAAGAGTTTATGCAATGCTTATATACTACTGAAGTAAGAGTTCAGCGGTTAATTCAGAATAGTGAAGTCATCTATTGTTTGGTACAGTCTGGCTTAAATGATCTAAAACTATAATTGAATATTCCTCCTGTGCTGCACTGTTAACAGATGAATGGCTTCACAGAGCGACAGGTCATAGTCCATTCTACCTGGGGAAATTGTTCTCTTAGAACTTCTCTAACTGTCCTCTGGTTTTTGTTTGTTCATTTGTTTTTATATTAACTGAATATTTCTTATTCATGACCATTTCCTAGCTATTGCCTCAAAAGAGATGAAAAGGGGGGGTTGCCTTATTGATCTTAAAAATTGCTACAATAAATATCTTGTTTCAGAAGTATTGTGTCATGAATGGCAATCACACCTTATAATCTCAAAGATTTTACGAGATTGCCCAAGGAACTGGAAAGACTTTCCTGCCTGAAGTAGCATTCTCATAATGTTGCATTAAAGTTAAATTTCATGATAGGACTGACGTCGGTACAGTCCAGTAACCCTATATTCGCACTTGTTATGACAGTGCCACTGCTGTCCTACAGGATGGATTCCACTGGATAGCGCTAAGCTCCTGCAAGCAGAATTTAAGGCTTCAGGAACGTGTTGCCTTTGTACACGCCAAGCTGTCTCCAGTATTAAATTAAGACAAATACAGAAGCCAGTCAAAACCAAGATACATTTCGGAATACATACGGGTGCAATTTTTGTGGAACAAGCCTACTTTGCAAGTGAAATGTGGAAGCTGTTATGAATGAAAGAGCACAGGAAAACTGGCTAGAAAGCAACCGTAGACCAAAGCGAACATTTGGCTAGGGAATGCCAGCATTGCAGTGGCTTTCAGTACAATCCTCTGTACACCAAGGGAGCCTGGATGGTCCGCTGTGAGCACAGCAGGTGTAAGGAGCAGCAAGAAAGGTCTACTACTTGTGAGACTGCATAACAGTTTTCCACTTTGAACCTATCGTTTCCCCTTCATTTTTCAAAGATAGGAAAAAAAACACCCTTAGTCATCAAAATAATAAAAAAAGAACTGGATAAGGATTCTCTATGAACTTTGCAGCCTTACTCCATTTCTGAGTCCTCTGTATTGAGGCAGTTGTGAATCTGCTGTCCACAACCATCAAAAGCTCCATCATCAAAATAAACACTCTGCAAGGGGGTGGTGGGAAGAGTCCTATAGCAGTCGCTTTTTCTTACCCCTTTGCTGGCCCTTGCTCCAGGTCCAGCTTGAAGGGCCTTTATCCTCATCATGAACAGCCTACAGAAATCAAACTCATAAAAAATTCCATCTGCCGTGGCTAAAAGCATTTTAAAGCACCCAGTGGAAAGCAGGATCCTGTACTTTTTTTGAAAATTCAACAAAGCAGAGAATATCAAATGATTGATGGGTGTTTGACAAGTTCTGTCCCATCAGGAATCTCATTCTGACTGGAAATCACTATGAAAAGAATCAAAAATATCTTTCTATTTTAAATACATTTGCATCTGGACACAATGCTCATTCTAGAAAGTTCTGTCCTCCCCATACATATAAAACCAAAAACAATTATAAACCTTTTTGTTCTCTCAAAAGAAGCAATCTGTCCCCATTTCAAAGAGACCCTTGTTCTTTAAATGGTTTTTCAAGATGTGATGTCTCAAAAATTGTGGGCCAGATCATCATCTGGTATAAATTAAAGTAAACTTTTGCCAAGTTGCTCCACTTGAAAATCTAGTGCATCTAAGAATTTATATTCATATATAGGCCCACATGATATAGTTGAAGGTATTGTGTTATCATTCATAACCATCAGTGGGATTAAGACAGCTACCAAATGGGAGCACTGAAGGGAAACTATAAGGGACACTGCCTACCCAATACCTCCAAGTAGCCAAAATTTACCTCCCGGCAATGAAGAACATGGGCTATATATCAGGTAATGTTGTCTGCAGTAGTAGGACGCTCAGGAGCGGATGGTTCTCGCTGCAGCCTCACATCTTAAGGAGGGCTGGGAGAAGGTTACACTAGTTTTAAAAAAATGCAAGTCCTACTGCCCAGTTCAGTCGTTCTTACCAAATCTTCTAACATTGCTGCTGGGGGCACAGACTAGGAATCATCCATCTCATAAGAAGTGAGATTTTACTTTAAATATTAAGAAAACATTAGTGTTTCAAGGATACACTTAGACCTACATACTGAAGCACAAATATTATACAAAACCACATGGAGACACTCCTGTACTCCCTGTTGGAAAAAGGGGACTGCTGAAGTCATGAATCAACAAAGCATTTAAGCATGTGCTTACCTTCAATGGGACTTAACATGCTTAAGTTCTGTCGAACAGAGGTGAATTAAATTCATGCTTAAGTTTACTCATGAGGTGCTATAACATCTGCCTTAAGTCTGAAAGGGTTTGCTTCTTGGAGATTTATGCGTTTGTAGTAATTGCTTTTGGTGGATTTGTAGGTGGAGGGATGTTAAAAATATTAATGAGTCTTCTGCTGTTACAAGACCTCCTGGGCTTATCAAGCAGATAGTTGCTTGGAAAGACTGTAACAGTACAACAGCCCAATAACTGCATGCACTGGGTTTTGCAAAGTACGTTCAAAGATTAGTTTGCACAATTTTACTTAAAAAACCAAAAACTGCTCAGAGAGTAGAAAGACTCCCAAACCACCAAGCAATGCTTTTTTTGGCTCCACTGAATCTTTAAAACAGCTGAGCAGAATAAAATCAATGCGTGAAAAAAGCAACAAGATTAGGCTATAGACAACAAAGGGCCGATCCTTATTTTAGTTGTTTCACTGTATATTCAGAAGTACCTCCACAGGCAGTATTGAAGTAAAAGCAGAATTAGAGTAAAACCAGGCTTAAAACTCTCCTTACAGACAATCTTCATGATCCTACAAGATAAAGGGCCTGGGATATTTGAATTTCTGGGTTTGCTTTAAAAGGCATAATCCTCAACCCCCTTTCCCCCCCAACATACAAGCAAATGCACTGAGCATTCACTGGAATTAAAAGAAACTTCATTTAGCCCCTCTGACAAATACCAGGCCACTTCTTTTGTAGCTTAAATATGAATTTAGATACATAATTTTCAAAAAGAAAAATATATAATATAAATATAAAATTTAATATATATAAAATCTAGAAGCATTCAGCACCAGACACGTGACCCGATCTGAAGGATAGTTTCCCTCCTCCCCAACTTCAGTGGGTGTTGAATCAGCAATTTCTTATCCCAGTCTCTCATTACAGAGACCATTAAGAGTACTGCAGAGGGAGAGGATTTAACTGCTGAGGAATATAATCCTGCATTGCTCAGCTCTGAGTCCTTAAATAATCAAACAGTTGTATTAACGGGTTTAACGCCTCCTTGCCTTGTTGTCAGCCAAAAGAAGAGTGGTATTTAGGATGCTGTCTCTTGACAGTGAAAGAACACTGAAAAGAGTTCCTTCCAAAGGAGTCTATCCAGGATGCGAAAGACCTGGCAGGAGAAAAGAGGTAAGGAGGTAACAGTCTCATTCTGGGTTCTCCTGCAATCATTAGCTTTCAGTGCAATCTGAAGACTAGACACAGTGAGAGTTCTTGTGCATGTGTTAATTTTTATGATGTTCCTCTTGCTCATGGGATCCATGCATCTCACTCAAAACAATTTAGTATAAACAAACACGTATTTAATAGAGTCTTTCCAGGAATTAAATGTAAATTGCATTTCATACATAATGCAAACTCCCTGATCATGCACAAACCTAATGCAAAGGACATTATTTGTTTGTTTTACAATTTCCTGAGTGTTTCAAGTCACATCACCTGAAAAACATTTAGACTACATTTGGGTTGTGCTTTTTTTTTTTTTTTTTTTTTTAAAGCATCCAATTCACTACTAAGAAATGCAGATAAACTGATTTTTATTGATCAACTTCATGCTTCGTCTCGCTCACCAGGATGTCTGAAGCCTGATTCACAGTAATTGAATAATCAATTTTTTGCTTCCTTAATAACTGCATTTATTAAATGAAGAATATATGCAGCTGATAATTCAAGGAACTAATTTGCAATTTGAGACTCTGGAGGGATTCTTTAAAGGAAATATCTGTATGTTTCATAAACCCTGAGATGTACAGTAAGAAGAGGAATAACCAGGAAACTGGTATAAAATACCATTGCCAACATAGTGGTTGGAATTCAATTAGTACAATTTCACAGGTCTTCTTTAGATGCATTAGTCTCCAAAAAACACATTTACTAAGGATATGTTTTCATTCTTTTATTTTATTTCAATTTATGCATTAAAAGTCCCTTTTTCCACACTTAAAAAAGCCTACTAATATTTTCTAAATCATAAACAAAATGAGAGGAAAAATCCCAGCAGTCAACCCTCATTGAATAACAATGGTAGACCCACCAAATGGTATACAAAATACCTTGGGTAACATACTTGCCATTATTCTCAAAACCCAGGGAAAAGCATGTGCTCTTCCGTGTTCCCTGAATATCAAAATACACATGTGATTTCAAATCAGAGCCTGAGGAACAAGTTCCAAACTCAAGGGACTTTTATTTAAAAGTTTTGCCAGTAGCATCTCCCTCAGACAGCAGGAACTCCCGCTTGAGCACCTCCACAGATCTTGCATAATCTTCCCTGCGGTAGGGAGTGGTACGCTCACAAAGCACGTTATGAGGAATTACAAACCCAAGAACTTCTCCAAGAAACCAGACTGTGGTCTGGTGTGGTGTGACATGGCTACTGCAGGACATTTTGCTTAACAAAGTGGTCACTTCATTCTGTACCAGCTACAGCTTTGAAATGGATTTAAAGATCTATGCTGAGATAGCAGGCCCCCTGGAGCAGGCTAATTTTATGACGATAAAGGCAACACAGAAAAAAGTCTGCATCTAAAAGAATCAGTTGTTATTGTTTCTTATTTCAAATAACAGAACAGAAGAGCATCTTCAGTCAGAGGATGGACATGATCTTTGCTACACTTCTGGGATTACTGCCTTTTCATATGCCTTAAGCTTTACTCAACTCGTCTTTATCCATGCTTTAATATCATCCTGTTAGGCTCCTCACTCTGGCCTGCTGCTCCACACTGCCTTTGGCTTTCAACTATGACCTACTACCCTTCAGCCTCCCTGGCTTTGGGAGCTCCAGTACCTGAAACTCCTTATTTCTTGCTGGCCTGGGCCATACTGACATGGCTTTCCTGGCTTGCTCCTTATACACCTCTAAAGTGTCTAAAACCCTCCCCAGTGCTACCCTCCTCCCTGGTGATGTGGAAAGAGGACTCCTTAACAACCTCCTAATAGAAGACAGCGCTGAAGAGAGCCCGATCGATCCAACACTACCAGTGAGGACACCTGATCTACGTCTGGTATAAGGAATAGAACATCTGCCAATACAACTCTTGTGGTATTGCATGCAAACTGAAAGACCTGAGGCATTTATATGTTATAAGATGGATTGTCACAATCTGCAAAACAATCCTAATGCAAGTTTAGGGTTTGTATACATTAGAAATTTTTACCATTTATACCAATACAATATTACTACCATATTTACTTGAATATGAGATTATGAGATGAGGTTTTTTCTGCCAATCAGCATGGGGCAAAAAGCCCCTTCCCTTACATTTTCATACAAGGAAGCTTCATTTAATATACTGTCTTTTATTAAACTTCTGCCAAAAGCAGCATGTGCTCAGTAATGGAAACCAACTACAAAGCTGATTAAATTCAGTCAACAATGAGCAACACTATAAAATACCTGGCCCATATTGGGCAAACATATTGATGAGTACCCCTTTTTTCCCTTCGTGCAGCCCTTTAAAAAAAGAGGCAGGTGTCCCTCTACAGGGAACTGGCACTGAGCCTGAAGGTACTGCAATACCAGGCTGGCATTGGGAGGACTGGAGCACGCTCTGACACCCTTCCAATGGTGCCAAAAATTTATTTTATTCAAGATGTTAAAGTTCAAATGACAAAGTTCAAAGTACAAGGAAATACAGAAAGACCCAGCTGGGAGGCTACATAATAGAGGGTGGGGGTAGGGGTGGGAACACAACTAAGTTACATATGAAACATGTAGTCAACTAAGCCCAGGGATGGAGGGGTGGGAAGAGACGGGCCAGGCACAAGGCTTACAAAGCAGATAATACACAGGAGACCCCACAAAACAATACCACATTGTACTAGGGAGATGGTTTGGGAAACGCATACAGTTACAAATAACAACATGAAAAGGTGGGAAAGAGTCCAGGATTAAAAGTCCTTGGAGGCAACTCGGTACAGCAGCGGGGGTGCAGTCAGGTGGTCCCTTCTGAATCACTTCAGACCAGTGGTCTGGTGGGATCCATGTAGTGGCACTGTTCTGTGGCGTGTTTTACATAGATGTCCCTCAACCATTGGACGGTGTCAGACACCATGAGGCACCACATCAGCTTGGTGTAGCAGCAAGATACACAGACATATGCAAGATGCTATTGGTGCTGGGGTCCTATGCTCCGAGTGCCCCGCCGATCAACGCCTCAACTATCAGACGATATTCCTGACTCCTCCAGGTATCTGTCAGCAGCTGGTAATTCTCTTGCTTCTCTTTTTGTGCCTTGACAAAACTTGCTGCTAGTTCGAGTGGGATGGTGACATCTACCATCACAATGCACTTGTTGTTGCGACTGAGGAGGACAATGTCCAATCACAACTGGCTTTCACAGCCTGGGACAGTGCAGTTGATGGACGCAGACCCCACTGAGGCTGGGATGGCCTGGGCTAGTCCTGGATGATGTTGTGGTGCAGCTCCCACACTCTGGTGCGCAGCTTGTAGGCACATGATACATGGAGGAGGCTCTGCCTCATAGTCACAGTATCGACACTCCCGTCATAGTTCTCGTACCAGATGGTGCCATTAAGGGGCAGTAGGCAGTTGAGGCAGACATGACAGATGAAGTACAAGTCCATGAACTGTGTGAATTTCCCACTAAGCATAAAGTGGTTGCTTGCATCTTATCTGAGGTGAGCTCAAAGACCTTGCCCTGGTCAGGTTTCACCCTGAGATCACCAGTGGACTTTGTTCAGATGGTGTCCTTCAGGAACCTCTCCAGGAGGGTTCTCATACAAGGGGGTCATGGTGATGCGACTGGCACTGGGGGTCAGGAGCAGCAAGCCTCCCAGCTCTTGGCACTCCTCAGTCCAAGTCCAGTTGCAGCCAGTGCACTTCCCAAGGTGGTTTGTGGCATTGCAGGCTCAGCTCCACAGCGAGACAAAGTCAAACTCTCCTTACAGTGAGCTACTCGGAAAGCTGGCCAAGTCACATCTGGTAGACAGCCTCATGATCTTCTTGTGAGTGGTCTCCTTCAGGGTGCTACCAGCGATGCTGCTCACCATCTTGTCCGGGCAGGTCAGGAGGCAGAAGGCATGGGCGATCACCATGATGTCACAGAGGTCACCCATGCAGGCCATGCTGGCACCTCCCTGCTGGTAGGGGACATACAGGATTTTATAGCTGGCCTACAGCAGCAGGTGGAGCCACTTCTTTAGCTACATTTTATCTTAGCCAAAAAGGCTGAGATGCTGATGGGAACCTACTAGGCCTGTGCGAAGTGGCTAGTATTCACTTCAGATTCAGATTCAGCCAATTTGGGGGGACAGTGATTCGAATCCTGAATCGATTCATCTGAATCTCCGAATCAAACAGGCCCCATTCCCCACCCGCTCTCCCAGCCCCTTCAATGGCTGCCCCTCCCAGCCCTAGCATCCCACCTCTAAAATAAAAAGCCCTGCATTCACCAGGAGCTGCAAGGCAGGGGGGTAATCCCCGCTGCCCCCCACTACTCCACGCTGCATGGGGCACTTTGCCATTAGCCCCCATCCTCTGCCCACTCTCCC
>NW_017728948.1:20842533-20864472 GCF_001723895.1 Crocodylus porosus
GCTCCAATTGCCACTGCTGCAGCCAGTGAGTGCAGGGCTTTTTTAAAGAACTAGGAGCTGGGACCAGGTGGGGCTGGCATGGGAGAGGTTAGGAGAGCAGGCAGGGGATGTTTTCCATGTGCTCAGGATGAGCAAAGTCTGACAGTAGGGAGAGGAGGAAGGGACTGCTGAGGGAAGAAGTTGGGTGGGCAAAGGGCAAGAGGGTCACCTGATCCCCACTCTCCCCTGATTTGTTTTCCCTGCTGGACCAGTGAGAAGGGGACAAATTCAAGACAAACTCCCATAATTAGATTCTTCACCTGGAAAATTGTAACAAATGTATACATTTTCCATATATCAAATCTAATTATTAGAGGTCATATTATATTTGGGGTCATCTTATATTCATGTGAATACAGCAGTATAGCTAAATCAACACATTTGCTCCAGTAAATCTCCCCATGTGGACACTCTTATTCCAGAATAAGGTGGTTTTGTTTAGTTTATTTTAAACCCCTTCTAGATTAATATATGAGATTGATTCTTCCGAATGAAATTCCTCAATTAGAAAGGTCACTGTTGTAAGGCAGTGTTCTTTCCAGATTTCAGCTGTTTGTGCAAAAAGGCTGAAACTCAAGGAGGTAAGACATTTTCATATACCCCTTCAAAACATCACCCTTAAAGCCTTTAATTGGAGCATTTTGATCCAAAACCACAATTTCTTCTCTCAGAAAAAAAGAACAGGCATTCTTAAAATGGAAGATATTTGAATCAGTTACATAAAGGAGACAACGTAGACCTTAGGCAGATTGGGCTGTCCACTGCTCAGAAAAAATTGCTGATAAAGAGTCTGTGAACGTGTCAGTTATGGCAAAGAACATGTTTTCCCTCTCATTCTTGTTAATACATATTATAAGCTTTTACTGCGTCTATACATATTCTACGGGGATGCAATGTTAGTTGTGGCCTCCAGCTTCCTGCACAGGCATCGCATTAAAGTTGAGAAAAAACACAAACCAAGTTTCAGATTCTTGCAAAAATTCAGGAACTCAATATTTGGTTTACAAATAAAATGCAAGTAGATTTAGAAATGTAATCGCAAAAGGATTCAAGCCTCAAGATTTTTATACCAATCTTACTTTATTGGCACATATGCCATTAAGTATTTTGCCTTGAAGAATTTAAATGTTAGGAATGTGAAACAAAATGATTTAAATAAGGTAATATCATATATGAAGTAAAACTTTCAGTTAAAACAGCACCATTTGGCTAATTGCCAATAGAATAGCTCATTTGAAAAGACAGATTGTTGCTTATTCTTTAGTTGTCACTCATTTTACCTCACTTCAGTTACTTTTGCCTGACACCTTGCGCAGAGTTAGTCAATCATACTGACAGCTGCCTGATGATCTCTGATAAAACGCACAAACAAAACAGAAATTCAAGTGACTCATCCATCAGTCCAGATCCAGGATATCAACTCTAGGGAAGAAATTCCACAAGTAGTGTATTTAACTGACACATTTGAGTTATGGGAAGTTTCCCAAAACCCTGGGAATGGCTATGTTAAATTACTGGGATTGCTGAATTTAAAATTATTTTGAGATCTGGTATTTTTTCAGCTCCCTTCTGTTTAAAAAATCATCTTAAGTTGAAGTATTTGAAGTATTTAGAAAGACAAGAATATTCTCTCAGATTGAGTGGTGTTCTCTGCGCCTGTCTCATAGCCCGTGGGGCTCGATGGATCAGGCCTTTACATGTCTTCTGATTAGGTACAGGTCTGAGTGTCTCAGCACATTTAACCCCAGCTACCCAAAAAGCTACTAGAAGGCAATAACCTATTATTATTGGATCTCTAAGGTCTCCAGACCCCTTAATATGTTTAACTGGACCATGTATTTTTATAAAGTACTCAGCATTCTGTGAGTGAATCAGCAATATGAAAAAGGATGTGGTTATAAAAATAATTACAACAGGTCATGGCAAACCAACCGTCAAGTGCTCTCTGCCGTCCTTTCTCCCCCTCTCCCTTTTACATGCACATACAAAGCAATAACCTTCATGCATCTTAAACAAAGCTGCAGCTGGCTTATCCATGTGTGAAAATGAACTTCAAACTTCTACTGACAATGAAGGCAAGAATCAAATGGTTTTGCCCAAATTAGCTCTTGAGCAAGGTTTTATATATCTTAATGAAGTGGAAGCTAACGCGGGGGCTGAAGTCAGGAAGCCATTCTCTAGCCATGATTACATTCGTCCTTGCTTTGATTAGTTTTGGCAATCGCAATCATTTACATGAATTGTAAATATCTTCCAAAGGAGAAATCACATCTTGTGGGGGCAGGGAAAATAAATGCGTGGCCTATCATATAAGGACTTTAATATGCACACAAATAAATAGCAGGTAATTTTATTCTCTGCCTGAGAACCTGTACATTTTATTTCCTCATTGACAAAGCAACTCTGGTAGATCAGTCTGATTGAAATGCCAGCATCTCAAAGGCCAAAGCATAGTTTACCAGGAAAAAAGTTACGGGCATAAGTGAAAAGAAGAAAACTTTTCTTCTGACCAAGTAAACTCATGGGTACATTCTAGCAATAATTATAAACTACATCAAACACACCGATAAACATTTAAATTTTGCCCCAGTTTTGTCAGCACAGGCTAATCTCAGAGGATTCTAATTTCTTAACCAGCATTCCTGCAATTCACCGTTGTCATGGAGTGAAAATGTGCATACAGAAGATGGAGCAAGCTGCCTGTTTACAAGCAGCTGTGAATTCCAATGCAATTTTGTCCTTAAGTGGACTTGTTTGGTTGAAGGGGGCCATATGGCCAGTCCTGGAATGTAAAGTCTTTCATTTGTGCACAAATCTAACACAAGATGGATGCTGGAAACTGAAGTATTTCCCTAAAATGTTGGACATCAATAGAAAAGTCCTCACCTGGAAGGAAGAGAATAGCATAGCCTTCATGGCTCAGATCCACAAAACAGGGGACATAGGCAAGGCAATGGTAAGAGCTCCCACACCAAAAGTTAGACACCCAGCTCCAGAAGTGAAATTCACAAACCCAAATAAGGATAAATAAATGGGGAAAGTCAGGCACCTAGGATTGGCATTTAAACTCTCAACTGCCTGGAAGGAGGAAGCATAGGAGAGGGCCCGAGTCAGGAAACAGGGCGCATATAAACAAGCAATTAAAAAGTGACAAAGAGAAGAACTTTCTGTGATCCTGCACATGTCATGGACTTAGGTTTCACTTAGGAGCCTACCACCTACAATCCCAAGTCAGGATGTGAGACTAGAATCCACAGCCTGAAAGCTGCCCTAGACTTAGGCACTTAAGTCACCCCTTTTGAGTAGGCAGAAACTGAAGCAGCAGAGGTCAAAGCGGTCACAGAGCAGAGGAAATATATGTCTCAATAAGGCTTCAAACCATCAAGAGGCACCATGGACATGATTTTTGTGGCCTGGCAGATCCAGAAAAGATACCAAGAACAACACCAGGAACTATATATGGCCTTCATCAATTTCACCAAAGCCTTGAACTCTGTTAATGGAAGATCTTATCAAAGTTTGATTGCCCAGGGAAATTTATCACCATCGTAAAATTCCTTCATGACCAGACGACTGCCTCCATCCTATGCAATGGCTCCGCTACAGAACCCTTTACCATTCAAACTGGCATCAAGCAAGGCTGCATGATCGCACCAAGACTGTTTTCCATCTTTCTTGTAGTGATCAAAATGCTCATCCATGACCTTTTGAGAGGGTTGCAATTGACATTGTGGGGCCACTGCCAAAAAGTAGGGCAGGACATCAGTATATTCTGGTCATAATGAACTGTGCAACCAGGTACCTGGAGGCAGTACCTATACTGACTGTCTGCTCCAAAAGTAGCAGAGGAGCTACTTAAAGTCTTCTTCCAAGTAGGACTTCCCAAAAAATTACTGACTGAGCAGAGGGATGAATTTTATGTCATGTGCTCAAGGGGGTGAGTGAAACCCTGGAAATTAAGAGCATAAAGACCTCAGTGTACCACCCACAAACTGACAGGTTACTGAAATGATTTAAATCAGACACTAAAGCAAACTAAGAAAATTTGTAGTGGAGAACCTGCAGAAGTGGGATCAGATGTTGCCAGCACTGCTGTATGCTGTGAGCGAAGCTCCCCAGGCGTTGAGGGGGTTTTCCCCCTTTGAGCTCTAGATTTGATTAAGGAAGGGTGGTAAGAACAACAAAGCAAGGACAGGAACCTGCTACAATATGTGATCTAGTTGAAGGAATGACTGGAGGTGGTATGAAAAGAGGCTTTGTAGAATCTTCAGATATCCCAAGGATGGCAAATAACCAGTTATAATCGGGGTGCCTGAGAGAGGAAATTTGAAGTGGAAGACCTGGTATTAGTACTTCTGCTAGATCAGGAGACAAGTTCCTTGCCCTATGAGATTACACACCAGGCAGGGCCTGTGGATTTTGAGGCGCACCAGCCAAACAGGCAGCCGGAACAAGTGTACCACATCAATATGCTGAAACTATGGTAAGTGCAAGAGGCTCTATGGAGACTAAAAAGGTGGGAAGATGTTGAGCTAGCTCTCCGATTGTCAGAAGGGCAATGATGACAAATGGCAAAACTGGTTGAAGAATACACAGATGTATTGTGAGAGATGCCAGGGGAGGCCCACTGCAAAAAAATACCTCCTGGTCAAGTGATCAGAGAGAACTGGAGGAGTATCCCTCAAAGACTACAGGGCAAGAAAAAAGCAAAAATTGAAATGATGCTAAAAAAGAGCATAATACAAAAATCCCACAGTGAGTGGTGAAGCCAGATTGTGGTAGTGCCAAAACCTGATGGGAAGATCCACCTAACCAAGCATTGATTTCCAAAAAGTGAATGCAGTGGCTAAATTTGATGCGTGTCTAATGCCAAAAGTGGATGAGATGGTAGAAAACATTAGGCAAGCCTGCGATATATCAATCCTGGTTCTAACTAAAGGCTATTGGCAGATCCTATTAACACTGGAAGATGAGAAGAAGACAGCATTTGCCACCCCATGGGGCCCATTTGAATTTTGACAAGTGCCGTTCAGACTATGTGGTGCTGCAGCCACGTTTCAATGTTTAATGGACAGAGTACTAGCATCCCTCTGTAGCTATGCAGCAGCCTACATTGATGACATCATCATATACACCTCAGACTGGGAAAGACATCTAATAGCCCTTCAGGCTGTACTTCAAGACCTAAGAAGGACAGGGCTGATGGCTAACCCGGGGAAGTGCACAATTGGGAAAGAAGAAACACACTATCTTGGTTTCCAAGTTGGGAGTGGCCAGGTGTGGTCATTAATGAACAAGGCAGAAGCTCTGCAAACATACCAAGCATACCAAGACAAAGAAGCAGGTGATGGCCTTTTTAGGACTGGCAAACTACTATAGGAAGTTCGTGCCTGACTTTGCAGAACGTGTAATGCCCTTGACAGAACTAACACAAGCTGGGGTCTCATCCAAGGTGATTTGGCCATCTGAAGTGGAAAGAGAGTTCCAGGAAGTAAAAGTAACACTCTGTCAATCACCTCTGCTGTATATGCCAGATTTTAATAAACCCTTCATGATACAGACTGATGCGTCAAAAGTAGCCATTGGTGCCGTGTTAGTTCAATGGGATGGAATTGAGGAGCACCCCCTGGCCTATATAAGTACAAAGTTGCACCCCCATGAGAAAAACTATGCCACAGTAGAGAAGGAGTGTTTGGCAATTAAATGGGCAGTAGACACACTCAGGTACTATTTGGAGTGTGAGTTCACTTGAATCACTAATAATGCCCTGTTATGATGGCTGCAGAGCACGAAGACAGACAACACAAGGCTAATGAGGTGGGCCTTCAGTCTTCAGCTGTATTGTTTCATGACAGAACACCATCTGGAGACCCAGAATATGGGTGCCAATTTCTTCTCATAAAAATATGAGATAGAAGAAAGTTTGGAGAAGAAAGAAAAACACCAAGCGAGAGAGAAGAGGGAAGGGTGTGTAACAGGGAACCCTGACTCTGTTACTAGAAACCAGTGTGGCCCCTTTAAGGACACAGTTTTTAGAGCACAGCCAGCCAATGGAGCAGGGGTTAAAGGACAGCCCTGTAGTCAAGTCAACTGACTGGGGAATCACATGACTAGGAGAGGGCTCAAGCCAGAGCTATATAAGCCCTTGAGTTGAGCCAACCAGGAAGCAAGGCCAACCCTGAGAGTTGCAGAGCTCCTGAATTCTCAAGGAGGCTGGAAGAAAGCAGCTCTTCAGGCCAGGGAACAAGAAAAGATGTTTGGTAAGCATACACACAGCCTTCATTTTCTTCTTATGTTATAGCCCAGGGGCCTAGAATTTATGCTGCAGTTTACACCAGTGGTTTGGGCTGGGATTGTAAGGGGCAGTTTTTGGAGGTCCCATTAGTATCCCAGGGCAAATGCTTATCTTGAGCACCACTGGGGCAGGTGCACAGCAGACCGAAGCCAGTCCTCGAGCAGTGGGCCTGGGCTGTGGGACAGGCCAGAGCAGAGGAGCAGAAGCCAGGAAGGCTAAAACCCCAACAAAAAGGGAAAAGAAAGGCCTGGAGTGGCCTGGAGATGCCAGGACAAGTGTCCCACCCAACTGGAGACTGAAGTCTGGCAGGCATGGGCCACAGAGTAGGGGAGTTATGGAACCATGCAATTAGCCCTTAAGGCAAGGGACCCATACCTCCTGATGTTCCTTGGAGCAAGACCAAACATAGTAGCCTTGGGGCAGCATCCCCTTTATAACCATAAGGGACATGGCAGGTGAGTGAAAAGGAGACTGTTCCCAAAGGGAACAGAGAAAAAGGGGGATTTGGGGGGCCTCTGAGAGCTTGCAACCAACCTGGGGATGGCACCTTGTTTTGTGTATGTTTACCAAAACAACTTGTATACTCCCAGCTCAGCCAAGGACAAAGGACATGCCAGGGCCAGAGGAAATGCTTCAAAGATACCCTCAAGGCAAATATTAAGAAATGTGGCCTTTTTGTCATCACAAATTGAGAAAACTAGCCTGGGACAGGGCTACATGGCAACACCTCGTGAGAGAGGGTATATTTTACTTTGAGGAAAACTTTCTCATCCTGGAGCCATAAAAAAAATGACAAAAATGAAAAGGAAGGAAACAAGGCCAAGAAATCCACGATCCAACCCTCCCTTTAATCACCACTTGTGGCGTCGCTGCCAGAGAGTCTGTGGCTCTAGCACTGTTGTTAACCATCAAAAAACTCATCTACAACCCTCTACTGGACCCATGGGAGTGGTCATTCTCAACCATGAGGGATTGCCAACAACAACAATGGTAAAACTTGGTTTTAGGCCCTGCTTGGAAGTTAGTAAAGCTTCTGATGCAGTTCCACATGATATTTTCATAAGTAAACTGGAAAAAAGTAGGCTAAAATAAATTAATGTTCAGTAGATATATAATTGGCAGTGCAGAACCCAGCCCGCAGCTGCAGCCCACCCTGCCCTGCTCCACTCACATCTGGGAGCACATGCCCCACCCCCCCGTGCCCTCCCATTTGAGCAGCAGGAGCTGTCCCCCGTCTCCCCCCCACAAGCTCCCGGACAGGTTACGGCTTGTCCCGCACCCACCCCAGCCTCACTCTCTCCTTTACCACTGGGGGCATTGATCTGCCCCCTGTCGCAGAGCACTCAGGTGCCCTGTGCCTGAGAGCAGAACAGCTTGGGAGAGACCCCTAGTGGCAAGAAGGGGGAGGCTCAGCTGCCAGTCGCCAGGGCACAGGTGCTGGTTGCTAGGGCAACTGGTGGGACCAGCTGACGGGGGGGGCAGGGCCTGGCCCATATAAGCCCAGGCAGGAGGCCAGGAGGGCAGTTCCCCTCTGGTGACCGAGGGAGGAGGAGCTTGGCTAGTACAGATGGAGGGGAGAACTCTGACGGTGTGAGCATCCCCCAGTCGCTGCTGGGTTGTTTTCCTGGTAGGGATTAAATATTGTTTGGCCGGGAGGTCTAGTTTTTTATGTTATAGCCCAGGGGCTTTGCATTTTTGTGTTTACTGTTTTAACTGGAGGACCAGGTGAGGCTATTAGGGGTTGGAGGAGGTCTCATAGGGACTCCACGGTAGCATGGGGATCCTGGCATCAGAGAAGGTGCAGCATTTGGGATGCATTGGCCCCAGCCCTAGAGCAAGGGGGGCAGTGAGGAGCCCAGAGAGAGGGCCGCAAGGAGCGAGAAGCCCCAGAGAAAGGGGGAAGGGAGAAGCCCCAGAGCAAGGGGGGCTGCAAGGAGCCCAGAGAGAGGGCTGCGAGGAGCAAGAAGCCCCAGAGCAAGGGGGCAGGGAGAAGCCCCAGAGCATGGGGGAAGCAGCGAGAAGCCCCAAGGAGGTAAAGGAGCGGGCCAAGCCACAACAGGGCCCAAGTCAAAAACTACATCAGTACCATCTGCGAGGCTTGGGCTGCGGTGTAGGGGTGGAAAAGGAGCTGCAGATAGTGCCCCCTGGCACCAGGGTGCACAAAGTGGGCAGCCTCCAGCTAATTACATCAGTCAATTAATCAATTAAGATCAAGGCATGGCAGGAAAGTAAACAGGTGGTTGGCCCATAACAAGAGGGCGGAGCCACCAATAGAAAGGCTCCAGTAGAGATACTCCTGTCACACACCCCCATGCCCCTTCCCTCCCCCTCCCCTTTCACCACAACAGACTTACCAGCTGCATACAGCTCTACTGGAAATCGGATCAATATCAGCTAATATGCCTTAAAAATCCTTAAAAATCGGCTATTGGTATCGGCCCCCAAAATCTCTTATCAGTACACCCCTAATAATTTCTGTGGTATTTCTAGTTTTATACAGGAGGTGATATCTGCAAGGACTTGAGAAAACCTTGCACAGATGGCAATTTAGTAAGGGGACCAGGAATGTGCGGAAAGAGGCAATGCAATAGTTCAGAAATAAGCAACCTTTGGCCCACAAAGCAGTATTACCTAGGCTACCAAGCAGGACCCACTACCTGCTCCCCCAGGGCTCCCCCAGTGATGAGTCCTGCAGACTCACCTGATTCCACCCTCCCCCAGTGTCAAGAGGAGAGAGGTGCACAGGGGGAAGGGATGATGGAGTGCATACTGCCAGCTGCTCCTGCAGTAAGGAGTGCAGGGTAGAAGCAAGTGGCAGCAGCTACACATGCAAGCAGCTGGTGGGGAGGAGCTGCAACATCTGTCCAGGAGCACATGCCAGCAGGGTGCAAGGGCTGTGGACCAGCTGCCTGGGGCCCAGGGTAGGCTGCCTGCCTGTGCACAGCCTGGACAGCAACACTGCACAAAACATAAGGGCCCAGTGGCTCCTGGGGAAGTTGAGGGGCTTGCCCTGACTGACATGGTGTGCACACATGTGCAACTGAGCTTAAGTGCTCTGGGTGCATGACAGTTTGCACACTCTGTGTGAATGTATCTCCATGTATGTGCTCATGCACCATCTGGCCAATCTTAGGACAACGGCCTTAGGCTGTATTAATTCGGCCCCCTGTCAGTGAAAGGTTGCTGAATCATGCAACAGTTCAGCACACAGAGCTGGCGCTATCTGCAGTGAGTAATGAACTAAGCTTGCCACCAACCTAGCATTAGAAGGAGTAGTTGGGAAATGACCAGGATAGCAGCAAGTGTAGTTAATATGGAAGGATCAGCCCAAATACCTATAACAGAAAGTTGGACACCTCTATGCATGATAACCAGGACAAGGCTGAAAGCTCCTTGAGAAGAAATCAGACAACCATATAAAACCAAAAGAACCAAAGTGCCAGTAAATCGTCTGACAAAGTCCCCATTAACCAGTATTGCTGTTTCTAGTAAACCACAGTTATTAAATACATCTGGTTTTACTCAGTTCCCTAGGCAATTTCTTGACTGAAATTACCCTTACTAAGTGGGACAGGCAACACTCCCTTTCCATTTTAAACAAACATAATACTGTGGTTAACTACCTAGGAATACACATTGCTCTGTTTTTCCATTTTCTCATAAGCCAGAGAAGGGATAGCTGGATCACTGGTGACTCCATTTTCTGAATATACAATGTATGAAGCATCTTGGATCCCAGCTCCACAGTAAAAAGAAGGTACAATTGTTGTGTGTGCTTGATGAACCATAGCAATGAAAATGCACCAGCATAGACTTTTAGTGAGCAGAACATATAGCCAGGGTCCCTAGACAGTTTTTACTTTGGTAGCTAAAAAATGCTAAAGTCCACGCTACCACACAAGTTCACTGCTGTGACCTACTCTAGCTAGATCAGTGGTTCTCAGCCAGGGTTTGAATTACACTCCAACTCTTGGGGACATCTACAGCAGTGGCAGGCAGAAGGAGCCGCCACTGCTGCCACCGCCTGAGCTGCTTAGTCTCTTCTGGGAGGGCTCTTGTCTCTCATGATGGGGCTCAGCCCTCCTGAGCCCCCCACTAATTTGACCCCTGTTCTCAACCTTTTTGGGGCTCAGTGCACCAGCACTCCTCCATAACTTTTGTGAACTGAGTGGCTCCTATTCAAAAACTAATTTATATACTACACTGTTTACCTATTTGCAGAGTGACCAGGCAGTGGGAGCAACAAACTGTCCAAGCAGGGACAAGCCTGAGTCTGTGCTTACCATCTTAGTTCCTCACACCTCATGGCACCTTCAGAGGATTTTTTGGCACCCCACGGTGCCATGGCATCCTGGCTGAGAATTAGTGAGTTAGATGGAGTCAGCAAAAGTCTTCTGGCATGGGCAACACAGATGGATGAATTAGCAAAGGAACTGGAGCACCAAAGAAAACTTATATTCAAACTTTATTATCATCAGAACATAGCTGTAAATAAGTAAAGTACACACAGTACAAATATCAATTAAGTTATTGATTTTACACCATTTTAGACGATCTCCTTCTGGTAAATTCTTTGAAGGTATAGAATTAAGTTAATCCTGATGGAAAGCCATAAAATATTTATAGCTATGTTGTTTAAGACTACAAAGGAATGGGGGGGGGGGGTTAGGAGGGAGTCAGCCCAATGAAAAGATGGCTTTTACAAAGCCCAGAAAAAGATTCACCTCAACCTTTCAAATGAAACTTTTTCAGACATGTTCTCCAAATATGTACACACCAGCTAAAATTAGTCTTTACAAATGATGCATCTAAGTAGCTGGCTAGTGCCATGTATTATTTCTAAAAAGAAACAATTGAAGCAGTCGTATATCAGACCAACAGAATCCTATGACATGATCGACTCTAAGCTAAGCCACACCAGAGCTCAGCAGCTCCCCCCCCACTGCAGAGCAAAAGTACACACATACACATACATTAAAACCAAGGGATTTGTAGAAATTATAATTTAAAAATACAATATAGGAACATCTCCATGCCAAGTCTCCCCAGCAGCTGGATTTTGAAAACTCTAGTCGAGGATTTATCATGTCATTTACTAAAAGATTTAACTTCCAGATAGTCAAAATGCTTCTTCCTATAACAGGATTTGCAGGCAATGGATGTCAGCTTCTAAGAAAACTGTACCCTTTTAATCAAACTAGGTAAAGCTTTCAATGCTAGCCCCATTAAGTAAAAAATCCTGTCACAGCCCTCTCATGGGATCAAGCCAAATCAAAACTGACTTTCTACCCTTTATAACAGAACCACCTTTGAAGATCGTGAAGGAAAACTTCTTTCTATATTACTCTGCCTCTTATTTAACTTGGGAGGCCACAGATAAGAGGCCACATCTTCTCACGGTTGCTGAGTGCCCTGAATTCCAGCTAAAGTCAATAAAAACTCAGAATTCAGCATTACTAAAAACAAGGCCTTTAAATGACTAGTTATGCCCCAACCAGTTCAACAAGGACAAGTGCTGACAAGTGCTAAGCACTTAGGACAGAACGATCCCATGCACCAGTACAGGCTGGGGGCTGACTGGCTGGGCAGCAGCTCTGCAGAAAAGGACTTGGGGGTTACAGTGGACAGTAAGATGAATATGAGCCAGCAGTATGTCCTTGTTGCCAAGAAGGCTAATGGCATGCTGGGCTGCATTAGTAGGAACATTGCCAGCAGACTGAAGGAAAGATTCTTCCCCTCTATTTGGCACTGGTAAAGACACATCTGGAATGCTGTGTCCAGTTTTCAGCCCCCCACTACAGCAAGCATGTGGACAAATTGGAGCGAGGCCAGCGGATGAAAATGAAAATGGTGAAGGGGCTGGGGCACATGACTTCTGGGGACAGGCTGGGGGACATGGGCTTATTTAGTCTGGAGATGAGAAGACTGAGAGAGAATTTAATAGCACTGGAGCAGACTATCCAGAGAGGTAGCAGACTCTCCACATCTGGCCAGACAAAGCCTTGGCTGGTATGATATTATTGGGAATGGTTCTGCTTTGAGCAGGGGGGTGGACTACAGGACCTCCTGAGGTCCTTTATAACCCTAATTTTCTATGATTCTATTATTCTATGACCTATATTACATTTACTGCACAGTTAACTTTTTCAGTCTTGCAATAAATTAAAACTGTATCACACATTTGACCAATTTATCTCATAATAAAAATAACAAAGCAGCAACAAAGCTGTTCCATACTCAATGGAGGCAGAGCAGGGTGATGCAGCCCATAGCAAGGAGGTTGGGGAAACCTGGAAACCTCACATGACACAGGAGCACCTGCACAATGAGGCAAGAGTGGGTGCTATATGTGGCATGGCAAGAGAAAGGCTGAGCAGTACAGTGTGCTGAGGGGCAACGTGTGAGGGTAGGGGGAACCCACAATGTGGCGTGCAGCCTTTGTGGCATGTGGTCAGGGGGCCGGCAGCCCCTGACCACTCAGAAAATGGATATCCCTTCAGTAATCCAAGCTCTAAACTGCAATAGATTTTGCACTGCCCCAAACAGACAGGGTAAGGACATAGTACTTGGCAAAAGCCCCTCATTATTAAAGTAGGAAAGAAGAGCCTCAAACTTCAGACATGTGTCTAAAAAAGAATTAACATACACTGAAAACCACTACTCTAGGACACATGCTTCTGAACTTCTTTGCACATTCTTTACTTCTCTGTTAAAAAGATACAGGCAGTTTCAACCTAAGTTGCGTAAGAGATGTAGCCATAATAGTCTAGAAATCATGCGATAGGAAAGGATTTTTTAGGGTGAGATCTTTTATTGGAACAACTGTGTAGTTGGGATCCACTTAGACAAGCTTTTAAATACAAGTGACCTGGTGAAGAATGCCTTACATTTGAAAGCTCATCTAACTCCATCCCAACAACACAGTCCAATAAAAGATTTCACCCTAAGAAATCCTTGCACCTTATGTGTTAAAAAGACACATTACTAAACCAGTTCTAGGGGGTAAAAAAAACCCACACACATGCCAAATTTTCCCAATTCTAGGTAATATAGGGTGCATCTACATATCACCCTACAGCAATGTAGTGATTACATGGGTCTACATGTGATTGGCAGCTAGGCTGCCATAGTGCTGCACTTCCCCAGTACGGTGCACCACTATGGTGACATAGCAGTGAAATCTAACCATGCGCTGCATGCACGGCACAGTAACCACCCATACTGTGCCATGCTTTAGTACTTCCAAAAGGGCACACCAAAAGGAAGTACTAAAGCAAGATGCTCTAGCAATGTTGCTGTCCAGCAATGTGTAGACACGCCCATAATGTAATGATTTGATTCACAGTATAATGTCTTGCATTGATGCTCGCTTGCTACTAATTCCTTAGGGTAGTAGCTCCCTTTAGGACTACATATCAAATTATTTTAAAGACAATGCAAATCCAAACCTTTCCATTGTTTCAGTGGGGATATACAGATTTATACCAAGGCAAATGAGATCAGAATTTGGCCAAAACTTTACTGAAGCAATTCACTTCTTCGAGAAATAGTCAAGCACTTCAGACCCTGCTCATAAATGCTGGAGGGTGACACAAAGGAACTCTAATCTCATCAGTATGATACTGTTCATGTCACTCAGAAGCCAGCCCACTGCTCATTAAAAACTATGATTCATCTGTTTCAGTGGAGGGTTAAATTAAGCCAGGTTACATTTATCATCACACTTCTGACATTCAGAAACGTCCTAGATGGCTACATTTCCCCATGACTGACTACACTGTGTTTAAGAAATGGATTCAAAATAATGTCCTCATTACCTTGTAGCAATATATATTTTGCTGCTTGCAGACCTTAAAAAACCTACCACGCTTTACCAGGAGCAGCATGTTATTTCAACTCAGCTCTGCAGCATCTGTATAGATCAGGTGCTTCAGTGGGGCTTTTTGATGCTTGTAGCTAAAACTAATTCAATCACCTATTCGATAAAAGGACCAAAAAAGCCACACTAAAGCACCCAATCTATACAGACATCAGGTGAGCGAGGTCCTACTAAGGCTTCTGGGCACATGCTGGGCTCTGTGTGGAAGTGTGCCAAGTTTGAAGCAAAGCATTGCTTTTTTTTTTTTTTAATTTCTACAAGCAGCCCCTATTTATAAGCTGGAAAATGCCAGCCACTGTTTGACCATAACAATAACTTTTATAAATCAGAGAATCTCCAAGGACTTTTTCAACATTAATTAATCTTCCTGGCACCCTTTGTTGCCAGGTAAGCATTATTGTTTATTGTGTCAGTTTGACAAAGAGCTGAGGTTGAATGGAAGAGAAACAAAAAGGTTAAGACTTAATTTCCAAACATGGATACATAAAGCTCGGCTTCTAAATCCATATAGAAGCCTATATGAAAATGGCCCAATCTTTGAAAGTTCTATGACTCCACAATCCCTAAGGAATATGAGGAAACTGGGAAAATACAAGGTATTTCTATTTAGGTACCTACCTAAATATATATTGACTTTAGGCCCCCAAGTACAAAATGACTAACATAAGTAATTTAAAGTCACAGAGGGAGCCATGAGCAAGGACTTGGTATAAAACACGGAAAACCTGATTCCTGGTCCCCTGATCTAGCTACTAGATGCAGTGTCTTCCTAGCATGCAAATGTACAGTTCTCTACAACATTCAAGCATGCAGCTGAGTCAATGGTTAGGATAGGAAGACAGCTGCAGAAAAAGATTTTCAAACTGCATGAAATACATTGTGTATAGAAAGCTCTCTCTCTCCTTTCCTAACGATGCTTAACAGGCAGGGTCCTAAAATGAATATAACTTCTCAAAAGCAATTACATCCATTTTCTAACACAATGAATTTCTAAATGGTGCCTTACTCACTGAACTCTTGCAACAAGTAGTACATTATGATGGAAAAAAGAGCTAGACCCAACACCAGTCAGCTACTGGTCAAGGGGTCTTCTATTCTCTTTTTTATTCATGAATCGTTTAGCACCCAAAGGGATAACTAAGAATTGATGACTTTGCAGTCTCTTTGTATATCATATTGTATGCCAAAAGATACTTACAGCTCAACAACCCACCCACAGAAAAACTCAGGTTCTACTAGCAACCTAAAAATATCAAGAACAATGGTCAATTCATAAACATTATTAAATTCTTATTCATCTCATACTTTGGGGCATCAACTGATCACTCACAAGGACAAATTAGGAATTCCATGACCTACCCATATAGCTACAGCCTTGAAACAATAGCCAGGCACACAGTAGAGCATTCAATCTGAAGGCAAAAGGAAGACAGCAGACTGATACTGCAGGCAGGATACATAATGGCTTGTTGGCTTGCCCAGCTGTACAGGATGCCCAGGTTTCCCACTAATCACTGGTGCTCTCAGGATGAAAGAAGTCATCACATCTTGTGAATATGGGCTGTCCAATGTGTGACCTGCAAGGGGTTAAGTTCCAGCCCATGGGTTCCCACCTAGTCATGCTCCCCCCATTACTCTGGCTGCTGCTACAGCTGGATTCTCCTGACAGCCCCTTCCTCCTTCTCCAGCTTCTGCTTCCTGTCCCCACCCTGGTGGGCAGGGTGGCATGTCCCACAGGGCCCAGAGCTCAGGGATCGGAAAGGAGGGGCACAGGTGAACCCATGCAATAGCAAGGGTGCCATGGAGGGATGTGCACAGTGGGGGAAGCTACAGTATGTGGCTCCCAGCTGCTTAGAAGTTGAATAGCTCTGTTGTAAACCATAAACAGCAGAAATGAAGTTAGCCAAAAGTACTGCAGGGCAGGGAGCCAGGGAATTCTCTCTCTTACCCTCAGCATGTACACATATGCAAACACCACCAAGCAGAATCATACTCTGAATATCTCAAACGCATAGAAAATTAAAACTTAAGATTGAAATTCAGGCTGTTACATATCCTATTATGTGTGCTGCAGTCTCTATAACATGTTATAATGGGTAACAAGGTTTTAAAAGATGCCAACAAAGGCCAGACACAAAACAACAGATTGAATGAATTTCTGTTGGACCACAAAATGTCATTATGTCTATGGGGTAAATTACTTCTATGTTCCTAAATGATGTGCTATTATTTATTACTGCACAGGTATTTAGGGGCCCCACAACATAATAAATAGCATATATTCCCTGTTCAAAAGGACTTGAAACTTCCTTTTTATGTATGATTAAATGAAGAAGCCAGCAGACATAAGGAGGCCCATAGACCAAAGTAAAAATTGATGTTGTTAACAGGAGAAGGAAAAGCATAGCATGATTGAACAAAATTAACCATATCTAGTTTTTAATTGACTTATTTTATATATTTTATATAGTTTGATAAAGTAGAAATGTCATGGCTGACTGGCTTTTTGTAAGCATTAAAAATGGACCTTGAGGGATTTGGATATGAACAGGAGAGAAAACTGGCAGTTTCTGGTTTGAGAAGGATATCCCAGGCACGGAAAAGGGCCAGCTGAGAAACAGCCAAATAGGACATTGCAAAGAGAGGGTTGGAGCAGTGAAATAAGAGTGACTAAGCATTTTCATCACTTGTTTTAAGGTGGTAACACCAGGACTGAGTTGTTTGAGATCAGAGGCATAGCGGGACAGCTCTGCACCCGGGGTAGCCACAATGCATAAGGTAGCGCAGGTTATCTCCATGTCGACTGCAGTGGGGCAATCAGCTGCTGTTTCAGTGGTGGTGATTTTTACACCCATCCGCAAAGAAGGCACCAAGGGCTGCTGCCCCTGTCTCCCTCCCTTAGGTATGCTACTGTTTGAGATGGGATTACTTCTTCAGCACCTGATCCACACCCAGTGAAAATATAACACCGCAGTAAGACAGACACTATAATCTTACTACTGAGAGTAGTCACTGGTCTTTGAATCACTTTTCTTAACGTGTCCTTGCCTAGAGCAAAAGACTCCTGATTTTAACAACTGAAAGTCTAAAGAAATGTGGAAACTTTAGGAAAATTATTCAGATGAAATGCTTGGGTCTATACAGAGCTTCGTTCACTTGGGATCCCACAACTGTTCTCCTTGTAGTCAGGGACAAAATTCCCATTAAATTTAAGTAAGCAGTGCTTTAGAAAAATCATCACACCCCTAATACAATCCAGCATTTTTATTTCTCTATGCACACCTCTGATGAGATAATGGATTCCATTAAACAGAAACATTTTAGACAACACTAAGACAGACACCCATTCAATCTAAGTAATTCTTAATAAGTTTCATCAAGCTCAAGTGAAAAATATGTAGCTTATTTACAAAACCTCCAATATCTGTGTTTACATGATAATTAAATAGGAATTAAAGCATGTTCTTGAGAGAGCTGGGATTTGATTACTGACCAAAAAAAGTCTATATTAAATATTAATAAAATTACAGCCATAAAAAAAATCATGCAATTTATGATTACAGAGTATTTTGCTGATGTGAAAGCAAGGTCTTAAAAGCCGGAACAGAGACATAATTGCAGCATTATAAACACAAAACATGATTTCTTTCACTCTTGCAAGAGAGAGATTTTAAGGAACATCTGAGCTAACAAACCAGTCACTTCCTGATACCAGTCAGAAAAGCAAAATATTCCTTCATTAGTTCTGTAATTCTTCCACTGCTCACATTTTCTACTGGTGCCCATAAGAAAGGCACATCACCAGGGGAATATCTGCCTCTTCAGCTGTAATTAAACTGAGTTGCTGAATACGAGCCACATAAAAATATTTCATGATCCACTTCAGATGGATGATTATTTCCCCATGGAAGAGTGAAGGACTTTCAGCAGACAACAATGAAGGAATGAGGATGAGTAAAAAGCACAAAAGATCAACTGGTATTGGAACAGATCTATTTGGAGTTTTTCATCTTTCCAAGTGCCCTACTGCAGGGTCCAGGAAAACAGCCCATTTGCAAAACAAGTTATTTTTCTTTCTCTACATAGTCTCAGTGTAGTCCTTTTTGCCCAAGTACAGACATTACACTTTGCCAATATAACTGATTGGAAACTATACCAGTCACAGACTAGAAGTTCATATACGTAAAGAAGTTTAAAAATGGCAGAACCTGGTCTAAGCTTTGCTCCCCTCCCCGCGCCACCAAAAGGCAAATGTGTGTTCTGTTTGCTACCAATCTATACTATGCCACTTATAGAAAACTACATAGCTTAGACTGATTCTGCCTCGGGCTTTTTGAATGTCTGTACCTAGCCTTCAAGGTCTCTCCCAACCACCCAGCGGGCACATCTACATGAGACACTTACTGCACACTGGCCTAATAACACTATGCAGTAGAACGTCACAACATAAACTGTGCTAATAGCCTACCGTGCAGTGTTATTAGGTTAATGCACAGTAAGCATCACTAATTAACCATGCACCGGCACTAATGCACAGTAACTTTAGGTACTGTGCATTTAGTTAAGTACTTTATTAAGGAAGTAGTAAATTAGATGTGCAGTATCTAAGGCACAGTAATGAATGTGTAGACATGCCCAGCCTGTACCAAATTACATATCCTGGTAAAATACTTCTTTTATGCTGAACCATCTGCATTTAAATCTATTGCCTTTTTACACAGGGATTAATAAGGACTAATGAGTTTAATATATTTATAGGGTTAAGGTGTCTCAGGAGCCTTTGTAGTTGTACTCTTAAAAAAAATATTGTTACATTTCCTCAAATGTATCCAGTGCCCAGAATATGCCCTCCTGTTCAAATTTCAAGTTAAGTAAAAACATCAACCTACAATAATGTTACCACAAATACATCAAATTTGGCCACAGACAAGAAGGAAGAGGAGAAAGACATAGACAACACAGAACCCAGCTCTTCTCTTGCTTATTTGTGTTCAAATTAGGAATAACTTGATGACAGTAGATACACTGGCGCAGATAAGAGACAAACTGGCTCTTTTGTAAATCTGGGCCCCTGTGCTTCAGTTCCTCATCTGTAAGATGATCTTGGTGCATTACTATCTTGTAAGGATGTTATGAGAACAAAAAGCATTATGTGACAATACACAAAGAGTGTATGAAGATTCTAAACAATAACCTTTTTTACTATGCTTCAGTTTTGGCTGGCATGGTAGCTCAAATAGGTGTTTGCAAAGTGAACAGCACAAGGGGAATAAAACTCATAGTTGGGGCTGTTTTGACTAGCAGTGCTTTCATTAATTGCCGTAAAAAGGATTTTACTTAATTGTTTAAACAGGATTTTAGGACGAGAAAATCCAGCATTGAGGCAGGTCTTTCAGCACTTCAACATTTCCAGGGGGATTTACAGACATGATCTTTGGTGGTCTAGAACAATCAAATACAATCCCAAGTTTGAATCAAAACATTAGCCTACTTAGGGCTTTTCATCTCCCCTGAGAAACCATGGGCCCTTAAAAAACTTTGGCAGACCTGGCTGGATACTTTGGTACTTAATATGCAACAGCAAGAGCACACAGGCTTGTGAACAGCCATTAAATCACAATCAAGGATGGGGTCTAATCAAGTCTAAAAAGAGCAACATTATGTTTAAGCCAGAAGTTTGTTACCATCCGAACACAAGAAAGTACTGAAAGTATTTAACATGAAGCTCATGAATATCTTCAGGGATAGCTAATACCTATGAACACTAGGATTTGAACATGAATATGAAAGCAGAAACTTGATTTTGCTTGAAATGCTTGTTACCCCCAGCCACACAAAGGCATGAGATAGGACAGAGGAGATGAAAGAGGCAGGCATTAATAAAAAGGATACTTCACAGAATAAATGTTCAAATGACAGAAAGGAGGAAAAGGCTAGTTAAAATGTTCAGCTCAGCAGGGTATAGCTGATTCCACTTGCTGAGAAGTTAGTTCTTCAGTTGTAATGACAGAGATGATGTTACAAATTTTCTTGGGCTTTCCTGTCTCCATCTACTGGTAGGAGTGTCCTGTTTCTCATCTACTGGTAAGAGACATCCAGATTAATGCTGAATAGTATTATAGTCATTTTAGCGATAAAGAGAGAGAGAAAAAGGTTAAGCAAGTAAGCAACAGAATCATAAAATCAAACAAATACATGCTTTGCCCACATAACATGTCATTCAAGGGTTTCAAGGTCTTTCATGGATATTAACTTGCAGCAAGATTAGGTGGTAGGTATGATTATAGCCATTTTACAGAAAAACAAACTGAAGTATGAATGAGATATAGCCAGACAGTGTTTCAAAACCAGGATGCATCAAGTTATGTTCCTAGTCCAAGTTTTTTATAAAGTGACTATTGATTTATGTCTCCAGGGGATCCAATTCACCAAAAGTACTGAGTATCCATCCTCTCAAATTCCCCGTTTAAGCAACTCAATTTGGATCTCTCAGAAATTGATACATCAGTAATCATTAGTCACTTTTGAAAGTCTTGGCTTTAGTCTTGTAAATAAAAATAGCCTAATATTCACAAATGCTGAGGATCCACTCAAGTCAAGAAGCTATTACAAAAATTAGCCTAGTAAGTGTCTAACAATGACTTTTAAGAGCCTGCTTCAAGCAGCTAAATGTGAACAATCTGCTCAGTATTATCCTGTGTTTGTATAACACCTGGAACAAATGGGTCCTAGATCCCTGATGATGACTCTTAGGGTGTTATGGTAATACAAACAAGCAAGTAAGAGGCAGAGCCAAGCGAGAAAATCCAAAATTTTGATTCCAAACCTCCCAAAAGACTGATTCTAACAGAACCCCTAAGTTCCTGCTCTCCCCCATCCCCCATATTCTAACAAACACAGCACTTTAATTACTCAGTACTTTACACTTAAAATAGATTTGGATATCACACCTTCTCAAAAATATATGATTTTGAGTAAATTCAAGCTGGCAGGCAGAGTAAGAGCATCAACAGCACATGAGTGTATAACTAAGAAATATTCTGTTTTACCCACAGCTCAACATTCAGCAGCATGACTGACTGATCACCATTCTTGCAAAGTCTGTAAGTTCAAAATGGGTATAAACAAATGTTTGTAGGACCCAGTTTAGAGTTAGGCAGCTTACTTTAAGGCACCTAAACCTAAACTTGGAGCAATACATGAAGGCATTTGCTGCTCTCTGGGGGCAGTGCAGGAAGCCTGAGATAAGTAACTGGGGGCAGGGGAGGAGGGGCTGGTGGGTCCATGGTGGTGGGGCAGGGGGTGTCTTGGAGGTCCAAGGGGGCTACCTGGTTGGGGAGAGGGATAATTGGGAGTTAAAAATAACCGGGGGGGGGGGGTAGGAACAGGGCAGTCTTGAGCTGTGGTTGGCTGAGCTGTGAATGCCTAAAGGGCTAGGAAGACAGACATTGGACAGACATCCCAGAAATGCAGGCACATGCCTGCAGTGGCTCAAGCTAGAAGCCAGGGGACCCTAGAGCAGCTCTCTCTTCCTTCTACAACATGGAGCTGAAAGCGGGGCATGGACAGGCACTGGCAGGAACACTCTGGTTAGCCCAGCAGGGAATTGATAACAGTGTTTATCACCCAATTAAGAAAACAACAGAGGGACAATACCAGTGACTTGTTGATTCACCACCAACCATAGTCAGCATGTGGTCTGCTAGCTAATACACAGATACCTCCT
>NW_017728948.1:20864837-20866294 GCF_001723895.1 Crocodylus porosus
AAGGTGTTTGTTAGACTAGTTTAACCCATTTTAGATCAGGTTAACACAGGCTGACTTGAAGCCTGCTTACCTCTGTAGTGAACTAACTTTAGATTGGGCATGCCATTTTTGGGGTGACCTAAGCCCTGCAAATGCCTGAACCATTGCCTGAACCATGCCTGAATACCTAGCCATTTTGATTGACCTATTCCTTGGGGCTGGCAGGGGGCAAAAGATTAAGACTGGGCCTGCACGGAGGCAACCCTGTGACCTCTACAGCCCAGCCACTTCTGGCAGGTATCTGGGCCATGGGTACCCGGAGTGCTGCAAGGTTTTGGCCTGCAGCACTCCAGGTACCAAGTCCCAGAGTATTAGGGCAGGGGAAAGGGGATGTAGGGGCATACCTGCCCATGTCTGGCAGCCAGTCGGGCTAGCCCAGGCACTTGGTTGCACTTGATAGTCTCTATTAGGCCGGGGAGGCCGCAAGGCTAGCTAGATGGTATGCAGGATCACCCCCAACCTGCAGGCCTTGGCCAATGCAGACAGCCTGAGCCCTACCCCCCACCAAAGGGCAAATGTACATACTGTTCACTACTGATCTAACCTAGGCCACTTACAGAAAACCACGTAACTTGGATGAATTCCACCTTGGGCTTTTTGAACATCAGTACTTAGCCTATATGTGCAAAACATGTGGGGCAGAGAGCAATTTTTAAGGAGAAAGATGTGCTGTAGTGTACATTACTTGAAATAATTTGGGGAACAGTGCTATTTTATGTATTAACATGGATTAGATAGGGAAATTTCATGTTGGCTCCCTGGAAATGTGGAGGTTCAAAATTTCTATTCATACCTAGTTGGGTTCACATTTATGTTCAAACAGAGAGAGTAAATAGGAAGGAGGGGGTCCACTGATAAAAGTAAGGTGAATGATGAATCTGAAAGCACATGGAGCATTAAAAGAGAGAATGTGAATAAAGAAGGAAAGAGAAAAATGTTAATGAGAATATAAATACAGTGGGCTCAGTTACACAGTAATTCAACCCTGGTTTCAACCTGGTTGCACAGGCATAAGAGACGCATTCAGTACACTTCAGGGGCTATCTAAGAAACTAAGCACTTTTCAAAAAAGTGCTGGCTCCCAAATATACAGCAGAATTCTTTCCACTTAATGTATTTTTTCTGATGCATGAAAAAGACATACTGGCATAATTCTTGATGGGACAAGGCTTTGCTCCTCCAATAAAAGCATATGTTTACCTTTATCTACAAGAACACATCTATTTTTCTGTTTAACTGACTCAAGGAGCAAAGTTTCCAAATTACGTGGGGAAAGATGCATGAACTCAACCGGAAGAGGGCCAATGTGGTTCCCATCTTCAAAAAGGGGAGGAAGGAGGACCCAGGAAACTATAGGCCAGTTAGTCTTACCTCGATCCTAGGCAAGCTGTTCGAGAAAATTATGCTGGCACACATCC
>NW_017728948.1:20868584-20880512 GCF_001723895.1 Crocodylus porosus
CAAACAAGACATCATTAAATAATGCCAACAGTCTTCCTGGGCACTTGGTATAGCACCAAGTATCAAGACAAAACAAACATTAATGAATGAATTCTCACAGTAACCCAGCCAAGATACAGAAATACCATTAATCCCATTTTAGAGACACAGAACTAAGGCACAGGTAGCTTAAGGCTCCAGGAATCTCCTGTTTCAGGTATGATCTGACAAGTTGACACAACCAGAAAAAATGACCACTTTCAAAGATTGTGCCCTAAAATTACTTACCTAGAAAACTTGAAAAACTTTTGAACATGGGAGATACAATAGGAGGGACAATATTGAATGAGCCCCACACAGGTAACAAGATCTCCTTTGTTGAGTCAAATATTAAAGCCAGAGCTGGTAATTTTCTCTTGTTATAGCCACAGAATCCTCTATTATATCATCTCACAACCCCAATCCTGCAAATGCTTACAAACATGTTTAACTCCTAGCATGTGCATAGTTCCATTAAAAAAATCAATGAAACTACTCAACTGCTTAAAGTCAAGCAACTTTGTAACTGTTGGCAGGACTCCAGCTACTGATGGAAATCAAAACCTGAACACCTGAATGAAAAATCACTGTGAAATATGTAAACAGAATATATGAAAGCAAAATGTAATATAAAGTACAAATGCATTAACAACTAATGACACCACCAAAACATTAAAAGTCAAATCATTTTAATAAGTCTTGTGGCCTTCTTGCTCCCTATTTCCTCCTGTTCTTTATGGACTCTTAGCTTGGACAATGGAAAACATAAATGACAGCGAGGGAACAAGGGCAGCACACAGGGCAAGCAGTTTGCTGGGAGCAAATGGAGGAAGGGGAAGGGGAAGAGGAAAAAAAGCCAGGCATCAGACAGTGCACCAGATCCTGCTCTGGGAGTGTGAAGGAGCCAGGGCTGCTTGTGTGCTTGACTTTCTGAGCATTTGTTTGGTGGGCTGTGTGTGTATTGGGTATGTGCTCTTAGCAGCAGTTTGAGGGCTTTTAGCTGAATGATTACTGAGCAATTGCTAGGTGACTGCTGCCTGTGTCTGATAAAAGCCCTAACAAGGGGGTGCAGCCAGTCCAGGCTCAGCAGGGTATAAAAGGAGACTCCCCAAGTGACCAGAGAGCCAGCAAACAGGGCAAGCAGTTTGCAGGTCAGTTGCCATCCCCATCTTTGAAGGGAAGCCTTGAAGCTCAGTGAGAGGAAGCAAGGAAAAAGAAATCTTTTGGGACCACAGAGCAGTAACCAGGCCAGCTCATAGGTGAGTTTGCTTGGAAAAGTCTGCTTGGAAGAAGGGCAGCAAGAGACAGATGGCAGATGAGACCCAGAGAAATGGCTGAAGGACTTCACAATGCCAGAGCCACTGCCCCTGCTTGCACCTGTGAGGTGTCTGTCCAGGTTGGACGCTCTCTGTTGAGGCGTCCACCCAGGTCCTGGTTTGGCACTGTGGAGACGCAACTTGCAGGTTCCTTCCACTGACAGTCAAGTGGGAGAGAGCCTGCGATGTGAGCAGTGCCTCCTCGAGGTGTCCCTCAGAGATCAGGCAAAAGAGCTACACGAGGAGATAGTGAGGTTCCAAAGCATCCTCCTCCATGAGGCCTTCATTGATTCAGTGCTAGAGGAGACCTCTAAGACTGTGGAGCAAGGACAATAAGGCAGCGCTAGAGAAGGGGGAGGACATGGACTCCCACGAAGGTGGAAACTGGAAGCTTGTGACCTCTGGCAGCACGCAGAAATCTTCCTCTCCACCTGCAGCAGTTTGCCTGGAGAATAGATATGGAGCCCTAGCAACAAAGGGCGAGGAGCACGTTCCAGTGGTGGAAGAGGCCAGGCCAGGCCTCCCCAAGGCTGGAAGGATCAAGACCACTCCCACCAAGAGGAAGCGAAAGGTGGTGGCAGTTGGAAACTCCCTTTTGAGCGGGACAGGGGCATTCATCTGCTGGCCTGACCTGTTGTCTTAGGGGTTCTCCTGTTTACCCAGAGCCTGGATCTGAGATGTCACAGGAGGATTACCAAGACTCATCTGGCCCTATGACTATTACCCCATGCTGCTCATCCACATGGGCACCAAAGATACTGCCAGGATAGACCTTGAGCAGGTCAAGAGTGACTACAGGGCTCTGAGTGCAAGGGTGAAGGGGCTGGGTGCTCAGGTGGTGTTCTCCTCCATCCTCCTGGTCAAGGGGAAGGGTCCGGGCAGGAGTGGATGCATCCTGCAGATTAATGCATGGCTGCACAGATGGTGACACCAGCAGGGCTTTGGCTTCTTTGACCACAGGATGTTGTTCCAAAAAGAATTGCTGGGATGAGATGGGATCCATTTGATGAATTTGAGGAAACAGCATCTTTGCAGATAGGTTCACTAACCTAGTGAGGAGGGCTTTAAACTAGGTTTGCAGAGAGTTGGAAAGCAAAGCCCTGAGGTAAGTGGGGAAGTGGGTGACCCTGAGAAAAGAGCAAGCAGGAGTGGGCAACAGGGGAGGAGTTCTTATTCTTTCTGTGAAAGCAGGCAATTGGCTAGTTACCTCAGGTGCCTGTACACGAATGCATGGCGCCTGGGAAACAAACAGGAAGAACTGGAAGTCCTTGCACAACCATGGAACTGTGGCGTGACTGGAATAATAGAGACTTGGTGGGATACTTCATATGACTGATCCTCTGTCATAGATGGGTATAAGCCACTCAGAAAAGATAGGCAGGGGAGACAAGGAAGAGGGGTTGCACTCTATGTAAAAGAGCCGTATGGTTGCTGAGAGTTCCCGTATGAAACTGAAGATAGGGCCGTTGAAAGTCTCTGGGTTAGGGTTGGAAGGGAGAACAACAAGTGTGGTGTCATGGTGGGGCTCTGCTATAGACCACCAGAGATGGATAAGGCTTTGTTCAAACAACTAGCTCAAGTTTCCCGATCACAGGCCCTGGTCTCATGGGGGACTTCAATCAATCTCCTGGGACTGCAAGACAGCATTGGACAGGCAATTCAGGAAGCTTTTCAAGAGTGTTGGGAGCAAATTCCTAGTGCTGGAGAGGCCAACTAAGGGCCATGCTCTTCTTGACCTGCTGCTCACAAATGGGAAATAATTGGTGGGGAATGTAGTAGTGGATAACAACTTGGGCAGCAGCGACCACAGGACAACTGAGTTCAGAATCCTGAGGAAAGAAAGGAAAGAGCTGCAGAGTACAGACCCTGAACTTCAGAAAAGCAGACTTCGACTCACCCAGGAAACTCATGGGCAGGATCCCCTGGGAGGCCAGTTTAAGGGGGAAAGACATCCAGGAGAGTTGGATGCACTTTAAAGAAACCTTACTGAGGGCCCAAGAACAAACCATCCCAATGTGAAGGAAGACACGCAAACATGGCAGAAGACCAGTTCAGCTTATATAAGAGTATTGCTTGGCCATGCAGGGATGAAATAAGGAAAGCCAAAGCACAACTAGTGTTACAACTAGTAAGGACTGTGAAAGGTAATAAGAAGGGTTTCTACAAGTATGTCAGCAGCAAGAAGAGGATCAGGAAAAGTGTAGGTGGGGAGGCAATGGGGGAGGCAACCTAGTGACAGAGGAAGCAGAGGAAGAAATACTCAATGCCTTTTTTATCTTAGTCTTCACAGGTAAGGTCAGCTCCCAGACTACTGCACCTGGCAGCACAGTTTGGGGAGGAGGTAAGCAGTCAACAGTGGCAAAAGAACAGGTTAGGGACTAGTTAGAAAAGCTGGACATGTACAAGTCCATGGGGCTGGACAGGATTCATCCAATGGTGCTGAGGGAGTTGACGGATGCGATTGCAGAGTCACTGGGCATCACTGAAAACTCATGGCAATTAGGAGAGGTCCGCAGATGATTGGAAAGTGGCAAATATAGTGCCATCTTTAAGAAAAGGAAGAAGGAGGATCTGGGGAACTATAGATTGGTCAGCCTCACCTTGGTGCCCTGGAAAAATCATGGAACATGTCCTCAAGGAATGAATTTCTAAGCACTTGGAGGAGAAGAAAGTGATTAAGAACAGTCATCACAGATTCACCAAGGGCAAGTCATGCCTAACCAACCTGATTGCCCTCTATGATTAGATGACTGGCTCTGTGGATGCAGAGAGAGCAGTGGATGTGATATACCTTGACTTTCGACAGGCTTTTGATACAGTCTCCCACCACATTCTCGCAAGCAAGCCAAGTATGGGTTGGATGAGTGGACTGTAAGACAGATAGAAAACTGGCTGGATCATCAGGCTCAGAAGGTAGTAGTCAATGGCTCAATGGCTAGTTGGCAGTTGGTATCAAATGGAGTGCCCCAGGGATTGATCCAGGGGCTGGTTTTGTTAAGCATCTTCATTAATGACCTGTAAGATGGGATGGAGTACACCCTCAGCAAGCTTGCGGAAGACACAAAACTGGGGAGGAGGAGTAGATACACTGGAAGATAGGGTTAGGATTCAGAGATACCTAGAGAAATTGGAGGACTGGACCAAAAGAAATCTCATGAGGTTCAATAAGGACAAGTGCAAAGTTCTGTACATAGCACTGCTAGAGGCTGGGGATCAATTATCTAAGCAGCAGCTCTGCAGAAAAGGACCTCAGGGTTACAGTGGATGAAGAGCTGAATACAAGCCAATACTGTGCCCCTATTGTGAAAAAGGCTAACGGCATACTGGGATGCATTAGTAGGACTGTTGTCATCAGATCCAGGGAAGTGATTCATCCCCTCTATTCGGCACTGGTGAGGCCACATCTGGAGTACTGGGTCCAGTTTTGGGCCCCTCACTACAGAAAGCACATGGACTAATTGAAGTCCAGCAAAGGGCAATGAAAATGGTTAGGGGGATAGGGCACATGACTTCTGAGGAGAGGCTGAAGGACCTCTGTTTATTTGGTGTGGAGAAGAGAAGACTGAAGGGATTTAATAGCAGTCTTCAACTACCTGAAATGTGGTTTCAAAGACAATGGAGCTAGACTGCTCTCAGTGGTGGCAGATGACAGAACAAGGAGCAATGGTCTCAAGTTCCAGCAAGGGAGGTTTAGGTTAGCTATTAGGAAAAACTGTCTCACGAGGAGGGCAGTAAAACACTACAATAGGTTACCCAGAGAGGCTGTGGACTCTCCATCCTTGGATGTTTTTAAGACCTGGGTAGACTAACCCTTGGTTGGGCTGATATACTTGGTGATGGTCCTGCTTCGGGCAGGAGGTTGGACTAGATCAGGGGTTTTCAACTGGGGGTATGTGTACCGCTGGAGGTACTTTGGAAGGCCCCAGGGGGAACATGGCAGCAGTGCAGAGAAGCCAGTGGAACCACCAGTTTTGCCACCAGCGGCACGTCTAGTTTTGCTGCTGCGTGCAAGACCCTCCCCCCAATTCATTGACCGCCTGCTGGGGTCTTGCTTCCTGACCAAAAAAGCTTGAAAACCCCTGGACTAGATGACCTGCTGAGGTCCCTTCCAACCCTAATTTTCTCTGATTCTATGACTTTATTACTTTTGTTCACAGGCAGTTTCACTTTCTGGCTCTTATTGAAGCAGCATTTAATTTTTAAATATATCAAGGGAAATATTATTTACTTAAGACAGCATATTGCAGTAATGTCTTTATTTTGAAATAAATAATTCTGTTTTACAAAAGCTTGTTTTAAAAAAATTGGCCGAACTGAAGTTGACAGTTTTCAAAAGCACTTAAGTGACTTGGGAATTTAAAGGCCACTTTCAAAATTTAAAGGTCACTTTGTAGTCCCACAGCCTTGAATTTCAGGGAGTCTTAGGCCTCAGACATTCTGGAAAATTGGACTTAATCTCCAGAGTTGTTTAGGAGGTTTTGACAATTTTGCCCAATGCTTCTTTAAAGCCCTTCAGGTATTAGTTTGCACCAGGAGAACAAAATACTTGTCAAAAAGCAAAAAGTGAATTTAGAAAGTAGAATGAATTATAGGTAAATTTACATGGCATTAATCTTTCATGCATCTTCTTAAATCAGGTGGTAAAAGGCATAAACTTCTCTGTCCTTCAAGTTATTCAGATCTGATCTTATATTTGAATGGCATACTGGTTCCAAACCCTCAACTAATGCAGTAAGAATAATGAAATAAGCTCCTTGAATCTTCCAGCTTCCACATATTCAGATATTTCATTAACCATCCCTACATTTTTTCACCTCTGCTGCAGAAGTTATCTCAACAAAGTTAATATTATTGTCTTGTATAGCATAGACTGAAGTACTTTGAATAAGTTCTATTCTATTGCATAATTTACAGGGCATAAAACAATTAGATGGAGCCAGAATCCCTATTGTACTTCTCCTGTGCAATTATGTGAAGGCAGCAGAATGAAGTTAGATGGCAAAAGTAAGAGCAAATTATCTTCTCTAATTAACGTCACACTAGCTTTCCTGTTTCCTGGCAACTTTTGAGCTTCTCTTCTGTCAGATGGCAAGTATTTGCTTGATAAAAATCTCCAGAAATTCCTTAATGCTGTTATTTGCCAGTAAAATGGTTTCTACAAGAAATATATATATATATAAAAAAAAAAGGTTACACCAGATCAGTTTAGATCCTGTTTTTTATCAGGGCAAGTGTTTTTTTAAACTAAGAGACTAACTCAGTATTATTCCACTACTAACATTTATCATAAGCCTACCTGTTTCAAATGAAAGACACAAGAGGTTCCACAGGTGCATACAGTCTCTTTGAACATACAGTAATGAGGCCTGTAATCTGTGTGAATGAATCTGGCTTGTCATCTTTGCCAAAAATCTGTCCATCCATTTGTGAACAGAACAACAAGCAGTTAGTGACTCAGCCATCAGTACAAGAAAGAGAAATGCCCTCCAGTTGGCTGTTAGAAAAACTGTAAAACTTTTGAACATAAATAGGAGGTACAAGACCAAATCTAACCCCTCACAGATGGCCCAGATTTAGCACAGCACAGTCAAAATGGTGACAAGAGGCCAACCTTCTAACGTGGCTGCATACTTTATTCTCACGGAAAAGACTCAGAGAGGTCCCCTTCACTTCAGATTTTTATGTTAATCATATCGCTGTGCCATTTTCTTCGCTCCAACTAGGTCAATAAAAGGAGACTTGGGCCCTGTGATAGAGAAAGCCCCTTTCTACTGTCCATCTATTCTGCTCTTAAGTCTGATCCAGATCCAACTTAAGCTAATCCAAATCTTTTCACTGATTTCAGAGTTTTGAATCAAGCTACTGATTAAGTTTACAGCTTTTAAGGGGAGGGAAACAAGTCTGTTCAGGAAACCTGTGAAAAAGAACCCTGTTTCTATATTTTTTTTTATTGCATTCATCCAGTCACTTTAATGAAAGTACAACGAGCCTGGTCTATCTCCCATGAAGAGTTACTCTTGGAATCTTGTGATAGGTCACTTGACCTTTACGAAAAAAATGGCATCCATAATACAGCTTTGCTAAACATCCCTGCTCCCAGTAGCTGAGTGCTGCTAAAAGGCCTTTAATCTTAGTTTGATACAAGCAGCCCTTTTGTGCCTCAGTTCTAATCGGAGCATTTTTCATCAATCGAGCGCTCCAAATTTCATGACAAAATGGCCAGAATGCCATTCTATTTTGAAGCTTTTATGCATTAGCCTGATACACATTATCAATGCCCAAAAACACATTATCAATGCCCCCAAAAAAGCATTTAGAAACACTTGGATGCTTATCTTGCTAGGGTGACTCCAGTTGACTTCCTGCCCCTTGGGCAGGGGGCTGCACCCAATGATCTCATAAAGTCCATTCCAGCCCTAATGTCTATCAAGTTTATGAAATCTGAAAGCAACCTCTCCCTCCACCAGGCATTTAACTGTAGGCTTATTGCCCTTCAGTTCTTGTGGAGGCCACTGACAAGCTCTTTACCTCTTCTGTTCTGTCCTCCATACACAAGGAACAACGCACACTCTTCTCTCTTGAGTAATTTTCCTTAATCTTCAATAAAATTAACAAAAGAAACCTCATAAAACAGAGAGAGAGAGCGTGCATACATCCATTACTCACACAGTAAAAACCATCTTGAATAGCTCTGAGCACTCTTCTGGAGCAAAGAGGTACGTAAACTAATATTAATAAATATAATATAATAAAATGGGGTATGGAAGACAGAATCATACACTATTTGTTTTTCAGCAGGTTTCACACAGAAGATATCTCCATGGTCATAAAGTCCAGTCCCCTCCTGTGGCAGGAAACTAGAAAATATCATTTCCTTCATAAACTTAAACTACATCGTGAAAGTGTTTGGTTTTCTGCCCCAACCACTCCCTTTTGAAGGTTGTTTGAGAATTTAATTGCTCTAACTGTTAGGAATGTTTCCAACCTAAAATTTATTCATGGCTAGTTTATACCCATTTGTTCTTGTGACAACTTTGTCTTTTAGCTTTAGAACTTCCTTGGTAGATTTATACACACCAATCATACTCCTTCTGAACCTTTGTTTTTGGTAAGATAAATAAGCCAAGCTCTTCTAATTTTCTATTGTATGATGGGTTCCTCATTCCCCTAAGCATCCTAGTAGCTTTTCTTTGTGCCTGTTGCAGTTTCAGGGTATTCCAGAGGAGAAGTGCAGAGATGCAGTTGGGCTCCTGGGGCAAAGTGAAAGTGGTGACTTTCAGTTCTTGCCATGATTATGATAATAAACACAAATGCATGACTGCCAGCACACTTGTCCCTATTGCCCCCATCCTAGTTATGCCACTGTTCTATAGGAGGTCTCTCCAGGGCCTTCTACAATAGCACTAATATCTTTACTGTCTCTAGGAGTGTTGGTTGTAGCTGTTTTGGTTTAAGTACATACGCAGACACGGTTCTTTGGGTAGATGTGATATATTTTATTAGATCAACTAAATAGTTGGAAAAAATGTACTTTGCAAGCTGTCGGGCACAAACACCCTTCTTCCGGAAACTTCACAATAGGAAGAAGTTGCATATTAGCTTCTATTCTATCGAGGAAAGCACACAAATACCAACAGACTCTCCCTATGCCTGAAGAAGAGTGTGCCTGAAAGCTTGCAAAGAACATTGTTTCCAACTATTTAGTTGATTTAATAAAAGAAACCACATCTACCCAAAGAACCTCATCTACGGTCTCTAATATCTCTTTTGGAAATACTTCTTATGGTGAATCCTAGAATCACACTGGCAGCTGATAGTCATCCTCTGTTCATTTCCAAATGGTACATTCTCAGCCCAGAAAATGTTATTATTAGTCCATTTTGTACTACTGAATCTTAATTCAATTATTCCAGTCCTCAAGCTAATTCAATTCCTTTGGAATGGTATCTTGGCTCCCCTTTGTATTGATAATGCTACCCAACTTTATGCCATAAATTCACTTCCAACGTTAGTGCCCAAGTCATTAATCACAATTAATAAAATCAGTCCAAAAAATGATCCTTGAGGAATTTCACTTATAACTTATATTTCCTCATTCAGCACTACTTTTTGCTGTCTCCCCTTCATTCAGCTCTTTACCTACCATACAATTCCTCTAATGACCAGATTCGCAAATTTAACTTAGCTTTCCCTATCAGACAGATAAATCAACCGTGTTTCCCTTGTCTAGAAAAAAAAGTTATCAAAGAAAGCTATCAGAATAGTCTGGCATGGTCTACCTTTGGTAAATGCATGCTAAGTTTTATTCCATTTTCCTTGTCCTTCCATGTCTTCAATTATCCATTCCATTAATAAAAGAGTTTCTGTTATCATTGAATCTCTTCTTAGAACAAATGGATAATGAATGCTGTCACTTTAAACAGGGCCAGCAAAGTTAGCATAACAATGACCTGAAAAAAGTATCCTAATAAGAATGGATTTAGTTTCCAAAATCTACAGCATCATTTTTCTTTGAAGGTGTTTTCCCCAGCAAACTTTGAGGTCTACATAATTATGAAAAAGGGTATATTTTGTTCATTTATCCAATGCAGCAGAGAGACTCAAAGCAGTGGCTTTACAGAAAGGGGTCAATGTACTAATGGAATCAATAAACTTAAGTGAGACAAAATAACTTTCCACTTCAATTACTGTGCAAATCCTAAATCATCTTCAGGCTCTCAAATAAAAAAAATCTTTTAATCAACAAACCTGTTGTTTTAATGTGTTGCTTTAATTTGTGTTGTTGTAAAACACTCTTGGGCTCAGGCATAGCTTTACTTGTACACCTTACTCAAAGCACCTACATATTCTTCTGACGTAAACCAGAGACTGTATTTAATAAAGACCAAACAGGCAGAGCCATTGATCCTTGTGTACAATGAGGATCTTGCTTCCTTTCCTGTACTCTCCACACCTCAAACAGGCCCACTTGTAGATCCTGTACTCTGCTGAATGCAGGAACTGCTCTAAGACAGGCAGAAAGATCAGCCATTATGTCCCCTATCATCTTCCACAGCAAACAATAAAGTTGTGCATATGCAGCAAGTGGAAAAGTCTGCATCAGCCCAAAACAGATAGTACATTAGGTGTAGTCTTCCTGGGAGATAACTGTCCTGCACCCAGAGGAGGCCCAGGGTCCAAAATACCCCAATGAGTATACAACATGGCAACTCCCTTCTACAAAACACATCTGGCTTACCAGAGACACAGACATTATCTATCCATGCTCAAATGGACCTTGGATTTGGACCTTTGCTATGCTGCTGACGTCAGTAAATGAGCTCTCCCTAATACAAAATGAAGACATGCAGAAAAGTCACTGAACATATTCAAAAATAACTACAAGCAGTAACACTGTCAACTTCAGAGGCCTCTAATATTCAGTGTACACGTGCTAAAGAGTCAGTGCAAAGTATTTCTAAGTCTCCTTGAAACAATCAAATCCTCTCTGTCTGTTTTCTAAACATTCTCCTTATTTTCCTTCAGATTTCTCCTTAAAACCCACTTGCTTTGCATGGCCTCCCATTGCTGATTTCCTATGACTGTTATCTGTAGCAGCCTCATGCCACATCCTTTTAACATTTCTTCACAGTGCAGGTCTCTGAGGGCAGGGAACACATTTTATTCCGTGCTTTAGAAGTATCATGTACCTATTACATCATGTGATCAACATTAAGAAAGCCCTACTCCACAAGCATCTTCATTTCCCTATGCATTATCATTCTCCCAGACAGCTGGCCATTCCAGTTCCCAGTGGTCTACAGATACTCCTAGTAAACTATGCAACTTACAGTCTTTGTTTTCCATGTAGAAATATGCAATCAGCTGTGAAGCTTTTTGTGTTACTTCCATACAAACTGTACCAGGAACAACTAAACATTTGATGGCATTATCACTGCATTCCAGATTTTTAAGTTACGATTACTAGCTTCTGCTACAGTATCAGTCATGCTTTCAAAGGTTCTCCTCACCATCTGTACCATTTTCTATACTAGTAGCTGTTATACCTTGATATTAGAACATGTACTATTTTTTGTCTGTCTTGCATTCAGTAAGATGCAGGCTTGTATTAACTGATTAGCTCAATTTAATTATTTTAGGCATGATACTTAACATTTTAATGCCTCTCTACTCCATTGTTTAAATGGTATCATAAGCCTATGATTCTAGGCTTGTCTCTGTCTCGCTATGAACGTTCAGTTACAGACAAAATACCTTGCAGAAGTTGTGCATGACCATTGAAAAGTTTTATCTTAATTGTGGAAGTCGCATTTGAATTCCAAGTCAGGAAAGGACTTGTGCAATTGTGACTCTCTTTACATTATATTTGTCACTGCTGCTCCTAAAGGTCCAGAAGCAAATTTACTTCAAATGTACTCCACACAATAAATTCCAGATATCTGGAGTGTACTTGGTAGCTGTGCTGGTCTGAGACAACAAGACATATGAAAAACTAGAATTCTTCATAGATTTCATAGACATCAGGGCTGGAAGGGACCTCGGGAGATCATCGAGTCCAGCCCCCTGCCCAAAGGGCAGGAAGTCAGCTGGGGTC
>NW_017728948.1:20880523-20886502 GCF_001723895.1 Crocodylus porosus
TTCCTCTGGCTCCCCACATATCTGAAAAAGGACTTTTTGTTGTCCTTGATGCTTGAAGCTAGTTGGAGTTCAGTTGCAAAATTATACTTTTTATTAGCCCAACTGGGAAATTGCAAGAAAATTGTCCTTTTCTGCAAGTTTTTGGGATCAAAGTCCCTTCATCAGGCTCTGGGAAAAGTATAGACAGTACAAGGTGGTAAGAAGCCCTCGTGAGTAGGAAATAAACTTCATTTTTGCACGGAGGGAGAAGAAGATGCAAGGCTGTCTCATTCTGGTTCAATATCTATCTGGAAAGAGCTAGGGCCAATTAAAAGGAGACCTCTGTGTAGGTAAGAAGACCCCCATGCGGATCTCTGATTCCTGTCATGCTGGGCTGTGGGGCAGGAAAGGAAAGCAGAGATGAGCACACCTGCTGGTCCCTGCCATGAGACTTGGCTCTGCAGGAAGCAGACATCCACACTAGGGGTCTCCTCACTGCTGCTGCCCCCACCCCACCCCACCCCCCCACTACTACAGTGACGTGGGGCTGCATGGGGCAGCAGTGGCGAGGCGACCCCAGCACGGATCTCTGCTCTCTGCAGAGCCAGGTTGCATGGTAGAGCATTGCTGGTGCCTGCCATGTGACCTGATTCTGGAGGGAGCAGAGATCCGGGGCTGTATGGCAGGGCACTGTTGGTGCCTGCTACTTTAAGGGCTGGGGCAGGCATCCAGCAAGTGCCCCATGGCAGCAGTCATTTTGAGAACTTAATATATAAAGGCTGCAGTCTGGTGCTGCCAACCCAGACAGAAACAAAGCCTGACTGAGCTGCAGCAGGACATCTAAGAGGTAAGGGCAAGAGCTTATGGGAATAGCCTGGAGGCTCTTGGTCCTGGGCATGACCTAAAACTCCACCCTGCTGGGGATAGGTAGCCTGGTGGGGCTCCCAGGAAATGCCAGGCCAGTTACCACCCCGGTGAAAGGCAGGTTGGGGTGCCTTAATAACCCCAGCTCCCACAACCGGGTAGGTAACCCCATAGCAGGGCCAAGAGGGTGGACCCATGTGAGAGAGTGGACTATATGCTCAGAAGCCTGACTTGAAGCACCCTCAACTGGTCAATGCTGTGGCTGGGGCTGGGGCTGGGGCCAGGACCAGAAGGGTCAAAAGGGCCAGGGGACCACTGTGAGGGATGCCCAGAGCCAAAGGCCTGGGGTTTCTGACTGGCCTTGGAAATGAGGCCAGGGCCTGTGTAGCCAAAGGTCCGGGGTGGGGGAGGCATACCCAAGATGGGGAGGAGTGCAGGGAGCTAGGCAGCCCAGAATGAGGGTAAAGTACGCCACCTGATTGGAGGGATGCAGTTGAGGTCCAGACTGGAGGATTATGAAGTCCACTGTGGGGCCGGAGATGCTAAGAACTATGATGCCATCTACGAGGCATGGGCTGCAGTGTAGGGGAAGTTCAAAGCCACAGACAGTGCCCCCAGGCATCGGGGCTGGGAATGGGCAGCTTCCCACACTATACCACCAGTTTATGGGAACAGCAAAGTCATGGCAGGAGAGACTGGGAGGACTGCCCCATAGGGACAGGTTGGCAGACTGGCATGAGACCCAACCCCTAGAGTTGCCCCCTGTAAAGCATCCAAACCTGAAGACAGGAGGGTGATCCAAGCGAATCTTGACAGGCTCATGAAATGGGCAGATGAGAACCTGATGGTGTTTAACACTGAAAAATGCAAGGTTCTCCAACCTTGGGAGGAAAAACCTGCAGCATGCTTATAAACTCGGCAGTGCTACGCTGGTTAGCACTACAGATGAAAGGGACTTGGGGGTCGTGACTGACCACAAGATGAATGTGAGCCTTCAATGCAATGCTGCAGCTACTAGACCAGTGCCGCAGTTAGTAAAGCGAGCAAAACCCTGGCTTGCATCTGTAAATGCCCCTCTATGCGGCACTGGTCAGACCACACATGGAGTACTGTGTCCAGTTTTGGGCACCACACTTCAAGAGGGATGGGGATAAACTGGAAACAGTTCAGAGGAGGGCTGCTCATATGGTGGAGGCCCTGCAGGTAAGATCCTATGAAAACAGACTGAGGGACCTGAATCTCTTCAGCCTTCACAAGAGATTACTAGAAACAATGGTCATAAACTGAAGGAAAGCAGGTTTAGATTGGATATCAGGAAAAAACTCTTTACAGAAAGGGTTGTCAAAATATGGAATGGGCTTCCAAGGGAGGTGGTGTTTTCCTCTACCTTGGAGGCATTTAAAAGGAGATTAGACACATACCTGGCTGGGGTTAACCCCAGCACTCTTTCCTGCCCAGAGCAGGGGGTCAGACTCTAATAGGTCCTTTCTAACCCTAGAAATCTATGGATCTGTAGAAAGTCAGGGTTTCCCTGCTTCCCAAAACACAACTCACAGATTCCCAGGGTTGCATCCCTGGAAGCAGAGAAAGCCAGGCAGGCAGTCCCAGGGCTTGATGGGATTGATCCTAAGCAGGAATTTCCAGAGCATTCAGGACTGGGCCCCTCAAGACCTGGAAAAACATGTCACCCACTGTCCCACAGCATCAACGGGTGTGACAACAGGCAAACGTGTTTTGCTCAATAAAGTGAATAAGCTGTACCAGGATATATCCCTCCACAGTTGATCCACTGCATTTGGCAATGTCTCTTTCTAACCTATCTCATCTATTTTTACAGCAGTTTGGAAAACAATTCTTTTGTTAGTGGGTGGTTTCTTTGCCCAATTGCTATATTTGCACTAGACCCAGTTTGTTTGATATAATCTAGCTGTGTAACTGAGTTGCCCAACGCAACTTATAAGGGTTGTGGAGAGTCTAAATAGGGGCTTTTTAACAGCTTTGCATCACATTTTTATACAACAATTTCAGTGGCTGTTCTGCAACAAGCGCCTAATAAGTTGATTCACTAAACAAATATACCTCAGATCTTGTACTTTGCAACCGAGACGAAACAATTAGGACTTTGGTAACAGAAGTAGAATAAGCATGGTAAAATACTTCAAAACCAAAATATTTACATTAACTTCCAGGCAGCCTGGAGCAGATGGTGGAATATTCATTTTTCTCCAGTAAATCTTAAAATAAGATACTCTCTGAAACCAAATGCATTATGACCATTAGCAATGTTAATGCAAATCCCATTAAATAATTCATTCTCTACAGACCATAAATTAAAATCCCTTCGATATATGTAGGTATCAAGATAAATGCTGAGGTTTATTATGTCTATAATTATAAAAAGTAGGGTACTTAACATTAAACCAGCTCACTATTTAACCATTTAAGTCCCAATGCTGCAACAGACCAGTCAGTGTTCTGTACAACAGCTATGTAGATTCCAAGTCTCCAAAGGAAATACCTTAACAGATTACAAAGGGGGTGTATTTTTTCAGGTAAGCTAAATTTAGAGACTAAGAAGTTTAGTAACTACCCTCCAAACCAATGAATAAAAGGCAAGACTTAAATTCTTTAGCTTCTCCATGTGTAAACTAAAATGCAAAGAAATTAAGCTACTGATTCTGCTCTCATTGAAGTTAACTGGAATTTTCTACCAACTTCAACAAAAGCAGGAGCAGGAACAAAGAGTCAGTGACAGGACCAGAAATAAAGCTCAGGTCCTCTAATTCTCAGCCTTGTGCTCAATTCACTAGACTACAGATGTCCCTCATTATTTAGTGACAGCCTCATATGGTAGTTTTTTTAACCCAAAGTAAAATTTTACAGAACTTCACTGCTTTACAATTCCTCCACAAACAGCTTAAATACTAATTATTTCTCTGGTGAACCCTGCAGTGAAACTTGTACTTAGAAGAGCCCCTATAAAGCACTTCTAATATTTCTGCTGCTCAAAGAGCACTACTCCTCATCCACTTCAGTGATTTTCTACCCAACAGGTACAACATTGATGTAACGAGCATTGTAAAACTGAACACCGTGCCACATATATTTTACAATACTGTGGATTCAGATCACAGAACATCTAGATTGTTTTTAAAGAATTAATACTAGTTGCACTTCAAGCTGCTGTGTACATAATGGGCATGTCCCCACAAGAGGGAATGTGCTTTTCCCTGGGGAACACCCATACTGCACGCTCTGGCACATGGCAGGTTACCTGAGGTAGGGTAGGAGAGGCTGGGGCCAGCAACTGTGCTGGCCCCAGCAGCTTTACCTGGGATACTAGGGGCCTCCAGGAGCTGCAGCACTCTTGCAGTAGGGAGCCTGGCCAGCAGCTGGAGCATGGCTCCACAGATTCATATTCATAGACTGTAAGGCCGGAAGGGACCATGGAAGATCATCGGGTCCAGCCCCCTGCACCAAGCAGGAAAGATAGCTGGGGCTAGGAGACCCCAGCAAAGTGACTGTCTACTCTCATCTTGAAGATTTCCAGGGTAGGTGATTGCACCACCCCTGGAGGGAGCTTATTGCAGAAGGCCAAGCTCCACTTTTGAACCACATGCACCACCCTACTTTTTTTTAGGTTTGGGGTTTTTTTACCCCAGGATCTCCCCAGCGTGGAGATCACCTGCATGTGTGGCATATGTAGCGTTACAGACAGGTCTGCAGTGCCACATACCACGCATCTGCGCTTGTTTGGATGCGCCCAATGATTCTTCTGAGAAACCCGCCAACCTCCTACAAAATTAAAATAAAGAAGATAAAGTCACAGAAGATAATTAGAATAAGAAAGAAAAGTTAAATGTGTATTTTATCTCTCTACATTTTTAATGTACGTACCTACCCAAAACAAAATGGTACCTTTTTCTTTTCTCACACAGTAGGACTAATGTTAACATGGTAACATATTTGACCAATCCCTGTACTGTCTGCTGGCATAAACCATTTAAGACTATTCGAGATGGTAAATAAACAACACAGAATCTGTGGGTAAAAAACTGTAAAAATAAGATTCTTTTATATCAGATTAACATCAGAGAAAAAAATTATTTTCCTGTTAAACAACAATTGTGCCCCTGCCATTTACCCCAATTATTTACATGCCCCCCATTACCCTAGTATCAGAGTACTTCATCTCCCTTAACAGGTTCCAGTGGAGAAGCAAAAACATTCCTTTCCACACGGGTAGAGCCATGGCAGAGCCTGAATGTATAACTCACTCAAGGGTGTACAGTAAATCTATGGCAGAACAGGAAAGTGAACCTACTCCTTTCAAATACCAGGCTATGATTGCACTTCAGAAGACTGGATCTCTCTCACGAGGAAGTTTGAATCCATACAATTCCCAGACCAAACAGTGCTGGGTAAGCATTCATATAATGTAGAAGCCAAACTATCAAGCTGCTTCAAATTTGTTCAACTCTGTTTGCTTCCTTCCATCTACTTTGGTCTCCCCAGAGCAGAAAAGATGATGAACCTATGTCTTAACCCAGTTTCCTGCATTAGCAGTGAGTTGTTTGATTATAAGGAAAGCAACAGCAGGTCAATGCTGATAAAACATAGTAAGGAAGAAATCTTATGAATACAGCTATCAAAAGAAATACTGGAGTTGATGCTGAGAACAGGGGGAATGCTCAGGGAACCTATTCTTCTCCTTTTGTCTCATGGTAATTCATACACCTCCCATTTCTGAATTTCCCTTTCATATACAGGTTGAGTTGTTGCCCTGTGGGGTCAGGCCAATGCTCAGGATCTCAATATCGTGCTGTTATTGGAGGGTGTGGAGTACAATTGCACATATACACACAAATCAATTAGGTGTGCACACACACTCTAAGTGCATATACCCCCACCAGGCGTGTGCACACACACTACCAACTTGGGCACATACACATCCAAAATTACCAGCCTAGGCACATGCATACCTATCACCAATTCAAGCACATACATGCTCTAATGATAATGATATGAAATCATACACAATACACACGTATATACACATAGTATATGTGCAAAGAAATATGATGTCATTGGGATAACGGAGACCTGGTGGGACTCCACCCATGACTGGACCACGGG
>NW_017728948.1:20886513-20906788 GCF_001723895.1 Crocodylus porosus
CCAGCTGACTTCCTGCCCTTTGGGCAGGGGGCTGGACTCGATGATCTCCCGAGGTCCCTTCCAGCCCTAATGTCTATGAAATCTATGTCTATGAAATATACACATAGGTTAAACACTGACTCAGGTGATAGTGTGTGTGTGCTGGTGCCTCTGCTTGGGGTGCTTGGTAACTAAAGAGCAAGTGGCAGAGATCAGGGGAAAAGGCAGTAGGGATGGGGCAATAGCAGTGGCAGAGATCAGGGAAAAGGCAGTGGAGATGGGACAATAGTGAAGAAACGGGTTTTCAGGCAGAGAAGCTCAGGACGGCTGGAGCCACAGGAGCATGGGACAGGTGCTGGAGGTGGTGGTGAGCCAGAAGCAGGAGAGGGAGAAATGAGACAGAAGTTAGAGGGGTGAGGAGCAGAGATTGGAGCAAGGCCAGAACCACAGTAAAGCAAAACCCAACTCAAGGGTCAAAATATCAGTTTTATTAAATGAACACTGTACTGTACAGCTTGGTTCCCACACACACTCACACAATGGCAGCAGGAGAAAGAGACTCAGTGGAGGGCTGGAGTCCAGGTAGGAAGAGAAACAGAGTCCAAGTCCTTGGTTAAAGAGAGGATGGGGGTGACAGCTATCTATCTAGGTTGGAAGGGGTCCCTCGATGTCCAGTCAGGGTCTTTCTCCAGTGGGTGTTGTCCAGAGGGGGGTCGCCAGCAGGGCCTCTGGGTTGACAGGCAGTGTGATGTGGAACAGGTCTGGTCCAGGTGAAGATGGCATCCCAAGAAGTCAGTCTTCATTACCCATTTTTATGGGGCAGACTACCTATGATCTCCTATGGAGAAGACATATCCAGGCAATGTCAGCTCTGTTCCAGAGGGCTCCAGGTGTTCTTACTGAGTGCAGCAGAGCACAAAGGTGCCTGCTACTTTGAGAGCAGAGACAAGGGCCCAGGTGCAGGTTGCCGGAACAACCGGTTAATGAGGGTAGTGACTCGCACCTGCCTGGCCAGCTGGACGGAAGGGGCAGGGCCTGGTACCTATAAAAATCACAAGCCTGAGGCCAGGGGAGAGGTGGCTGCTGGCTGCCAAGGGAGGAGGCACTCTGCCTAAGTGAGTACAGTCAGAGAAGTGGCACTGCACGAGCAGACTGATACTGGGGAAGAGATGGAGTACCTGTGGGGTGGCTCGAAGGAGGTTATAGTTAAGTGGCTAGAATTTATGTTATAGCCCAGGGGCATATGTTTTATGTTTGTTGTTTACACTGGTAGTTTGGGTGAGGCTATTAGGGGTTGGAGGAAACCTCATAGGGGACCCACAGGAGTGTGGAGACCCTGGTGCCAGAGTGGGTGCAGCATTTTGGGGTGCACTGACCCCCCAGCCCCGGAGCAAGGGGGCAGCGTGAGAAGCCCCGGAGCCCCCGTGGGGCATGGTTGCAAGACAAGGTGGTGGAAAGCTGGAGCCCCCGTGGGTTAGCTTAGCTCACCCGGTACTACTTGAAATTATTTATAAGGGATAGAGAGGACAGAGAGAAAGTCAGAAATGGTTGGGGAAGGGGAGGGAATGCTTTTAAAAAAGAAAAAACAACTGGGGGTTCTGCTACAGTTAAAATATATGCAATATAAAAATGTCCTGAATAACTCTCCCAAGAATGGGAAAAAAATCAATTCTTTGGAAAACTACCGATATACATGTTAGTCTAGAATCAACTTTTTAGACAAAGCCAATATATACTGCACATGTAAAGCATGACTTTTAAAAAGGAAACAAACTGTATTTTAAAGTTACATACATAGTTATTCATGCCTTCTTTTTGTGCACACAGAAACTTAATTTTTTTGTTTTATAACCTGCAAAGTGTGCATGCAAACTGAGTACATAAATCTCTTAGAACTGTGACTTGCACATGTAATTTCAGTTTGCATAAACAAATCCAAATTTGTTTGCAGTCAACTCCTTCAATTTGAGAATCTAGCCTTAAAAATTCCAGCTATGAAGTCTGGGGTCACAGTTTGAAGTTTTGTACAAATTAGTTAGATACAAATGTGCTAATAAAATATGAAACTTGTACCTAATATGCAAATATTTCCTAATAAAAGGATTGTAAGCTTCTTCCTAAAATTATTAAAGGTCACTGACCTGACATACATCAGACTAGAACCAAAGCTCAGCAAGAGCTCAAAGCCATTTCAGAAAGACGGGCCAATCTCTGTTTTGTAAACTTTCTAACTAGCTGGGGAAATTTTCCATTCTGAGGCTCCTAAGGCAATGCTTATCAGGTTAAGCTCCCTTTAGAAATTGCTCTTACAGCTCTGAGACACTGGGCACCATCTTGACTCCAGCAGCAGTTGTTTAAAGTCACTTAAATACCTGGCCTTAAGGGTTCCTTGAGAAGTGCTAGCCCCCTTATTTTCCATTCACTTCAGCATTTCTCAGGAAAGGCACCGTATCTTCCCAGAGCAGGCCCATCATTGGAATATGAAACATACAACTGTTTTGGGTTACTTTCGTGCAGTTAACTGAACAAAATTATCCCAGTTGAATTTGTCCTGTAGCTATGCTGTAGAAAATCATGCTTAGCATGATTGCCTTTAACCAGATTTGAGTGAAGAAATGTGCAAATAAAAGCAAAACTATCTTTCCATGTACCCCTTCTTGTAACATTTAAATCAGTGGTTCTCAAATGGGATGCTAAGCCACTTCGGGGTGCCACAATACAGGTACTGCCACTATGATGGCAGCCAAGTAAAACTGCCCTACTCACATTCCTGGACTAAGTACAGACAGTCAAAAAGCCAGAGGATGAATTTCTTCAGTCTCTGCAGGTTAGTTTAAGCTGCAGAGATTAAACTGAGAAACAACTAGACACGCATTCACTTTTGATTCAGGAAATGCAGCCACATGCCTGCAGTGGCTCAGGTCAGAAGCCAGGGGGTGCTAAAGCATGGCTTCCCAGCACCCAGCCAGCATGAGCTGTGTGTTTGCTTCCTCTTCCTGCTGCTGTAATACTGGACTATGAATTCCAGAGACCTTGAGGGCCGCAGAACTCTCCAGGTTTGCTCATCACTTCCTCCTTATACCTCCAGGTGTCTCTGGGATTTGTAGTTCGCAATTGCATCCAGCAGTAAGTTTCAGTAAGTCTAGCAGCAAGGCAGCTCTTTACTGGGGGGGTGGGGTTTAACCCCCCTCCCTGGCCCCAGACTCCAGCCAGGGTTTGCCTGGGGTGGGCCAGTCCCTTCTTCCCCCCTGCACAACCTTTCTTTGCTGCAGAACACGGAACAGCCCAGCCCAGGGCTAGAAAGCATGCTGGGATACTGGGGGGCAGTGATTTAACTTGAACCAGGAAGGGGCCTGGGACAGAAGTTTCATAAACTTGTTTGACCCAAATCAGTTAAGTCTGATGCTATATTCAACCTGGTTAATCTTGAAGAAGTTTCAGCCATTTTGAAACTGGTTTATGTGCACTGAGCTTCTGTTCTGTTACAGGTTTAAACCAGTTACTGATTACTTAAACCAGTTTATGTGTAACTTCTGTCCCTAGCCCTGCTGTATCAGCTGAAAGCAGGTAGCTGCTTCCTTGGGTCCCTCCAGGTCCAGCCCCTCCTATACTCTTCTTGAAAACAGAGGTACACAGGACGGTTTTACCCACCCATCTCTTTCCAAGAGGAGGGTGGAGAGAGCCAGACCAGGAAAGCCTACACAGCACAAAGCAGCTTCTGCCTGCATATGGCTGATCACCGAGTCCTAATGCAGCAGGACTGCATCCAGAACAGTTTTATTTGGAGTCAGCAGCACCTGGCTGAGCAGCAGTGAGATAAGTTGATAGCAGCACCCAAAGCAGTTCTCAACCAATGGTACCACCACATTCAAAAAAAGTGTTGGAGTGCACTGACCCGGAGAAGTCTGAGAACCACTGATTTCACAGAATCATAGAAAATTAGGGTTGAAAGAGACCTCAGGAGGTCATGTAGTCCAACCTCCTGCTTAGCAAGAAATAATGGTCATAAGTTAACTGAGAGTAGATTCAGGCTAGATATCAGGAGGCACTACTTCAGTCAGGGTGGCTAGGATCTGGAACCAACTTCTAAGTGAAGTGATGTTCGTTCCTACTCCAGGGGTCTTTAAGAAGAAGCTAAATGAACATCCTGCTGGGGTCATTTGACCCCAGTACTCTTTCCTGCCCATGGCAGGGGGTTGGACTTGATGATCTGCTCAGGCCTCTTCCAACCCTACCAACTATGAAACTATTAAATCCCCTCTCAGTCTTCTCTTCTCCAGACTAAATAAGCCCAGGTTCCTCAGCCTCCACTCAGAAGTCATGTGCCCCAGCACCCTAACCATTTTCACTGCCCTCTGATGCACTCTCTCCAATACATCCATACTCTTTCTGAAGTGGGGAGCCCAGAACTGGACACAGTACTACAGATGTGGCCTCACTAGTGTCAAATAGAAAAGAAGAATCCATTCCTTCAATCTGCTGGCAATGCTTGTACTAATGCAGCCCAGTATGCCAATAGCCTTCTTCACAACAAGGGCACACTATTGGCTCATACTAAGCTTATTGTCCACTGTAATCCCAGGTCTTTTTTGCAGAGCTGCTGCTTAGCCAGTCAGTCCCCAGTCTGTAATGGTGCATTGGATTGTTTCTTCCCAAGTACAAGACTTTGCACTTGTCCTTTTGAACCTCATGAGACTTCTTTGGGTCCAATCCTCCAACTTATTGAGTCCTAGCTGTACCTTCCGGTGTATCTACTTCCCCTAACTTGATGTCTTTTGCAAACTTGCTAAGGGTGCACACTATCCCATCCTCCTGGTCATTAACGAAGATATTAAACAAAACCAGCCCCAGGACCAACTGTGGGGCACTGCACTTAACACAACCGCCAACTAAACATCAAGTCGTTGACTACTACCCCCTGGGTACATCAACATGAGATGATTTACTGTGCAGCAGGCTAATTTTCTGCACAGTAAGGCATCACCATCCATATGTGCACATCAAGTGAATTTACTAAGCTGCCAGATAGTCTTGTCAGATGTAAACGGTATCTGGCAAAGCAGTAAGTTACTGCGCTTAAACACACGCGTCAGCAGTGACAGTGGGATTAGGTTACTCCGGCTCAAATTGAGCCAGAGTATATTCGGTCACATTTACTGCACATGTAGATGCGCCCCCAGATCCCAACGATCTAAGCAGTTTTCTATCCACCTTGTTGTCCATTCATCCAAACAATACTTCCTTAGCTTGCTTGCGCAATTTAAATGATCAAAGATATTCTGAATTACTTTATAATTTTGTCATTTAAATGGGAATATGCAGTAATAGTCTTTGACCCTGCAATATTTTCCTGGGTAAAAGTTCCAGTGTTACCCTGATTAACAAAATGGGAAAAGTTCCTACTAGATACCTGCTAGCTATTGGTGCAGTCTTTGAAGATAAAACCAGAGGAATCAAACTCACCTCCTCACAAAGCACCCTGTACTCATCACTATCTGTAACATTAACAAACACCTATTAAGAAATGCAAAGAAATAAAAATTTCTACAGTCTTTTGCTTTCTAAACTTCTGATTGTTCTTCAATAGGACCTACACAAGGTCAGTCGAAATATGCATTCCCCTCCCTCCTAACTCTCAATATCAGTTTTAGGAACTTTTTAAAAAACTGCCTCATACCTGTTTGCTGTTTGTCTCCCAAACAGCATCATAAGAAGCTGAAATTATAGCCTCTCCTTACCCAACCAAGTTTCATCCCTTGTGACAAACTTCAATGTTCAAAAGCTCTCTCCAGGCATGTCTACACAAGATGGTTCGAGTGCCGTAGAATTAGTCTACTGCACTAAAAGCATCTCATATAGACACGCCCAGAGAGAGTTTTTGAATGGTGAAGTTTATCACATGGGATGAAACTTGGTTTGGGTAAGGAGAGGCTATAATTTCAGCTTCTCATGAATAATTCTAACTAATTCTACTGCACATTAGCGCAACGAGCAAAACCCATTCTAATGCACAACAGCATGAGTCTACCCCACAGTAGTGTCCCCTAAAATGTGTGCACCAGGGCTACTATGCAGTAATGTGTATTAATGCACAGGTAGATGCGTCTTCCTAGTCCCAATTATGTTGCGCAACAATTTTTTTTTATGCTATGAAAAATGGAAACAGTGTTACTACCGGGATCACTGCAAGAATAAATCTGACCTGTTTGTAAGTTTACTTTGTCTTTTACTCCACACCACAGGAAAAGCTGAGAAACGGGTATTCTGATACAGTGGGCATAAAAAAACTACAGTTCAACCTTAAAACTACTGGGCAGTTATACACGTGCTCTGGGATTGGAGGGGGGTATTAGGGTGACAATATTTCGATATTTGGGAGCACTGGATTTGAAGCTGAATACAAGGCTTTAACCTGTGACCTAGCAGAGCTGCTAACCACAAGGCAGAATGATAGTTAAGCCAAGCCATTTGCTTATGCTAAGTAACCATCTTAACTGTGTTAACCATCTTTCTGGAAAAGCAGCTAGTGAGTCTGTGTGCTGTGAATGAGGTAAAGTTTTAGGAATGTGGAAGATGGTACAACATGAGACTAAAAAACAGACTGGAATGTGAAAAACAACACGTAACTGGTAACAAAATCCAGATGAACATATGCGAAAAGGTGAATGGTGATTGACCAAAACCTGGAAGCTTCTTCACCAAAATCCGCCCATTGACTGAAGTATAGGAGTCAAGGTCTTAGACATGTGCTCACAGCAAAAAGACTTGTAAATGAGTGAAATGCATAGGCAATTCCATGTTAATGAAACAAACAGTAAAAGAGAGGTGGAGCTTGAGATAGGAAGAGAGATGGGTGGAACATGGGAGGAGCAAGGATAGAATAAATGGAAATGAGCATAAATCAAAGTGTATGAATGTGGGGAAAAAAACTATTGTTCAGTGCAGGCCCCGGTTTGCTGTTTTTTTGGACCCTTGTCCAAAGCTGTCTCCATTCTGAATAAAGCTGTTGTGAGCCATGTGTGCAAGTAGTGTTTGCTCCCTGTCTGCTGTGGCTAATGAGTAACAGGACCCATGAGCGATTAGATCGTCATCTCCCTAGTCACTGGGTGCCGCATGGAGTCAGGGTCTAATGAGGGGAGGGTGCTTTAATTAGAGCAGCTCCAAAAGCCACTGTAATTAAAGCGCCTGGAGTGTCTTGTGTATCACTGTCCCTTCGCTGAAAAATGGCGGCAGTGACACCTTTTAACTAAAGCTCTTTCAACAAGCTTTAGTTAAAGTGCCCCCACTGCCGTTTTTGAGCTTGGGGATGCTGATAAATGAGATGCTGGAGTCTGCTGCACCACAGTAATTACCATGCTGTAATTACAGCTTGTCAAAGCAGCCACACTGCTTGCATATAGGTGCCCATTATGTCACTCTAATGGTGAAGCTTAATAAAATAACAACAAAACCCCTGGCAGCTCTGAATGGAGAAAAGGACACTAATGCTGTCCTCTTTAGCTTTTCCTAAGTTCTAAAGCATGCACATGCAAAAATATTCATTAAGCTCAAATCTGATTTGCTGCATTTTTGTTCCTTCATCAAAAAGAGTCATTGGAAGGAACAAAAAAAAAAAAACAGTTTTTCCCATACTCCCTGTACTGCTGTTGCCCATTAAAATGTTACCCCATCTCCATAATGATGATACTGATTTAAATGAGTCCACCTGTGATACTACTGCAAGTACTACGAACAGGAAATTGCTTTGCTGGATATCATCAAGAAAATACCCCAGATTTCCCATCAGTCTTAGTCTCGTACAGATTGCAGATCAGAGATTTCTACTAACACTTGTCATGTTTAGATATATTTTCAGTAGCGGACAACAAAAAAGCAGTAGAGGTAATATAGTACTCTAGAGATCTGATCCACAGTCCACTAAAGTCTATTAGAAAAATTCCCATCGACCTACCTCAGCGTCCTTTGGTTTAGATCCAGAGAGTAATACTTTACAGAGCTGATTCTGAAGGGAGCTGAAGCACTACAATTCCCATTGCCTTTTAATGTTAGTATCCTTCATTTCTCAGAATCAAACTGTGTATATGAAGCGCTCTGCAACTGGAAAGTAATGAGGACTCTGTAATCTGGGTCACTTTCCCCACATGGCTGGTTAAGTATGCAAAGAGATTGATACAAAAGGCAATGAATAAATTCTGTGCAGTTTCATCCTATATAAAAAGGCCTGTACAGGTAAACTAAACAGAATTTAAGTTTCCTTCACCATCCTGCCTTTCCTTACGTAAAACATTACTGTTCTGGTTCTTCTGACCCTGCAGAGACTGAACAAATACATACAAAAAAGAAGAAACTATGGTGTAGAAATTAACAAGTTCATTAAAAGGAGGAGAGAGAACCAAAAAAGGAGTAATAACAAAAAGAATAAAGATGTGCAAAGAGAAAATCAATGATGAGGCAAGGGGCTGTTTCTTTTTAGGAAAATATTTTAAAAATTAACAAAAATATTAGAAAGTGAGAACACCAAAGATAAAAAGGAGATGAATACAGAAAGAGAGAAAAAGAGGAAGTGTAAGACCAACAATGTTATCTGGGTCTATTCTCTTTATCTTCTCAGAGTCATTTGTTTCTTGAAAGCATATACAGACAAATGAATAATCTCCTTTGCTCTGGCACTTCCTGCAGCCAAGCTGGTTCCAAATGTACTGGCACCTGCCTTTCCTTTAAATTACTTCATTCATTTCTACCTAGGAATTTACTTGCTCTCTATAACCTCATCCACACATGCAGGCACATGCGGTTTGTGCTGCCACAAACCACATGCCTTTCACTTTAAACAGCAGATTTCCCAGTAGCAAAAAAAAAAGGCCCAATAAAAAAAGCAGTGCAAAGCATGCAAAAGTAGCATGCACTTTGATAAACATGGAGACGGGGGAACAGGCAAGCTGCTACAGGCACATACCCCTGGTTACCTGGACATGGGCTACAAGTCCATTCATAGCATCTGACAAAGTAGGCTGACACCTACAACAGCTCATGCTTCTCTGAATGAGTTAGTCTGTAAGGTACCACCCTGCCCTGCCTTCTGCCACACTTCAGAATAACTTGGCTAATTACTTCTCTCTCTTACAGTACTGGCAATTATCAGTATTGTAACTGATAATTGTATAATATTGTAATACTTTGATTATGCCCCCAAGGGATAATTAAGGGTGACAAAGTTTAGGAGCCAGATCCACAGCTAGTGTCATTCACTGAAATTGGTGACCTATGCTGATTTACACAAGCTGAGAATCTGATTCTAGATGCAAGTTCCCATAAAACCTTAATATATTTATTCCACAAGAGTACCAGCTGGTAGAATTATGTTACTGGTATCCTTCTAGCCTATTTCAAACTGCAGAGGAAGAACAAGATATATTTATAAACAAGTTCACAAGACAGTCACCAGCAAGAAGGGGCAAGAAGGTACTCAAATGACATTTATTCCCAGCTTTTCCTAAAACCTTAGCAGATGCATGGTCATGCTTCTTACAAACTAGGCTTCAGGTCCCTCCTAAAACACACTAACTGATCAGAATGTTTAATATTTCCAGTAACGATTTTTAATTTAACCAGCAAACCAAGCTTAATTATGCCATAGCACCTTTCAGCTAACAAGCAGCAAAGCCCGTGTACTTCAAAACAATGTTCCTGTACAGTACGCTGGAGACTGACTATTTAAAATCAAGTACTGAGACATCAAAGGCATTTTTAATGCTTTGAAAGGGCCAGACATATGAATAATCTCAGGTAAATTTTAATAAATAAAAGATGAGGCCTCAACTTGTTGATAAGAACATCTACTGCACCAGTCATGTACAAAGAGTAATGACTTGAATACAAAATTAATCCTGGACCAAAGTTGTCCATTTAATCACCATTAATTTAACTTCAAAACTGAAGAAACCATTTGGTATATGTAGGGACCTGCCTAAATCGTGGTGAGACAGAGTTTCTCGCAGCCCACTCACAGTGCACAGAGCTGATTTCATGGCAGTTCCGCCCCTCAGCACCAATTGGCAGAAAGGCCCAGAGCACGAAGGTAGCAGCTACTTTCTTGATTGCTGGCTGCCCTTTGTGCAGCCCCACCCCTCAGCACCGATTGGTAGACAGACCCCAGTGGGGAGGAGGACCACGTCTCTAAGTATATGTAGCACAGCTTTCAAATAGTAAGTACAGGCAGTCCTCAGACTTAGGACACAATTGATTCCTGAGAACCGCGTCTTAAGTGGAAACGTTGCAACTCGGAACAGATTTTTCCCAGAGGAAACAATGTTATAAACGGGGGATTGGTTCCTAAACCAAGGCCCAATACCCTTTTTTCACCAAAAATACCCCAGAATTTTGTACTCAGTTAATTCCAGATGAGTAATATAGCTACATTAACGTATTTATATTGTAAACAGCAATCGTATTGATATGGAAGGACTTCTTTGAGGTGACTTTACTGGACTTTTTGAAGGGCTCCTGGTTGGACTTTTTGAAAGGCTTCTGGCTGGAATCTTCTCAGGAGTCTTGGCTGCAGGTTTTTCTGGAGTCTTGTCTGCTTTCTTAAAGAAAGTGTCTAAGGAAGTTTGGACAGATGAGAGGTGGGTGACACAGCAAACTTGTTTGCTGGTGTGGCGTGGCTTCGGATCAATCGTTGTAAAATTGAAACTGACATCAGAAAGTTGAAACCGGGTGTCAATTTATAAACGTTGTAAGTGCAAAACGTTGCAACTCAAAACACTGCAAGTCAAGGACTTCCTGTACTATAGTTTCTTAAAACAGTTTCAATACACAACATAAAACGATTAACAGACACCAAGAAAACAGTTGTCCATGTATGTTTTATCCACCAAATAATATTCTGTATTTAACTCAAGTGACATATATATTCCTAGATAGAGAGAGAAATTCTGCATACACTGATGAGCGAAAATCTTACTATAACTAAAGTTTCCAAATGACCACAGTGATGAAAACTCTTCAAGAACAGTTAATCATATAGGATCTGATCTTGCTGAACAGGCACTGAGCCATTGGCTACCTCCTTAGACAGTATTCACGCTGTCTGCTGAGATACCTGTTTCCTGCAATAGGCCTCACCTAAGATTGCCCTAAAGAAAATACAGTGCTTCAATTTATGCGCATGAGTAATTGCATTGTCTTCCCCAGCAAGACCAAATTCTTCTCTTGAATATATATATAGATATAGATATAGATATAGATATAAAAGAGCTTCCCATTAAGCTCTGTTCTTTCAGTCCAGCTTTAATACAAGAACAGCTAGTTTAAAAAAAGGACAGAGTCTACTCAAAATCATTTTTCTGTCTTCCATCTACTCAAAATAATTTTTCTAGCTAGTATTGTTGCTTCAATCCTACAACAACTTATATACGTATTTAGTTTTAAGTATACATGTAGTCAATAAGTGTATCATGCACATAGGTCCTGCAAAGACTAAGACTGCTTTTTCAAGACCAAACCAGATTTATCACAAAACTGGTTGCTAACCATCATGAATGGAACTACCTACATTACTTACAAAGCTGAAGCACTGAATATTTAAGGACATCATCAATCCTATGTCACCCAGTACACTGTTCTTTCTCATCTATTTTATACCTGATATTTCATTGCAGTTTAGTGGCTTTGTTTTACTAAATAATGCTGCAACATATAAAAATCAGAGCCTGAGTACACCAAGTCACACAGGTCACTATGGCCACATAGGCCAACCTACAATGTACTAACTTTGTGGGCTCTGAGAGTGCAAGAAGATAATTTTTTTAAGGGAATAATCACATGGCTATTAAACACTGCCATATGAAGACCAGAGTGTGACCCAGTTTGAGCGGCAGTGTTAAGGGATATGAGATCACTTTGCTCAGAGCAAAAAGACTCTAACTGATCATCTGTATTCAAATACAAGAGCAGCGAACAGCTAATAGAGACCTCAATTTGATACATTACAGATATATCAAAACACAAGTGTTCCATGATACACATGCACTCTCCTTTTAATGTTCATGTTTCTAAAATCAAATTGTGATTAAAGCACCTGAGAAGCTTTCAAGGTAATTATAATTCATCTCCTTAAGATGCTATCAATTTCTTAGATAACAACATTCTAATGCTACCAGTCATCTTCAGGCAGTAATCAACTGTTCTGGTGATATAAGTGAAACAACTTACTCCAGAAACTACAAAATAACCTTAGTACTGTTCTCATTTAGTGCCAATAGCTGTGTCTTTGCCTCTATCTTCATCTTAGCAAGGCTCAGTTACTACTAGGAGTACAGCAATCTAAGTGTGTGAGCTGCAGAGCCCTTAATCTATGATAGCTTGGTACACATTTACCACCTCCCAGCTTTTATTTGTTTTTCAAAGAGGTGTCATTCATTTTAAATCCTACAGATGTATTCTGACTTGATAACTGCAATAAATAACAGCTTGTAAATATTTCATTTCATTTATAAAGGAAAGGAATTTCTTACCCATGGGACACTAAAAATGAAGACGCATGCATCATGGCTCAGAACTGCCATATAATCTTTAGAGTCTGCAGTAGTATCTTAACTAAATACAGACAACAAAATCCATCGTGGCAAAGATTACAAAAGTTGAACTGTTACCCATAGTGCTACTTTTGTACATAAAACATTGCATACGTATTCAATGTTTATTAAACTGTTGTAAGCAAGGTTGCAGAGTAGCAGAAATACTCTGGTGCTGGAGATCATATATATGAAAACTTACAGGGGCAGATCCAGAGGAATGTGACAGTGTGATCACTTCCCTTTTCAGCTGTGTAGTACACGCACAGTGAGTTCTCTGAACTACCTAGTACATCAGTGCAACTCCTGCTGCAGCTCTGCAGGTGTCCTGAGCTATGACTTTACCAGCTGATCAGCACAGGCTCTGGCCACAACTCTTACTGTCATATGGTGCCAGAGCTGAGGGGGTGCATGCCAGCACTGCCACTCACCCCCTCTTTCCCCATGCTGTTGAATTCAGCAATGTGGGAGGGGGAGAGACACTAAAAGAAGGAAGAGCAAACAGCAGCAGCACTGACCCCTTAAGCTCCAGCGCCACATGAAAGCAGGGGGTTGGGCCTGAGCCTATGGAGAAGAGCTAGTGAGCAGAGCTCTGGCAGGAACACTGATGTGCTGGGATCATGACAACAGGGGCGTGCAGCTACACACGCATAGAGCACACAGCTGAAGGGGGAATGGCCCCTAGGGCTGTGCGAAACGGCACCGTTTTGTTCCAACTTCCGTTCTGCTGTTTCAAAGGCCAGTGTTTCATTTCGTCACTCCGTTTCATTTTGAAGCACTGTTCCGTTTTGTTTCATCGAAACTGTTTTGCTATTTTGACATTTCGCCCATAGGCTACAATGGGGAATCATGAAATGCCTATAGCCTTGTCATTTCTTGCCTGCTTTGGATGATAATTGCAGAGATGGTAGCCCCTTCTGAGGGCATGAAGCCTTCCAAGTTTCAAGGAGAGGTGCAAGAGTTTCTGGGAAACTGCACCTCGAACTGCTGACAAGCAACACTCATATCACTTGCCAGCAGCAGCAGCCTGCTGTCATCCAATGTGCAGATCTGGAAGCCTGCACCCCCGAGAGGGCTGCAGGGTTGTGCCAGACTCTCCCTGGGGGCACAGGCCCCTGGAACTGCGTGCGGGATGACAAGATGCTGCCACTGCCAGCATGGGCCAGCACCAGCACTGGATTCTTCCTGGTGCTCGGCCCGGGCTGCACTGAACAGATTCAATCGCTGGCGCTGGCCCCAGCCAGAAGCAGTAGCATGCTGTCATCCTGCATGCACATCTGGGGGCCCATGCCCCCCGGGAGGGCTGTGGAGCTGTGCCAGGCTCCTCCTGGGGAGCGCAGGCCCCTGGATCTGTGCACAGAATGACATCAGGCTGCCACTGCTGGCTAGGACAGGAGCTGGGCACAGCTTGTGCCGAGCGCCAGGAAGCCTGGTGCTACCACTGGCCCTAGCTGGCAGCGGCAGCATGCCATCATCCTACGTGCAGATCCAGGGACCCATGCAGGTTGGGGGCCCGCTCTGCAGCAAGCCTGGCTTCAAAACTCAAAACGTTTAGAAACTTCTGAAACATTTTGAGTGCCCTTGTTTCAGTTTGAAGTTGTTTTGAAGCCTTTTGTTTCATTTTGAGCTTAAAACACATTGAAACAGCTTTGAAACAAAACATCCATTGAAATTTCACAAAGCCCATCTCTGCCAGTTCTGGGTCTGCCCATGAATACTTAAATTAAATCATGGAAAAAATTGCTGAATGACCGGTAATTGGCTATGGAGCTCCACTTCAAAATGGTCATTCAAATCCACCCACAGTGGCAGTGATTTAAAGTTGTTACCAGCTGAGACAAGGTTGTCAAATATACAGCTCACAGGTTGAATCTAATCACCATGATATACTTATGTGGTCCATGCAGAATACACAGATTTTAATCTTACTTTTAAAAAAATCTGGAGCAGAATTGGCTACAGATATTACCTTCAACAGCTTCCTAGTAACAAATGCGGTTACATCTGAATCTGCAAGGCAATATGTAGCAGTGACTAAAAGGGATAACTCTTTGGTACTAACCTAGCAAATGGAAAAAGGAAAGGGGATGGGAGTGAAGATTGGGAAGGAGTAGAAGTGTAGCGGGGAAGGAAACAGGCAAAAGAGATCAAAAAGAGTAAGAAGAGAAAGGCACAGAAGCTGATGGTGAAGTGAAAGAATCAAATGAAAGAATTAATGAGGGGCACAATTTCTCACCAGGTGATTTGAATTCGATGAACAGCAAAAAAAAGCCCCAGGTAGGCTCCGGAACAGTGAGAGATGCGCAGGTGAAAGCCCGCTGCGCCCCCACTCCCCCGAAGCGCCCAGACTCCCCCCAGCAGCCGCGGAGCTCGCCGCCAGCCCCCAGCACAGCCGGAGGCAAGCGGGGCCCATGGTGGGAGGGGGTTAACCCCTCACTGAGTGGGAGGAGGTGGCTGCGTGGAACCGGGCCAAGTCAAGCTCCGCCCAGGCCCCTCCTTGGCCCAGCCCCCCAGGGAGAGAGAGAGGTAGGAGGGGGTACTCATCAGTCCCCCTCCAGTAGGGCAGGGCCCCCCAAATCCCGGGCAGGACTCCCCCTTGCCCAAGAGCAGCTTTCCCTGATGGCGGGCCCACTGTGCATATGCACAGTTTAAAAGGGCCCGCCAACAGCAAAAAAAGCCCCAGTTAGGCTCCAGAGCAGCGAGAGACACACAGGTGAAAGCCCATCGTGCCCCCGCTCCCCCGAAGCCCCCCGGCAGCCGCGGAGCCCCCTGTCAACCCCCAGCACAGCCAGAGGCAAACAGGGCCCGTGGTGGGAGGGGGTTAACCCCTCACTGAGTGGGAGGAGGCAGCTGAGAGGAGCCGGGCCAAGTCAAGCCCCACCCAGGCCCCTACTTCACCCAGCCCCTCAGGGAGCCACACGACCGGAGCTGCGCAAACAGGCGCACTTGCCTGCCGGCGCAAAAGTCAATGCGCAGTTCGCACAGGATGGTGTGGGGGAGGGCCTGAGACTCTGCCTGCGAACCCCCAGGGTAGACAGTCCCAGCCATAGCCAGCCTACCAGAGGCATGACATGGATGGGCACGTGTCGCACCCCAAGGGTCCCCTCAGGCTCTGCGGCCCCCCCCCTTGGGCACCTCAGACAGAGCCCATGGTTCCAGGCTCCACGCAGACGGAGCCCCTGGCTCTTGGCTGCGGGGGCTGCCTGTCCCTTTTTCAGGCTCTGGGGCCCGGGAGCATGGCCACCTCCCCTTGTGGGGTCTGCTCCCTTTTGGGGTCTCTGGTGCGCCAGCTGGAGGAGCTGTGTGGCATCAGGGACTGTGAGCAGGAGATTGACTCCTATTGCCAGGCCCTTCTCCCCCAGGAGCGGGAGGATAGACCACTGTCTCCCTCCAGGACAAAGGAGGACTCCAGGACCTCCCACTCTGTCCAGTCAGGGGCATGGACCAAGGTGGTCAAGCCAATGCATTTTGACCAATCTCATTTCCTTCTATGACCAGGTGACCTATCACCTGGACAAGGGAGAAGAGATTGATGTCATATATCTTGACTTCAAAACAGCCTTCAGCCTGGTATCCCATGATCACCTCTTGGCCAAACTGGCTAATTGTGGCCTTGGGTCCACCATGATCTGCTGGCTGGGAAACTGGCTCTGTGGTCGGACCCAGAGAATAGTAATTGATGGAAGTCAATCATCATGGTGTCCTGTGACCAGTGGAATCCCCCAAGGCTCTGTCCTTGGACCCATATTGTTCAACATCTTCATTAATGATGTGGACACTGGAGTCAGGAGTGGACTGGCCAAGTTCACCAATGACACCAAACTTTGGGGCAAAGTATCCGCACCAGAAGATAGGCGGGTGATCCAGGCTGACCTGGACAAGCTCAGCAAATGGGCGGATGAGAACCTGATGGTGTTTAACACCGAAAAATGCAAGTTTCTCCACCTTGGGAAGAAAAGCCTGCAGCATCCTTATAGTCTCGGCAGTGCTACGCTGTCTAGCACTACGGAAGAAAGAGACTTGGGGGTCATGGTTGACCACAAGATGAACATGAGCCTTCAGTGTGATGCTGCGGCTAGTAAAACGACCAAAACGCTGCCTTGCATCCATAGATGCTTCTCAAGCAAATCCCGGGATGCAATTCTTCCCTTGTACTCAGCCTTGGTGAGGTCACAGCTGGAGTACTGCGTCCAGTTTTGGGCTCCACAATTCAAAAAGGATGTGGAGAAGCTTGAGAGAGTCCAGAGGAGAGCCACGCACATGATCAGACCATCAGGAAAACAGACCTTATGACAACAGGCTGAGAGCCATGGGGCTCTTTAGCCTGGAAAAGCGCAGGCCCAGGGGTGATCTGATGGCCACCTACAAGTTTATCAGGGGTGACCACCAGGATCTGGGGGAATGTTTGTTAACCAGAGCACCCCAAGGGATGACTAGGTCGAACGGTCATAAACTACTGCGAGACCGATTCAGGCTGGACACAAGGAAGAATTTCTTTACTGTCCGAGCCCCCAAGGTCTGGAACAGCCGGCCATCGAAGGTGATTCAAGAACCTACATTGAACACTTTCAAGTGCAAATTGGATGCTTATCTTGCTGGGATCCCATGGCCCCAGCTGACTTCCTGCCCTTTGGGCAGGGGGCTGGACTCAATGATCTTCCGAGGTCCCTTCCAGCCCAAATGTCTATGAAAAATCTATGAAATCTATTAATATGACAAGATTACAACAAATGACAAATACAAGTATATCTACTTGTTACCTATACTTGTGCAGCTATTCTGTTCTCCTCATAATCTATGTAACACATTTGCACAAACATCAATGAGAAATCTACTGTAACTCAAAAAACTGCCCCCAGTGTGCTTGCAGTCAAAGCCCCTGGCCACTGACATGCTGCTGAAGCCCCCCACATCAGACTGGAGCCGAGCTGTTTTTGTGCACAGCTTGTAAAGTTTGCTGGCTGCTGGTCTATAAGATCATGAAAGGCTTGAATAAAGTGGATTCACCAAGTCCCAGAATACAAGCACTAACGAGCATTCACTGAAATTATCAGGAGGCAGGTTCAAAATAAACATGAGGAAGTATTTTTTTTCTTTTTTTAAATACAGTGCATAATTAACTCATAGAACTCATAGCTACAGTAGAAGCAGACAGTATAACTAGTTGCAAATGAGATTTAGACAAATTCATGCAGCACAAATCCATCTGGAGCTATGAAACATAACAATTGGGGCGTATCCTCTGACATCCCTAAACCAATGGTGGTTGATGTCTGGAAAGATAAGATGGGCTGGATCGCTCTAGATACACTCTGTTCATATGCCCTCCTTTGTAGAGCATCTACTGCTTGTCAACATCAGGCTGCAAACAGACAACACCCTTGTGTCACCATGAAAAATGTTACGGAAACACAAAGCCTGAGTAAACAGACACCAATGCACTTTGCCGCATCACAAATGCCCAAAATTGTGGCTGCAACAATTTGTAGTAGTAGTTTGTGTTGCCTTTTCGCAGCAGACATCTGTTCGCTTATGGTGCAAAAACACAGGCAGCCCAGGGCTGCCTACACTCTCCAATTTCCCCAAGCAGATGTTCCCATGGTTTCAGGGGCTCCAAGCACCTGGCCCTGGCCTAAGTGCACCCCAAGGTACCCCTGTTCCACACTTTCAGATGCATGCTATGGGAATTCCACTGAAGGTGTGGAGCAGGGAAGTCAGAAATTCCTAGGTTGCCCATCTGCAGGGGCCTGATCCTATAGGAGAATTCCCAGGGTGTGCATCTGCAAGTGGAGATGGGGCACAGCAGTGTGAAACACACACCAGGACAATTCCCAAGGTGTGCATTTCACACGTCCACACCCCAAGTCAGGGTATGGTTTGCAAGTGCAATGAGGGGAATTGCTATAGTTTGGAAGGAACCCCATGTCATGGACAGATAAGCACCCTAGGAAACACTCTTCAGGGGGTTCCCAACAGTGCTCATATCATGCTGCTACACCCTGGCTTTGGGAACAGCATCCAAGGCCCTGTCACACAGGCTTGAGGCTCCTGAAGCTCTGGGATCCACAGGGGCCTATCCTTGTAGGACACAGGACCCAGGTAATGCCTGTAGATGCCTGTGAACCAGATCAGCCATGCCCAGCCACATCCCAGCACCACTGATGCCACTCCAAAGGCAACATTTACTTATAGCCTCAGAGCCAGAGGAGCTAGATAGATAGATAGTTGGACTGAACCAGTACAGCACTTTTTTTTTTTTATGGTTATAGTGATTGAGAAAAGTTTTAGTTCAACATCTCTAGACATCAAAATTCACCCTGGCCCCAAAATGCAGACCAAGGCAAATATATATGCATACATATGCCTGAAAGAAAGAGAAACCGCTTCTACTAGCTGAGAAGGGAATTTAATATTCAGACAGTCTTAGCCTTTCTGGTCAGACTGCCAATTTCCACCAATTTAAGGAGTGGCTTTCATGTCAGATGGACTGAAATTGCAAAGACATTTTACCCTGCTAATTAATCAGCAATAAAAAATAGTGAGTTTCAGTCACTAATAACCTGGCTTTCATGTGGGCTAACATCTTATATGTGAAAGGCCTTGAATCCCATTAGCAGTCCCCTGAGTGAATGACTGGCCCATAACCAGTGATCCTAGTTTTCCCTGATAAAAAATTGCAAATTTCTCTAATTAAAAAAAATAGCAAAATTCTCTGATTAAAAACCCCAAAACCCATGATTAAAATGAAAGGCCCCCCCCAGTCTCCCAGCCCTGCTGGTGCCCCTCACTCCCATCCCCCCCCACACACAACCCCCTAACAGCCCTGCTTGTGCCCCTCACTACCCCCTCAGCCCTGCTTGTGCCCTTCACTCCCCACCATAGACAGCCACAGCCCTGCTCATGCTCTTCATCCCCCCCATCCATACTCCCTGCACCCCCAGCCCTGGCAGAGGGGGCCCCCAGCAGATAGGGCTACAGGGCCAGGGACCCATACCCCCTCCTCAGGCCCATACCCCTGGGAGGAGGTGGCAGCTGCTGCAGCAGAGAGGAGCCTGGCCCACCCCCACCGCTGCCTGCCTGCTGTGGACTCAAGCAAGGGAGGGCCAGCACCCTGCTGCTGCACACACTCCAGGGAGGGACAGGCAGGAGGGACCCATGCCCCCCAAATCTGTGCACACGGCAGAGACAGGCTGCCCGCTGTGGGCTCAGACTCTCGTCCTGCTGGCCTCCACAGCCCAGTGGGTACAACCTGGTGCTGCAAGGCAGAGCAAGGCCATGAAGGAAAGCTCCTTGCCGCTGCGAGCTCTGCACTGCCCTGCTGATGCATCCTCTGTGAGTGGCACCAGTGTAATGCACAACTCTACACCACCGCATCCACTGCTGCTGTGTGGACAGGGGAAGCCTTGCCAGGGCAGTGCAGAGCTTGCGGCAGCAAGCAGCTTTCCTGTACAGCAGCAGTCTCCCCTGCCATGCTGGGTCGCACCCACTGGGCTGCAGAGGACCTGGGGGAGGGCAGCAGGGCAGGAGCCCAAGTCCACAGCAGGCAGCGTGTATCCCCCACCCTGCACACAGATCTGAGGGACACGGGTGTCCCCCCCAGAAGTGCATGCAGCGGCAGGGAGCTGGCCCCAAACCCACTCCTCCAAAGAGCTGCCCACAACCCCCTCCTGCTCCCTGCTAGGGTCCTGTGGCCGAGCATTGCAGCCCCAGGCTCCAAGCCA
>NW_017728948.1:20906799-20920413 GCF_001723895.1 Crocodylus porosus
AGCTGACTTCCTGCCCTTTGGGCAGGGGGCTGGACTCGATGATCTCCCGAGGTCCCTTCCAGCCCTAATGTCTATGAAATCTATGAAGCCCCATGCGCCACTTGGCTGGGCAGCAGCTGCAACCCCAGCCCCACCCCAGCCTTCCTCCCTACTGGGGCCTCAATATCCACCCACACCCCTCCACCACTTAGCCTGGTGAGTAGCTCCCACAGGTGTCTGACAACCATGTACATGTTCATGCAGGTGGTGCCCCCTGCCTGACTACCCTCCTCCTACTCCCTCCCAGCCCGTTGCAGGCTGGAACTCTGCCAGCCTGCAGAGAGCTCTTTGAAAAAAATGCAAAATCTGTGGGTTTCTCCAGTAAGATGAGAAATACATGTTTTCCTCTGGTAAAGGAGGAAATCTATGTTTTACTTCATTTTTCCATGGGAAATGGAAAACCCAGATCTCTGTCCATAACTAACTTGATTTTAAAGTGTCAGATACTTGCACTCAGAGAAAACCATTTCTTCTTAATATTCTCCAGTACAGGTGACATTACTGGAAGAGGACTGTCAAGGTTCACAGGCCCCAGAAATGTAGTCCAGTCTACCAAATCTGTTTTAAAGAAGCTTGGGGAAAAAGAGTCCCGCCACTGGTTTCCAATGCTCTAAAATGTGGCCTTGGACTACTACTGTGTCAAGAACACTGGATCTATTTAATTACAGAAACAAAACCACTTCCTCAGCCACCCTTTGCCACTCTTACACATAAGCATTCAAATCTGTCCTGCTGAAGAAAAGAAATAGGAACGCTTCTCCCAACCGCATCATTTACAGCACTGTGGGCACCTCTGGCTGATCCAGGAGCACTCTCAGTAATAGTCTCTTCTCTACAGCATGCATTCAGCACCTTCAGCACCAGCTGACTGCTGGATCACAGTGGAAAGGGAATGGACCAGCTCACACCCTCCCTGCTAGGCTATGGGAACCTCAAAGGAAGCTGGATCAAATCTCAGTTGGCTCAGTTTCCCTCCAGTACTGCAACCCAGTAGAGAGGGAAAAGAAAGCTCATAACCATCATTCAGTTATGACTCCCTCATTCCTAACCCCATGCCCAACACAGGCCAGAGCAGCCTGGACGCTTCTCTTAGTTCTTGCTAGCTAACTATGGTCTACTAGAGCCCACAGCTCCACCGGTGATTCTTAGAAAGCAATTCCTCCTCTGAATTCCTCCACTCTTCCAGATGTCAAGGAACCATCAATCCCAAATGGTGTGGTGCCTCCGTTACATGAAGGAAGCAGGATAGGAGAAAATGCTGACTGTGGCCTTGGACCCAATCATACTTATGTATTCAAATTATGTATTTGCCTGGTAGGCTGGAAAAGTTGGACAGCACTAGGGTCCCTAAAAAGTTGATCAGTTCCTTGAAACCTAGAGCTGCAATCTGAATGAACTGCCAACCCTTCTGCTGGGCAGTCCAGCCCATGTGAGTCAATTCCTTCAGAGAGCTCATGTGCCCACCTGTTTCTTTCTTCTAACCTCAATGTACTGAAATATTTAAGAAGCCAGATCAAGACTGTCATATTTACTACTATTCCTGCTGTTTACAAAAATAGACAGAAGGGATGAGGAAAACAATGCACACATGCAGATCCACAAACCAAAGTACAGCTTCCAGCTCTAATGTTAGGCCTCTCACCCTTGACAATGTCCCTTACAGCAGTCACGGAGATTACAGAACAAAAAAATTCAGCGTGTAGCCTGCCAGTAGCTGGAAGACAAGGGAATCCCAGGTAGCATGTACAAGTGCAAAATAAACACATGTGGACATCGGGAACATTTTCTGATTTACCAGAGAGGTATGATGCTAGATTTAATGAGGGCTGCTCCATGTGTTTATGCCACAGACTCACAGGCAACTCACATTCTTCAAAAGAAACATCTGATAGGGTAATTCAAGGGAGCCAGACACTTGAAAGATATCTTGTAAAGCCTGACAGGTGGAGAAGCTAGTGGCAGCCTACAATCCCCTGATACAACTGGCTCTGTGATAAAGCAAATATTTCTTCCAAATTGGCCACATTTAACAATGTGAAATGCTGCCCCAAGCTCAAAGTGCAGTTTCAATATATTTCTGCTAAACCTTTACCTTCACTCCCTCAGGCATCTGGCTTTTAGCAACAATGACTGTCAGAGGTGAGTGTGGGTATGCATTAATCATAAACAGGCTATTCTCCTGTACCCTAGAAAAGCAACATCCATCGCAGTGGCTTAGTGAGAGAGCCTGGGGAGATGAAAGCTATGCACAGCTAATGCTGGATGGTGGAGCAGCTCAATTCTCAGCCATCAGCAGTATTTATTTGTATTACAGGAAAACCTAGAGGCCATCATCAAGGATCATGGCCCCACAGTACTTTATCTTGTATAAACATGGGGTGAGGAGGGGGAGAAAGAAGGAGGATGACAACATGGGGTGAGGAGGGGGAGAAAGAAGGAGGATGACTCCTTATCCTCATGGTACTTACAATCGGGGCAGGAGGGAAGACGCAGTAACAATGGTATGAACATGTCTGTCCATAGAGTAGCAATACATACACCGTACCTTGATGTTTGCCTCAGCAGCACACATGGGCCAGCGGCTGTTACAAACATTGACACCAACCCGCAGCAGGGAAGAAGGACTTATTCTTTCTTCCCAAAAGCAGTGTGTGTGTGAATGAGAAAAGAAAGGTAGGTCCTGAGGAAAATGGGGGAAGGGGGAGAAGGATGAAAGTATAAAAAAAGTTAACATTGATCCTATCTAACAACAAAATAATATTAACATAAGGTAAAACTGATCATATAGCAATGAGTTTTAACAAATTGGCATTGCAACCCTGGCCAAATGTATGTACACCTTTTTCTTTTACTTCTCATTTTCATTTGCAAAAAAGGAAGCAAAACAAAGCTAACACTTATTTTCACTTACTATGATTATTTATGGTTTTATTTTTGAAAAGTCCAAGACAAACAAAAAATATATAGAAAAACTGGAGGGAATCCAGGGAATAACAACTTGTCTTTGTATACGTGTATATAAAAATGTGCCAATCAATACCCTGTAGCTAGGTGATCGGGTAAGTATTGTGATTAAAGAGCTAGCAAGACTGATTTACTAAAAAAGATTTCAAGGGTAAAAATTAGTTTTATGTTGTGAAGCAATGACTAGAGGAGAAACATGAGAACAGTATGCAAGAATATGAATGACACAACCACTACAAAGACAGCAAACCTTTTTCAGATAGCTATAACAAAATAAAAATAAGACAAAGAAAATTTAGGGTAGATGTCGAGAAAAAAAGTTCCCAACCAAAATAACCCTAACATTTGGATAACTTACCTGTAGAAATGGCAGAAGCCCTATTACTTAAGATATTTAAAACTAGACATTTAAAACTTTTAGACCAAAAACAAACATGTAAACAGCAGGTTGAGTTAACTGACCTACTGGGGTTTTCTATCTCTAATTTCTATTTAAATGCAGAGTGATTTGGTTGCAAAATACAACTAAAAATATGTCAGCCTTGACGGTGCTGAACAGTTCAGTGCCTCTCTCATGATCACGCCCAGATAAGATCAATAAGCTACGCGTTCCTCAGTCTTCCCTGCCTTGAGGGGCTTAGCCCATTGGCAGCACACCAGTGAGACACAAATGCAATGGCAGCTTTCTTCCTTCAACACATAGCTCTAGGAGGAAGTATCATGGTTTCATTTTACCCAAGACATTGGTAGTTAAACTGCTTGCCCAAGACATGGAAGATCTGGGTCTAATCCTGCTCTGCATAATGGAAATCAAACTCACATCTCCCACCTTTCAAAAACAACCCTTACATCAGGCTGCAAGCTATTCTAATAGCGAGCTCTTAACCCTCCCACTGAAGTTATTCCACTTGTTTCAGAAAAATAAAAGCTTCATTGATCCATAGGCAATGAAGAGCGAATATGAATATAACACTCTGCCCTAGTGGTTAGGACATTCCCTTGGAAGGAAGAGAGCTCCAGTGGCTGCTCCAATGAATATTTAGGTATTTAGTATTAAACGGTCACTGAATAAAATACTTAAAAACACAGCCTTTCGAGTAGGAATTGAAACACAGGTTTATGCAACCTCTGTGCACAAATACCCAACATTTCAATTTTTCTATGAAGTAGTTGCGTGCAAATGGCATAATCTCTGGCTCTAGTACTACAGTAGTCTTGGCCTATGACTGGTATTCCTCCATACAAATAACAATTCAAAAGGGATTTTTTTTTCACTTTATAGTTTTAGAACTTTTTAAAGATTCCAATTTTAAATAAAAACAGAGGGAATGGAAGGGACTCTACAGGTCATCAAGTCCTGAGCCATGGCAGATCATCACGTAATATCATCCCATTCATAAACTTTGGTATAGCGACAACCAGACCACAGAAGCTTATTTTCAAACTCTGTTTTATTCATGCAGATGTTTTTTTCCCCAAGAGGACTCAATTTTCATTATATTACACATTCTTTGTTCTAATGCTCGTTTAGCCATAAGTGACAGTGATAGGAATATTTTGTTTGGAAATACACTAGGGGCTCAGACTCCCAGCAGTACACATTTTTCATTCTGGGATAATGTCATCTTTTTTTCTATGTAAATGTGAACAATGAATACATACATGACAAAGGTTTCTTTCTTTTCAGGAGGGACAGTGTCTATCCTTTAGTAAAATCATGGTTTCCCCAGCTCGGTCCTTCAGTTCCTCCTAGTCTACTGAACGTTACTGGAATTAAAAGCTATTTCCTTATTTTATGCTCTAAACATCTTCTCTTTTTATTAATTTCTAATGTTGTCTAGTCAGTGAACAGTACTGCCAGAGGGTAAAGTCTAGATACATTTCTAATGAAATGCAACTCATTCAGGTTCAGTATATCCACGCACACATCATATATCAGCAATTTTAGAGAGATTATTTCAGTATTTCATGACTGTCTTTACTGTTGGTTGCTATATTTCTTTTACGTCTGTTTTCATTCTATCATGTCTCTCCCCCAAACACACATGCTCTTCTGAGCACCTTTCCATCTTGCTATTGGCAACAGCAGCAACAAGATTTCCTTTACACTAGCAACTGTTGCTAAAAACTTTGCTCCTCTCCTTGCTGAATCCTGAAATGCTGAAACTCACTGTAATCCAACGTTCTGATGAGGACAGAGGTTGGAACTCATTTATTCAGAAGTCCAGGCAGAAATCCAGAAGTCTACTTTAAGAAAATGCAGGCTGAAGGGGGGGTGGGGGTGCATCTGTGCGCACAGAGGTGCTGCCACCATTACCAGGAAGAACTGGTACAAGGCAGGGAGAGAATCAACAAGAAGTACACTGCTGAAACAGAGAGGAAAATAAAACAAAGTCTAGTTCTCTTTTTATTAACATCTTAAACTTGTAAAATAGTGCTTTTTACCTGCCTGAACCAAGAAGTTTGCTGCTTTTCCTGGGGATTTCTACAAGTCTCTTCAGAAATAATTTATTGTTTATCTATGGACACACATAATGTAACTTAATGTTATTTTCCCCCATGTCAGAGAATCTTTTTTTTAAAATCCTCCCTATGGGAAACTTGCCTTCCAATCTGAAATATTTCTGTCATTTATCAAAGTTCTGTGACATCAGGATATTTTACCACATGCTCCTTTTTGTTCCAGAAACAGTCATCTGGCCACTCTTGATAAACAGCAAGCACCAAAACCTTGCCACAGTTGGAATTTTGCCCAGTGTAGATAAATAATTATTTTTGCTGTTACTGATATTGCTAAAGTAATATTGAAGTCAATCTTCTTTATGGATTCCAACAGCACAATCCATAGCAAACTGAAAAAAACAGAAAACCAATTAAATAAAATATCTACCAAAAGAATGTATTTGGTACACAAGGGATACTGTAAATCATATGTGCTGACACAGCACTGAAAAGGGTAACATTTCCAAATTTAAGAAAATATTTTGCAGGTGCATCTACACAAGACGCTAAATGTGGAGTAGACTAATTCTACTGCACATTACAGCATAAAGGCAAAAGCCGTGCTGTTGCACTAATGCACAGTACAATTAGTCAATTGCACATTAGTGCCACTTTAAAGGTGTGCAACAACACTACTGCGCAGTAGCACCAATTACTGTGCATTTCGTTAGTACCTGTTATTACAGATACTAAACTTAATGCACAGTAACCACAGCTCATTAACAGACATATGCATTTGGTAGACATGCACTGTATATCATATACTAAAAAAATCCAGATGAATTGCTCTATTAAGCCCCTGGTACACATTACATAAATTAGACAATTAACTGGAGAATCACACAATAAATTTAGACCAACCATATGTGCAAGGTAAGACTGGCCACAAGTGCAATGTAATTATCAAACAATTAACTGGTTAATCACTCATTAAATTTATACCAGCCACGTGCTAAGTAATTATTGCACAATAAAAATGACTATCCAGGTATAAAAAGAGCCAAGCATCTGTATAGTTAGTGCTTGAAAGTCTGTAACAACTCTATAGCTGATTTCTACCCCATTTTAATTTGAATGCATAACAGGGACCATAGGTGAGCAAATTTTTCTGTGCCTTTTGCAACAGCTGGACCTTGACTACTGTTGTCCCCCTGCCTTATCTGTGGCAGGTGCTATGCCTTGTGGTTGTCAGGGTTGATTGTGTAGTTTTACTAATAGGTTAGACCAGGGGTGTCAAAAATCCTGCCTATAGAGCCCTATCATCTGACCCCGGTGCTCTGTCACAGAGCACTTAGGTGCCCTGGGCCTGAAAGCAGTGGGAGAGACCCCTAGTGGCAAGAAGGGGGAGGCTTAGCTGCCAGGCACCAGGTGCACCAGGCACCAGGTGCTGGTTGCTAGGGCAACCAGTGAAACCAGCTGACAGGAAGGGGCAGGGCTTAGCCCTTCTTAAGCCCAGGCAGGAGGCCAGGAGAGCAGTTCCCCTCCGGTGATTGAGGAAGGAGGAACTTGGCTAATACAGACAAAGGGGAGAACTCTGATGGTAGGAACATCCCCTGATCATTGGGGTGGTCTCTCTCTCTCTCTGGTAGGGATTGAATGCTGTTTGACCGGATGGTCTAGCTTTTATGTTGTAGCCCGGGGGCTTTGTGTCCTTGTGTTTACTGTTTACCAGAGGACCAGGTGAGGATATTAGGGTATGGAGGAGGCCTCATAGGAGCTCCACGGTAGCGTGGGGACCCTGGCGCCAGAGAGGGCGCAGCGTTTGGGGGCGCATTGACCCCAGCCCCAGAGCAAGGGGGGGCAGTGAGGAGCCCCAGAAGTAAAGGACAGGGCCAAGGCATAACAGGGCCCAGGTCAAACCACATCAGTACCATCTGCGAGGCTTGGGCTGCGGTGTAGGGAAGGAAAAGGAGCCACAGGTAGTGCCCCCTGGCATCAGGGTGCGTAAAATGGGCAGCCTCCCACTAATTACATCAATCAATTAATCAATTAAGATCAAGGCATGGCAGGCAAGTAAGCAGGTGGTTGGCCCATAACAAGAGGGCAGAGTCACTCCTAGAAAGGCTCTGATAGTGATACTCCTGTCACATGTTGCCTCTGGGTCTCTCATTGGTGCGCTGCATCCAGCATATCCTGGCCCTGGTCCCATGTGTTATATGCCGCATGCAGAGCCCATCTGACAGGCTGCACAGGGCATGGAGGCGGAGGCCAGCACATATGGCACCCACAACTGCAAGCAGTACATGAGGCCAAGCTGGGGAGCACACTGCATGTGGCACTCATGCCAAACCATCCCTGCACACTGGACCCATGGCCAGTCCAGACTGGGTCGACAGACCAGTAGCAAATGCCATATCCAGCACTCAGGGCTGGGCTGGTATGGGTGCTCCAAACTGATCACACACACTGGTTGTAGCATGCACCCCAGGCTGGTCCTGTATACTATGAGCCACCCACAGCAATGACACCAGGCACCTAATGTGCATGGCAGGGGCCAGGGCTGATGCATGCTGTGCAGAGCTGGAGCTGGCACACGCTGCAAATAGTACATGGAGATGTTCTGGGGTGCATGTTGCATGTGGTGCCTGAATCAGACCAGCCCTGCATGCTGGCTCCATTACATAGAGATGGTTCCTGGACCTGATCCAGCTTACAGACTGGCCGCACTCTCCTCATCTGGTTCATAGGGCCAGATGAGTTTGACACCCCTGGGTTAAGCAATGGATTTGTACAGGATGTTTTGGATAGGGATGATCCTGCCTCTGGGAGGGTGTTGAACTAAATACTAGTTGGCTGAGGTCCTATTCAGGGGGTACCAAACATATGGCCTGTGGGCTGGATATGATCCATGGAACCATATGATCTGGGCTGTGGCTCTTGGACTGACCCTTCATGCCACATGAATCAAGCAAACCAGTCTGGCACCCAGGCTGGACCCGGTGCCATAGGCACTACATGCAGCCCAGGTGGCCAGCATACAGCACATGCTGCATGCAATGCCCATGCCATAGGCACTACATGCAGCCCAGGTGGCCAGCATACAGCACATGCTGCATGCAATGCCCATGCCAGTCCACACTGGAGTGCCAGAGCTGATGTGCAGGACCAGTCCAGCAGGGCACCACATGCAGTGTGCACCTTTTGCCACATATTCTGCTTCAAATGCTGCTCTGGGGCAGCTGCATGCAGGGTCAGCAGGCATGTGGCGCCCCCATCAGACAAGCTCTACATGCTAGCACCAACATGACCCTATCGGGACCAGCCCCAGAGCCAGTGCACACCACCACTGCGAACAGCATAATTCCCATGCCAGCCCTGTGCCATGTGCAGTGCCCACAGCTCCAGGTCCTGTGCGCCACCTGCAGCAAAAGTCCCAGAGCAGGGCCAGCACTTGCTGCCCACAGCACAAGGGACTGGGCTGCAGATCAGCGCAGACTCCCATCCGGCCCATGTGGCTAGATAAATAAAACACATCTTTCTTTCTTTAATAAACAGCTACTAATAGTGAACCTTATTAAAAGCATACACATTGATTTACCAAATCCTTGTGCTATACAGGATCAAGACACCAACCTACTGGGCAAATGAGTGACTGCACAGATTGATTACTGACATGACAACAAACAAAAAGGAACAAGTGCAACCATAAAACCAGAGACTTAAGAACTAGTTGGCTGAAGTCCTGTTCACAACATTTTAGCAGTCTACACACAGTGTAGGAGCATCCTATGAATTAAAAACAGAACCGAATACAGGTTTCATTCTTCAAGTAGATATACTTTAATTTTTATTTTTTTAAACATCAGTTAGCATTAATGTATAAAGGGTATTCCCCACTGAGGTCGAAAAGAGTTCAATTTTCTGAAGAAACTGTTTACTTTGTAATAAAAGACGAATGGAATGGCTTTAAGTTCCCTGCTTCTAAAGAAGATTAATTTCTTTAAAGCTTTTCTCTAATAAATAACCCCCCTCCCCCCCAATTCAGGTCCAAGTGTTGTGTTCTTAGTAATCTTGAAAAGCTGCGTATTAAACTGAACAAGCTATAAAGATGATTTGTACAACTGGCAAACTAAACATTGTGAAATACACCTTGGGTATTGTTAGTTGGTCAGTTAAGTGAATGTGAGTCAATAACTCCTGGTGATATTAATAGCACATTGTGTCACCCATCTGTCAAGTCTTCAGTTTATGATTTTTTTAAAAACAGGTTAGGAAATTAGTCCATACTAATTAGTTCCAAACCTTTGTCTGGATGTAACAGTGCAAAGCAGATTTCTATGAACAAAGAGACATGGGACAGCGAAAGCAAATACTACGTGCGGGACTAAACTGAGCAGCTATACTCCTGACATTAAAAAGGAATAGCTTTGCAGGACCTGCATCTCCAACACTGCTTTTAGCTATATAGACTACAGCCAGGAAAGGTCAGAGACACGCTTGCTGCTTATAGAATTTATAAATAATTAATCCTTCAGAATAGAGACTAGAGTAATGAGGACACAAAACAGGAAGCAATTTACATGCCTCCCTGCACAGCTCTTTATTAAGAGAATGAGGAAAGTATACTGTGCTCTTCCTAGTTATTCAAGCTCACTTTACAACCATTGCAACCATATACTCCCCTGTGCTATCAAACGCAACATTTCCCTAATTCTAAAAAAAAACTATGTTAAGAAAGGATAATAAAAGTACACAGCAGAGTTCTAAAGCAGAGAAAAGAGAGGGAAGGTATAACTTTAATTTATGGCCTCCTCTTTAAATTTCTCTTAGGACACCTCATGCAACTAGAAATTAAACGCTCTTTTTATTGAGGCTCAGGAGGATTTACAAGATGTGCACAGAGTGCTTTTTAAAATTTATTTACATCAACCAGCCTAAGCTCTTTCCAACTTTATTTATTTGTCCTTGATCCACACAGAGTATTGGATGGTGGTACTTTCAGTGAACTACTCATGCAGGTGAACATCTTTCTGAGAAGCAGCTGCCCTCTCATCTTTTATGATTATTTGTCTCTCCATCAGGGAGTGCAAAGGCATAATCCTACTGTGTGTTTCCCCCTTATTTATTTTACTAGGTGAGGTGTTTAACAGGATATATGGTTGTCTGGAGCTCATCGCTGTCAAATGTTCAATCACTGTAGCTGTAAAGTGCAAAGGAAAGAGGTTAGCTCCTCAGTTCACAAAATGCTGCGTGCCTCCAATGAAGTGCCATATGTCCTCAGTGGTACTCTCACTCAGGCTCTTACAGTGTGCCCCTTAGGGCCAAGATCCACTGGTATTAATGAAAACCTTTCCATTGGCTTCAGTGAACTTTAAATCTGAGCCACAGAGCTTTATGACTCAATCCGGCACCACAGAAGTCAACAGGAGCATCTGCCATGGAATATAATGGTGCAAGATCTGATCCAAAGTTTGCAGCTCTCCCCAATAATTTGTTCACTTAGTGTCCTGCTCCTGGTACTTCCTGCTTTCTAATATGGATAGAAAACTTGATCCAAAGCACAGTGAAGTCAACAAAAAGACAACAGTGGATCAGGATTGGGTCCTCAGCTAACATTCAGCTGTTATCTGAATTCAAAACACATATACATGATGGTGAAGTTTGCTTTCCTCATGTTCATGTCATCCTTACTACATGAGCTTGATAGACTTTTCTACCTTTCCCCCCAAAAAAACTAGTTCTTTACACTTCTTGCTATCTCAGATAACTTCTGTGTGGTATACTTTCTTCCTCATTGCTTTCAAAGTAGTACCGCTAACTCATATGCTGCCAATCAGCCTGACATATACAGAGAGGACCAACTCTAATAAACAAGGAAGGAATGAAAATGCCTATCACATACATATTTCTTAAAAATATCCTAAACAAATGAAGCAGGTTCTCAGGGGGTCGATAATGGGACACTGAGCCTTTCATCTCCAGGTCCTGCATTGAAACATAGCCCCATTGGGGAGTGATTAACTGATGGCTGGCACAGTAAACAACATACTTTGGAAATAGCTCAGCAGAACGAAGTTTTTTGTCACTGAAATACAATATAGAGCTTCTACTTGAATTAATGTGAGAAAGCTTCATCACACGTTACTGAATTAGAAAGTGAGCAAACAATAAAAGAGCAAAACAATACATCAAACCGTCTATTCCTTCACTCTGACAGTTGTCATTTATCTTTGCTCAAGAAGAATATTTCACAGTACACTAATAAATAAAAGGTAGCATATTGTGGAAAAATAATGAAATCCTAGCCACATAAACCCCCACTGCAGCATCTATTATTAAATCTTTGCAGAGAGGCAAGGAGAAACCACCAGTTATAAACACAGATTAGAAAGTGTGCAGATTAGCAAGGTTCCAGTGCAGTCATTTTAGAGCACACAATACCTTGCATGAAGCAGTCACTGTCTTTATATGTTGATAACTAAACTTAAACCAACTTTAATACTGAGCTCTGTAAGGAGCTAACCCTAACAGGCTGCAAGCACTGACCATAGAAATAAATTGCATTACTCTAAGAGCAGAAATAGAAACAAGAACAGAACTGAAGAAGTAGCTGATGCTGCTGATTTACTGTGCTTTCTACAAAAAGAAAATGGCCATCAGTATACACTGCTTCCTGAGCAAATCAGAAGCTAGCTCTGAAAGTTTCAGGGTTTGTGATGTTTGTCTCCAACTCTGATACGTGAATATATCTAACTATAAAACATGAATGCAAGCAGCCAACCTGTTCAAGAATATCACTGCATCCTTCTGCCTGGAAGAACTCCACGGTTTTGGTGACACCCTTTCCTCCCCAAATGAAGAAGCACAAAAGTGGATTTGACAACCCAAAGGGGAAGATGCTAATCCATAAATCTGCAGGAAATTCAACACCAGCTTTCAGAACAGACCGAAGTTTAAATAAACTCTACATAAGATTCACAAAGCTCAAGTTCAAACAGTCTGGGATCTCAACTGACTTGCAGTACAAGCAGATGAAGATTTTCCAGAAACACTAAAATCTGGAGGAAAAACTATGCTAAATTTTAGTAACAAGATTTCGGTGCCTATAAAGTTATATTGGACATTAGCCAGAGACTGGTGCTATGTTGTATTTACTTATGATGCCACAAAAAATTAAGTCTCATTCAATAAAGTCTCAATAAATTACGCGGCAGCAAACTCCAGAAACCATCTGTGCAAATATATGCCCATCGAGTTTGAACACACAGAGCAAATAAGAGACTGTCTGACTGTGAAAACTAGTTTAAAAACAGATAAGGTGAGCTATACCAGAGGAGAATTTGGTCCCAAACACTGAAAGCTGGTGTTGAATGCTCCATAAAAGTATGGATTAGGGTCTTCCCCTTTGGGCTGTCAAACTCACTTGGGTGCCTCTTGATCCCTGCTACATATATTATGCCATTAACTGGTGAATCACTGTAGACTGGCCACACGTGCCAAGTAATCCCCACACAATTAACTGGTGAATCCCGCAGTAAATGCAGACCGACCAAGATAACAACTACTATTTGACCCCAACGGGAGCCAACCTGCTACACGGTTAGTGCTTCAAACCATGTGCCCCCGGCTCCATAGCTGGTTTCTGTCCAGCCGTGATTGCAGCGGGTGGCAAGGCCCCAAAAGTCGCCTTTTCACCTAATTCGCTGGTGTTTCTACAAAGAGCATCCCGTGGGACGTGGCAGCCTGGTGCCAAGTGCCCGCCGCGCCCGGCCGCAGCCGCGGAGGGCAGAGCGGGGCTGGCTTCCCTGCACGAGGGGGGCAGGAAACGCGCCGCGGGCGCTCACCCCGGAGGGAGGCCGCCTGCCCGGCGCGGGATGCCGCACCCGCCACTCCCGCGGGAATAACGCGTCCCCCGCAGGCGGGGAGGGCGCCGGCCGAGCACGCGGGGCTGGAGGGTGCCCGGAGCCCCGCGCCAGGTGCTGCCTCCCGCTCCCGCCGCAAACTTTGCAAACTTGAGCGGGACGCGGGGGACGCCGCCGCTGCCGCCGCACCCCCCTCCCCCCGCCTCACTCACGCTGCTGTTCTCGCCCGTCCAGTGCACCATCGCCTGGTTGTGCGACGCGTCCCCCTTGAGCACGAAGGAGGTGCTGAGCAGCGAGACCTGCTCCC
>NW_017728948.1:20920537-20934485 GCF_001723895.1 Crocodylus porosus
GCGGACGGCGATGCACGGGCGGCCGCGCGGGGGGCGGGCCCTGCAACCACAGCCGGCTTGCATTGGAAACAACGTGCTCGGGACGCGGCTCGCAGCCGAGGGGACGCGCCGCCATCTGCTGGCTCCTCTCCGCAACCCCAGGCCCGCGCCGCCGCCGCCGCCGGCAGTCCCGCGTGGGAGCGGAGCGCGGCCAGGGGCCCAGGGGCACACGTTACCAGACACCGCGTGAAGGGATCGCGAACGGGTTGAAACCTGGCACGGCGCGGAAGTCCAGTCAACATCGAGGAAACTGGCTAGAGAGATGGCTGATAACTACATGCGGAGACCAAACCCGTTCATGGAACTTGTGTGGTGTAGGCCGGGCCCCGGCCTGAGGCAGGATCAGCCCTATTCAAACCGTCCTCTAAACCAAGGGGCGCCACGTAGCACTAGGGGCACTTGGGATGGCCCCAGGGGGTACACGCGGGGGAGTGGTGACTGGCAGCAGTAGCCTCCGCGTGCAAGCTGCCTGTGCAAGCTGCTGTTCACCCCTCTGTGCCACTGCCGCGCACTGCTCCCCTGAGCCACTGCGCGCCGCCGGCTTCACATCCGGCCAGCTCTCAGCACTCCCCCCGCCATCACTCGCTAGCTAGCCGCCAGCACCCCCCGCCCCGTCCTGTCCGGAAGGGGGTGCGCTCCAGAAGAGGTACCTACCAGAAGGGGTACAGCCCTTTGAAAAGGTTGAAAACCCCTGCTCTAAACTCTAAGGTGACCCTCAGCCCTGACACAACACAGACCTGACACCTTAACCTGCCACAGGTAAAGCAGGGGAACCACGGCCTCCATCCTGCAACATGTTGTCAATACAGGCTCGGGAGGTCCCAGGTAGAGGATGGCAAAAACCCCACAGTCCGCACCCATTTGACCATGGGGTAAAATTCCTTCTTTACCCCAAATATGGAGTGGTCTGACTCCAGAGGGGCGAGACCCCCTAGCCAGGAACCTCTGGCTTCGGTTGCAGCCCAGTCAAAATCCCGTTTTGGCTGTAGCCAACGCTCGATGCCTCTGAGGGAGGCTTAAAAACACCCCGACACATGTAGCCGAAAAGGGGAAGGTGGCAGCGCACGCAACCAGCAAAGCCCAGAAACACAGGACTACTCAGTACAGCTAAAGCATCCCGCCTCAGTAGCTGTCCAACCTCTTCCTGAGCACCTCCAATGATGGAGTCCACAACTTCCCTACGCAGTCCCTCATTCTAACAGCAAAAAAGTTTTTCCAGATATGCAATGTCAACTCAGTGCATGCCCCTATTTTTTTTTCCATGGGACCCCTGCCTCAGTTATTGCACAGGATAAATGGCTTTAGGAATCAGTTATGTAGTAAAGGAGGCTTTTGTTGAGACAAAGAGTTGCTGGAAAACACAAGATGGTCTCACATTTATGCCAGTGAAATGATATTCTAGAGAACTCGGCCCTATACCTGATTCTAACATTGAGTGTAACATACATAGGAATATAAGAATTACCATTTACTGGGCTAGACCAGTATCTTGTATCAAGCAGTCTGGCTGCACTACTCCCCGCATCTTGTGTTTATGCACTCCCCATCCAGGTCCCAGGACATCCTGGTCAACCTCCTCCTGACCTTAGGCAAGCTAGCAATCTACCTGACCAGGAAAGAGGCTCTGGCCAGGAAGACCCGCAGGGATTGCAGTGTTGTTTTTCTGTCCATGGTCCATTCGTGTTCCTAGGCAGGGTTTAACTGGGAAGTTTCCACTGCCTCTGTGAACTTGTTCAAGGGCCTGCACATGCTGCCCCTTGAACTTTGCTTAATGTGCCCCTTCGTTGTGCTCATTTTAAACCTTTGACCTTCAATCCCATCCCTGTTTTCTTCTTTAGTTGTCCCCAGTAATCACTTCATGTGCACTTAGCAGCCCCCCAAATTAAAGGGGGCTTTTAGCTTTATTTGGTGGGCATTGGCCCACATTCCCAATGCACATCAAACAGGCTGATATAACAGTGGCAGAGAGTGGATGCTGACAGGAAGAGTGCACAGAGTAAGACCAGGGATATAGGTTGTAGCCATGTTGGTCTAAAAAGCAGAAGCAGGCCAACGTAGCTACGACCTGAAACATGGAAGATACCATAATTAGCCATTTGGAAACATAAACTTCATTGCTAAACAAGAAAGAAGCAAAATTCAAGTCCCTGCCTGACATCTGACACCTTCAGGGAAGAAGCCTGATGGAGCTGGGTCTGTGCCTACTCTGCAGAGTCACAGAGCAATTTTTAAATAAATGGACTTTGAAACCCAGGGGAACCCTATCATCCTATACCTCCCCTCTGCAATATGAAGTTTCTTTTCTACTTAGGAGAACTTTTACAATCTTTCAGTTCTCCTCTGCCTGACAAAGAGTGTTTGGGCCCGAAAGCTTGCAAGGAAATATTTTTTTCCTACTAGTTACTTGGTCTAATAAAAGAAATCACTTCTACCCCAAGAGTTTTGTCTGTCGGTATAACCAGGGATTTTCCCACTGCTCCCCTCCCACTTGCAGCCTCTAGCATTTAAGGTCCAGGACGTTCCGATTCAGAGGCTGTACCACTACCTCCCATGTTTGATAGCTACTGATGCACCTTTCCACCAAGACTTTGTCCTGTCCCTTTTTGAATCTGGCTACACTGTCAGCTTCCACCATCTCTAGCTATATCACTTAAGCCAGAGGTGTCAAAGATCTGACTCACATAGGTGGGTCATCCAGTCTAGGAGGCTTCAGACAGTGGCTTTAACTACCTGCGTTCCAGAGCTGCACTGAAACAGCAGCTCCAGCACAGGTACTAACTCCGCTGTCATTGTTCCTTGGTCATCCAGTCCTTGAAATCCCATGGTCAGAATTCAGTCCCCAGGGTCAAACAAGTTGACACCCCTGCTTTAAACCATTTTTCCAGAAATTACCATAACTAGCATGTTCTTCAATTTTTTGAGGGACATGACTTGATACCTTATATTGATACCTACATTGCAGTTGCCAAGCACACAGAGCTGACTGACTATATAGAGTGCTACATAATATCAAACATTTAGAAGAAATGGGTTCTATGCATCTCAGATAGGACACCCAATATTAATAAGTACTTTTTAATTTTCTCTGTACCTGATTTCCCAATATGTAAACTGGGGATAACATTTTCACTATCACCTCAGTGATAATGTGAAAATAACTTTATTGTTTGCAAATAATCTGAACGTACTTTAAACATAGCAATGAGCATATTGGAAACACCCAGAAGCAAATTCTGTCTTCAGACAGGTTCCAGTGGACAGAAAGAGATCAAGCTGGGGGGAAATGAATACCAAAGTCTATGTAAATTAGTGCATACTGCTTTCCAGAGACTGGAACAGAACCAAGTTTCCTGAGTCTCACCAGTCTCTCTGGAAGCACCTGGGAAATACACAGGCAAAGTGTGCATCTTATTCCATGCTAGTATGGGTCCACAGGAAATATGAGAGCTGATTACTGATCTCAGTTATTCTATTTGCTCAAATATCAGAGGTTTATACAATGGAGCTAAACACTCCAACCTGCTGATGGTGACAATCAATGCCATATGACAGTGTCAATGCCATATAGCAATGTTTTCAGTTTGCATTTTAAAAAGCCTAGAAAAGCATACACAAAGACATTCCTTGGATAGATATAGGAGATTCTACCCCTGGGGCTAACACCCTGACACTTTTCACAGCAATCAAATTAACTTTAGAAAAAATGTTTCATTTTATTAAGCACTTATGGAACCTTATTGTAAACAATATATGCTTACTATACAAATAATTCTGAAGAATAAAAAGTTCATGACTATTAAAAGAAAATGGTAATGACATCTGTATTATACAACTGATGTATATACCTAATGACAATTTAATTTAAAAATATAAATACTGCATTTAATAAATTTAATAAACTGGAAGAAAAAAAACAGGCTTTCAAAACTTAAGTAGGGCATTTAGCCACAGCCCCCTATTAATTTCAATAGGAATCCTGTAGCAGTGCTACCCCCCTTATTCTTATTTCTACTGCTATAGTTTCTGCAGGTCCTAATCATCAATCAGGACCAGCTGTGCTAGGCCCTACACAAATACAAAAAAAAAGGATGTTCAATGGGCCTAAACACAAGAAGCCTAATTCAAAAACAAAACAAGCATTTCAGCAGTTAGATTTATAAGTAGCTAGGAAGAAAAAGAGAAGGGTTACGAGACAATCAACTAATGGACACAAGTGTTATACAAAGGACTAACCCACTTGAAATTGCAACTTCAACTGAATTATCCCTAATTGTGTAATCAAACAAGGTAAGAAAAAAGTTCAGCACAATGAATGCTCCTCTAAATTATCACTGAGGATCATATTAAACTATGAAGTAAATACCAGCTGAAATAAACACAAGGAAATATATATATGCAGGATCAGGATTGAGCCACTGGGTCATTTTTCACATAAATACTAGCTAAACCTGACTATTTAAAAAGGCAAGTAGTCCATAAAAAGGTCACTGAGGCAGGCTTAAAAGTGTACTCATGTTAAGTTCCAACCTTCTCAACTCCCATCTAGTTTGCTGAAAACTGAGGGCAATCAGAACTTAATATGAAGAGCTCAATACTTCATGGGATTGGACATAGGATTCTACTTTCTAGTCATTTGGTAGATATGCCATCATTTAAATTACTGTCCCTTACAAACAGCCTGACAATAAACACAGACTGTCTAAGCACCAGCAGGTTTTTCCACCTATTAAACAAGCTAGGAGGGGCAGGTCGCCACTTGCCCCCTTTCCCTCAGCCCCCAAAAGCTGAGCCACCTCACTGGCATCAAGACGAAGGATGGTGATGGCTGGGGTGGGGCAGAAAGCAAGCTGGCCCTGATGCTGTATGGTGGAGATGCCCCAGAGAGAGGCAAGCTGCAGCAAAGGAGTAGAAGCCAATGCTGATAGGCTGGGACCAGCCAGCAGATATCCTAAAGAGACTCTAGAAGTAGGGGAGAGGAACCACTGGAGAGAGTCATTTGCAGAGGATGTGGTGCAGTATACTTGCCCATATTTCTTTATCCTTGTGGGGAACAGACTAATAAGAATTCCTGGTACCATCCAGGCAGATATGGTGCCTCACTCCCGGCTGTAAAGCCCTAACAGCAGGAGTCGGCATACAGACTGAAAGGTACTGGGACTGTCTCCCTATCTGTGAACCCATAACAGCTGGAGCCAATAACTGTCATTCAGAGGCCTATGGTAGGGGTGTAGGGGATGGAGGAGCCCCTGTTATATGCCTGACATCTTATCAGAGGCCATAAAGGACTATTCATCTGAGAGAGAGGTGCCCTAGTGAAGAAGCACTTCCTACAGGACAGGAGTCTACAGAAATCTTCCATTATGTTGTGGCAGGTAAGCATTCTGAGAGAGTGGAAGGTCCCCTAGTGGGACATACCCCATGAATCAAACCACACAGTGGGGCTTGACTACAACCTGTATATATTGGTTATGACGCAGAGGCTGAAACAGGAGCTAAGTCTAACTTAGAAGGAAAACACAGTGTTGTGGGTACTATTATAAGATTGTTTGTCTTCAACTGTATGCTATTTCTCACTTACAGTTATTGAGGAGAGGAGAGGAAATCTGATAATGTTGGATTACATGTCTACAACTTTGCCCACAACAAAAGAAAATATAGAAGCTGTTTCTTTTCTCTAGTCTGCTGGAACCTGGGGAATAGATTTTCTTATTACAAGTTTGTGCCCACTGTGCTAATTAAATTCTAAAGTTTCAGAGAACTGAAGGTAGAAAAAAATAAGTCAAGGTGAGTTTGGATCATTTAGGTAAGGGAAAAGGTTCTCAGCTTCATATGTATGAAGCTCTTTTTATTTATAAAATATTATTACCTACTTAGCAACCACTCACATTCTGTGACCAGACCTACAGTATTTTTATTAACTTCCAACTCCCAATGCTATTATAATTCCATTCCCTTAGAACAATATGAAATATTAAGCTTAGAATGAATAACAAACAAGCATCTATGAATCTGCTTTTTGGGGAGAGCTGTAGAAAAGCAGCTCTCCCATTAAAAGGATTTCCATCAGCCACTATTCCATTCTCCATCTCCTCTGTGGAATTCTTCAAGGCAGTGGTGCAGCTAAGAACAGAAAGTTGGGTGGGCCCCCAACTGGTGGTGAACAGGCAAAGTCCAAAAGCCAAATATCTCAGGAATCATTTATATTGCAAATTATTTAAAACACACACTAAGATTTTGGGGACTTGTGGCTCATATAGGCCAACCTGTGTCTACCTGCCTGTTTCATGAGAGATTATCCCAATGTGCTTTCAAAGGAGTTAGTTGTGTTCAAGACAGTTGTTTTTTCTTAGAAGGTGTCAGCTGTAGCCACACTGACTTGATTTTTCTCTCAGCATATGGAAGCTATATCCACAAAAGATACCACTTCAGAGTAACTGGTTACTGATCTATCTCAAGAAGACAAACCAAATAGGGAAAAGATGCGTTTTCAAGGATGGATAGATAACCTGTGGGGAAAATAAAGTATTATCTTACATAGATTTTGATAATTCAAATAAGCATCCAGACCAAATTCTAACACTTTTAGAAGTCCTCTATTGGCAGCTACACCTGCATTTTTTCAACATAGGCTTTGGACTAAGACAAGCCTTTTGTGTGTGATATTGCAAGGCCAAGAATGGTTTATTGTATGCATCTCTCTATTGTTATGCTATGAGTAAGATGCCTCACAACATACTTTTCTATATGTAGGCCATTGGTTTACAAAATGTTCTTATGTCCAATTTTGCTATGTTAATATTAGAGGGTTTGTATTTATTTTGTTCTATTGTTCTGGTAGTTCCTAAAGTAGAACAAGAATTATTTAAGGAAAAAAAGGAGGAATCAAAATGGAGAAGGGGATTTGGAAAAGTGCAAAATACTTAGTATGCCCCCAGCTCATGACTACAACAGAGCCAGCCTTTTCCTTCCTTTAGTTTTACATGCAGAAAGACAGACATTTATGGCTTTTCCTTTACTAACAGAAAAATCATTCATGTGATCAGAAGTGGCTCCATTAATTTTTTTAATTATTTCTGTGACTTAAATTTACTCTACTACCCGTGTGGTCTTTCTCTGAAAGTTATCCTATTCTCTTAATGAGTGTGTGTGATGCTCTGCTATAGTCAACATCATTGGACGCCAGAAACTCATGAAATGTTAAATATGCTTCATAACTTCCAATCACCAATAACTTGCTTTTGCATAGAAAAAGATTCCCTTTTACTCAGTGACCAGTTCACAAAGCCCAGAAAAATAGGAAAAAAACAAATATAATGTACGAAAGAATATCTCTTTTCCAATAATAAGCAATGTAACTAAGCTCCAGGTACAGTTTTAATGACAAACTGCTATTACTGACAAATGTGCTATTCTGTTTGTCTGCTTCACCGGTGGAAGTTAGTGTGGTTGTCTTTAATTTTCTCAATAGATCATTTTTACTGATAGACATAAACCAGCATTCTTGCCGTTCTAGACTTGAAATAGTTAGCACTGTACTCATACAAGGAGCCACATTCAAGAGAAATAATATAATTCTCAATTTATGGAATAACAGGGGTTATTAAAACAGAAAATGGCACCACTCCACAGTGATTTGCTTAAAGACCGTCTTGGCTTCCACCATTCCAAATCATACAATATTGACCACAAATGAATGGCAAACATTAATACTATGCAAGACAGTGCCTCTTTCTGACTGCCACTCCTGGCACTCACAGGAAAAAGACTGAGATGCAGCTCTATGAAAACATTAGGCTATCCTTCCTGATGCCAGTTAACTCAATGTTGAACACAACAATCTCAACTTGCTCCACTACATACCTGCTAAATTCTCTTAATTTAAAAAAAGAAAAGAAAAAGAAAGGTGGGTGTAAATTTGCAAATGCTTCTATATATTTGCATGGATTTTACTGGCTTGTGCCTGAAGGATGTGCCAAAACATGTGCAACACTATAATCTAGGCAGATAATTGAATGCATATATAAGGTGTCAAGACAGTTTGATAAACAGCAGATGTGGAATTGTGATTCCATTGAAGTCAAGGGGTGTTATGTTATTTAGGATTTCACACCACATACAGCAATCTAAAAATACATCTCCATACCATGTTTCCAATAATCTAACTATTCTTTTTTCATGATGGCAATTTTTAAAAAGGTTATTGATATGGGAGAGTAGGAAGAAAAACTGACTGTTTTAGCTCAAAAATTGATATCATTTAATTAGCCATGAGAGTACCAAAGCAATGCAGAAATGTTAGACCACTCAACAGTCTCTATACTAGTACCACTATCAATACATTTTATGGTCACATGCTAGGGGGGGTGGGGGAAATAAAAATCAAGCATTTAAAAAAAGGACGCATTTCTCACTTTTTTCCTCCCAATTCCTGGTAACATCCTGAAAAATTCCAAGGTAGCTTCAAGAAATTATTATTGAGACAGAATTTATAAAGCATTTAGCAGCCTGAAGATGCAGAAAGTACTTTGTGAGATTTTCAAATGTATCTGAATACCTACCTTCAACTGAAATCAATGGGATGTAGACACTCATGTGTACTTGAATATGCCGTAACATACTTCTCCGCATCATTAGGCATCTAACTGCCTTTAAAAATCTGGCGCATTGTCAGTTACGATTTTGTGTGGGATTGCGGAAAGGGATTGGAGCGTGAAGCTCGTGCTTATTTCCCAGTGTGCCTGTTATAGCTATTTGGGTCCTTCAAAACCAGAAGCAGCAGTTTCAGGGCACATAATTAAAAGCAAACATGGATTTCATGGGATGTCATATACAAAGTTTCAGGTGCTTAAACAGGAGAGCAGACAAAAGAGATTCCCAGTGCCCCAAGTATTGAAATTGAGAGACTTCATGAGAATCTCTGTGTTGTTTTCCAAATAACTTGGAGAGAAACACTTGAAAATACACCCACTCGGAAACCAGAAGGCAAAGAAAAAGCACCTAAAATGTATTATTACCATTATGTAATTTCACATTTTGACTCATGATTCTTGAATGCCTGGAGTTAGCAGTACTAGTTAGGAAGACACTAGTGTGAATCTCACGTCCTCTCCCCTCACAGCTGACTGAAGCTAAAAAGTCCTGCCCTTGTTATTATCCTAGGACAAGGGTTGTCAACGCGTACTCCTGGGGGTACTTTGAAAGGTCCCAGGGGAGATGCAGGGGTGGGTGGGGACAGAGTGCCACCACCCTGCGCCGCTGCCTCACAGGAGCAGGGCCATGATGGGGAAGAGCAGGGTCATAGAGGTGCTGTGCTGCCGCCACTCCACTGCTCGCCATGCCCCCGGCTCCATGTCCAGCGGCTTGCCTCCCCCTCCTGGATTCCCACATCCAGCCACTCGCCCTCCCCCCCACCAGGTACACTTATTAAAAGGGGGCTGTCAGAGGTACACTTATTAAAAAAGGTTGAAAACCCCCTGCCCTAGGAGGTCAGAATTGAGGTCTTCTGGATTTTATTTTTCCAATTTCAGCTGGTGACCTGACCCACTGGCCTACAGGAGATAGAAGAGGAAATCAGGGAAAAATAGACATTAGAAACTGTACACCCAGCATTTATTTAGAAGTAGGTCTTTTGAGATAGCATAGGGGATCTTGATTTGCCTCTATCTAAATTGTGAAGTGCCAAGGAAACAGAAGGTGACTTAAACATTTTAGTGTCAAGGCCAGCAGTAAAATCCTATGCATCACTCTGATTTATAATGAAGTTCAGACTCTGGCATCTGGAAAAAAGCCTTTAGCTTGTATCTGCAAAAACATTTAAAAACAAATAAAACTGTGGAAAAAACCAAAGAAACAGAATGGGATTGATTTTTCTCTATTTCATTTGGCAAGACAAATTGGTCAAGAAAAATAAAGTTAGGTCACAGATTTGTCTCTGCTATTGGAAGATTTTTGTAATTTGAATCTGCTATAATAGTATAAATTCATCCATCAATAAACATACTTGAACCTTTTCAGGAAAAAACCATAAAGAAGCTGTGAATGGCAGAACAGAGATAGCAGTCACTGACAAACAAACATTGCTTCCCCAGCTATTTTTATGAAATCTAAAATACCTACACTGTACTGTCAAAAATTACTTTTCACCATGAATTTTAAAACTGTTTCATGTGGCAAAAATAATCACCCTTTGTGCCTAGAGTGCAGTGTTTATGTGTTTTTCCTTGTTCAGCTTTCAGCCAAGGAATAAATCATTGTGCCTCCAATTTTCCAGCAGTGTGCTTGTAGTTTCAAGCTGCATGAAACTGCATCACAAGACACACAAATCTTCTGTTTTGGAAGAAAAAAAAACTTTCTCATGGGGTCTCTGTTGTCAGCAGAAAAATATTACTGAAGCTATTCAGTTACAGCTGGCTTAATGTGATTTTTTTTCCATCCTCTGTTTATTCCCTTCACAATTGCATCCTCATTTCCTATGTGTTCCCATCTCTTAGCTGTAATTACTGGCTGTTACTGGTGCTCTATCAGTGGTAAAGTGATTTGGACTTTTATTAAAATTTTGATACTGGTTCAGTCAGCTGCTAACTGATCTTTGAAAGCATACTGTCACATTCAAAGACTGTCTGGATCTGTGGTATACTGCATGTGGCCTCTGGACTTCATTAGTTCAATCAATCACTAGTCACCACAGCAGCATTTGATGCAGAGCTTGTCGTTGTCGGCCTATACACAATGAAAAATATTCTGAATACAGTACTGATTATAATAGCAAGAAAGAAAAATGGAGGGAAGTTCTGCACTTTGAAACACCCCAGTCCAGGCAAAGTTCTTAGGCACATGTTTAACTTTAAGCATGGGAGCACTTGCAATATTCTCACAGTGAAAATTAACCACATTCATGTATTTGCAGGTTCATGGCTTAAATCTGAACAGCACCTAAGAGTCTGGATCCAGTACTAACTGGGGATAAGCACTTGCATGGAGAACAATTAACATACATGCAGGACCAGCCACAAATCAGTATTTGCAATATAAAAAGGTGCCTCATCATCCTGATACAGACTGTATTTATCTAAGTCATTTTTAATTTTTTACTTACAGTCTGTGCAATCTACATAGCTGTTTTAACCAATTACAGCACAATTAAAATGTCTGATACAGACCAAATATAGAAGTGTTTCCTTAACTATGACCAGTTACTTTTCCCTTCATACTGCAAATCCTTCTCACCAGCCCTCAGTTTCTCTCTAGTATGTACAGGCCAGGCCTGAGCGGTTTCATGGTAATGAAATGTTCATGTTAGGTGAAATTTAGTGCTTATACAAAATTCTGAACTAAACTCCCTAATTAGTGAGTCTGACTCTGTTAAAACCACAGTTAAAGTTGAAAAAAACATGCTTCCTAATGGCAATCATGAAATACTCCACCCTCAGTTACATTCCAGCATTCCCCGGCACATGCCAATCCCATGCTCCTTCCTAAATATTCCATGCATTCCCTTCATGAGTTCTGTGTCGTTCAAACCTTAAACACCACCACTGTCCCATAGCTGGGATTTAGCCAAGATCTCTATAACAACACAGACTTACTCTTGTTGGAAAGAGTTCCTCTACATAGAACAACATTGTTCCATGTAGCGATGATGCCTGAGATAGCTCATCTCCTAGAAGCAGTGAAGCTGCTTTAGTGTAACACTCCTCCCAGGCCAGTTTACACTGCAGAGAAGCTCATTTGCGTACCTCTCTATGGTCCTATACAGTGTAAATGGTTATTCTTTGAATTAGCCTGACTCACTGCGTCCAACAGGGAGAAATTCACTGAAAGAATTTGCTTTTCCTAAAGATGCAGTTGATCAAGATGTAAGTCCTCTCTATAAAAGCAACATGGAGAGCTGCTGACTGGGAAACATACTAAATGACTGAATGGCGAATGGCTGCCTCACAGGTAGAGTGACTGCCCATCCCTAATTGGGTAGGACAGTCCCAGAATGGGATCATCAGGCCCCAGTCTCAGGCTGCAGGACTTTGGGACAGCATTTATCCTGGATTCGCAGCATCATGCGGGGATCTAGGTTTCCTCTTGCAAGCTGGCAGCATTCCAGCCTGCAAGGGGCTGCTGGGAGTGGGATGTAGGGGCGCCATGTGCACATGCATACCCACACACCTGCATGTGGCCAGGAAAGAGCTGGGCAGCATGGAGAGAAGCTCCTTGCAGGTAAATCTGCCAGGGGGCATGAAGGGGCAGACTGAGGCCTCCACAGTGAGGGAGGGAGTGGGGCAAGGAATGGAGCAGGGGGTGCTACCCAGCCATGGTGGTTCATGGGACCCTGGGGCCAGGGCAGGGAGCAGGACAGAGCCATGGGTGGCTCATAAAGGGGGCACAGGGGAGGGCAGCTCCTCACTGCTGCATGCACTCCCACTCAGGAGGAGGATATGGGGGGCACATGCCCCCCAAATTTGTGCACGGGCTGAGGGTGGATGCAAGCTGCCCACTGAGGACTTGGGGCTCCATGCATGCTTCCCTTTCCCCAGGATCCCCACACCACCCCGGCCTGCCCACCAGCAGCTGGGGCAAGGACAGTGTGGAGTTGTACCCTGCATTGCTGCCAGGTGGGAAGGGGGCATACAGCTATTGGAGGGCTCCCAGGGGAAAGGCGGTAGGGCAGGGAGCCCACATCCACCCTCGCCCCACTCAGCTCTGCTCCAGCCATGCTGCTGGCGGCCATGTGTCCCACCTTTACATTGTCAAAAGGTGATCACCCCAGTCATAGGGTGCAGACAGAGATTATATTTTTTGCGTGACTGGGCCCCAAAAGTGCTCCTTGGGTGTCAGGAGAAAAGAGCAGCTCCTTGGTTGTGGAGAGGGGCCACTTCTCAATGGGCTGCTCACCTGCTTGGCCCCTCCCTCCCCCCAACAGGTGAATGTCTGTTTGGTTGGGGTGGGGGTGCTCTAATTCATGGCACTTTATGTAATGTGCCAAGAGACAGGGCATGGGCCTGCACATCTGTCAGCATTCCCTATTCACGTTAGATGTTGTATGGCGAGCTGGGCATCCTGTGTCACCGTAGTCTCTTCCTTTTCAGCAGCTAAGCCCTTCATCAGGGTCTGTGGCATTTTTCGGTTAATCCTGCCTGTTGTTGATTTAACTTCTCTCTCAAATCAACTCCTCCAGCTCCTGTTTCATTTTGCAGTGACATCTTAAAATGCTACAGTACAACTAGCAACATTTAAAACCCATTTCCTTAGGGAAACTGAGACCTATTTTGCCTGATTTGGCAATAAGTGTGGCCAACTATCTTCAGGTGCAAACCTATGTAAACTGAATCATTTGACTGAAGTCAATGGAGTTGAACTCTTTTGCACCTGCATTTATTTCCTGTATTTATTTTGGCCCATACCTAGAAGTGTAAGGAGGGAGAAATTAACCCACCCTTACATTAGAAAAAAAACCCTGTGTTTTTAGAAGAAAGGTCAGGTGGAACTAAAGAGGTGAATGCCTCAATTTCACAAAAGCAGATGCTTGGGAAGGCATGAAACAGAAGCTCATCTATAGGAAATGTAACCTGGCCAAGGAATCCATTAAAAACTATGGGAATTTTGCCACCAACTTCAATGGGAGCAAGATTAAGCTCTTTTACACTATGGTGCCAATATTCAGCTGGGCCAATGCCCAATCCCAAATGTCTCCTAACTACCTACAAGGAGATGGAAAGCGTTGTCAGGTCCCATCAAATTCAATGCACAATGGACATGCTGAACTTCACAGACTTGGTCTCCCTGTGTGTGTTATATGTTACTTTTTTAATTCGCTGTCAAGGCGAGGTAGGTGCCCATTTTGGGAATGCTGGAACCCTGTCTTTTAGAACAGCTGCTGTTTGGCATATTTATGTCCCGGGGTGGGGAACCAAACCCC
>NW_017728948.1:20935190-20936044 GCF_001723895.1 Crocodylus porosus
CATGGAATTTTCCACTCTCAATCAAACTGAGTTCATGCATTGGCAGCACCTATACTTAAAATTTTGCTCCAACAATTTACATTCAGAACATATGCAGGGGTGAAAAGCAGAAAGGTTCTGCTCTTAGCTGCCAAAATATTCCTTACACCTGCACTTCTGGCTGATGATCAAAATGCTTAGAATCTGCAAGTCGCACTGCTGTGTGACAAATATTAATGCTAATATGCTTAACTTGTATTAGCAGTTGTGCATGTACTGAGCTGATCCATACTACCTAATGGGCAGCCCTCTCCAACTGACTTAAAAATATAGCAGAATTATATCAGACAACTAACCCTCTTGGGACTGCGACTCAGAGATGCTCTCTTCCAAATAGCACATGTGTTCTGGAGTTCAGATGTTGGTTATACAGCGAAACTGATTTTAGCAGTGTCTATTACAAAACATGCATTCATTTTTTTCCCTATCCTTTGTCTGTTCTTCCTTCTAAATCTTCAAGGAATTGTGTTTGATGAGACATTTAAAAATGATTTCTGTTTCCTGACAGTAATTGTATTTACTTGCATTCAGAGACATTTCTTCATGTTAAAATTTTGACACAACATCTGCTGTTTGACTATATTCAACAGCCACCATCATTAACATCCATAAGATACATAAGAGCACACAAACCCCAAAAACTGCTTCTCATTTTACATGCATGCAATATATCAGTTGGATCCACCCAGAATGCCGTCTCACAGCTTTGCTGTCTCACTTGGGTTTCCTTTCAGAGTACCTTTCATTGCAGAAGAAACCAGCACTTGTACTGACCATGTTATAGTCCATATAAACATCTGAGTAAACATATCTAT
>NW_017728948.1:20936299-20937427 GCF_001723895.1 Crocodylus porosus
AGTTGTTTTTCCCCCACACCCTACCATATTTGTATATTTATTCCCTCAAAATATGATGTCAGTATTTTACATATGTGTAATTCCAGTGTCTTCCTAGGGTTGCTTGCATGTAACTGAGGGTAGAATTGTACCCTAATCTTTCAACAGCCTTGACATCTAGATGCTCGTGCTCTTTATTCCTGACTCAAGCCATCCAACCTCTCTGTGATATGTGGTCCTAAGTAACTTGTCACTAACTGCCATGTAAATTATGGCCAGAACCGGTTCTTTGTCTGTTTCTTACAGCCTCTTTTTCATCATGATGGACCACACCACCATCTTATCTGTCATTCTGGTTTGGAATCTTGGGCTAATCTTTTATTCCTCCTTCATTTCCACCCATGCTCCCACACCGTCACCAAGACCTTCTGTTTCTCTCACCACAGCACTACAGAATCCAGGCATATATTTTCTAGAAGTTACAATGCTGGTCCACACCTACATCATCTCCTGCGACCCTTCATTACTCCCCCCTACCTTATCCACAATGCAACTACAGTACTGAAAATGGTCTTCTTCTCTCAAGGAGACCTACATCTCCCACCTCTTTAACTCTTTCACTAGTCCTTCCTGTCTACCAAATAGAAACCCTTGCATTCTTATTTTCAAGGCCCCTCAAGACTTCATCTGAGCTTGCATCACAGATTATATTCCTTAAAATGTCCGCCATCATTCAATATGTTACATAAGTAGATATGAAAATCCTGCCCTATGTGCCTAAACATGCATATGAGGCCCTAGTAAGATTTTCTAAAGGATCTAATTCACTGAAAACAATTTGAATGTTGCTGAAAAGACTTGCAAGCCAAGTCCATGAGAGCAGTCCCAGGTTCCTGAGGAACTGTAGGAATATTCTGTCAGAGCCAGCCATTTTCCCAGACTTCGTGGCTGCAAGCCCTTTGTGTACTTCCCCCCCCCACCGCCCCCCGAGTGAAAGAGATGGAGAAAGGGGACGAAGTTTGGCAGCCTGAATTAATCTGCCTCAGCTCTCTGTGCCTGGCTGCTTTGACCACCAACACCTTTGAATTAGTGACAAGGGCAGAGGCGATGGAATCAGGTGTCACTTGAGGTGATTGGTATGTCACTGGG
>NW_017728948.1:20937527-20942670 GCF_001723895.1 Crocodylus porosus
GCTATTAACCTCTTCCACACCAGTACTCTGGGCCCAGAAGGTTCGGGCCTTAAAGGGGCAGGCCTGCTTTCTAGTGATTAGGGTTAGGGGGCTAGGGTTTCCTGTTACACTCACCAATCTTGATAGTGATAGCATTGTCATCATTGTTGGTCAACACTGTCACCTCATCCTGTATGTTCTTACAGATGTACTATGTGAGGGCATGTTTACAGTGCTGTTGTGAAGTGACTAGTGTATAACCAGAGATCTTAGTATGGGGCCCAGGAGCCACTACATGGGTTTCCTGTAGTGTCAAGACATCAGTGTAATTTATTTTCAACAGTCTACATGTTACTTTGTTATTTGCAGTAGACTTTCCCTCGATGTTGAGTTGCATAATCCGCACTGAGGGTCCAGGGCAGGCAAGGTTCTTTGGGTGGATGTGATATTTTTTATTAGACCAAATAAATAGTTGGAAAAAAGTTATTTGCATGCTTTTGAGCACAAACACCCTTCTTTTGGCATCCACAGTAAGAAGGGATTTGGCTGTACTTTGAGAGTACAAAAAGATCATGGCTGACCCCAAACTCCCATTGTATGAAGATATCACCCACCCACCAAGATGTAGGATTAAGTCAAAGAAACCTTTCTGGTTACACATGCTCCAACTTCCATTAAACAGTTTGGACACTGAGAGCTGCTGGCGTGGAATCAGAAACAGCATGCAACAAAAATTTGGTCCTAGATCCAACCACTGAGCTTCTGGGTTTCTACCTGCAAAGTAAATATTGGACCGTACTGAACTCCATTCATATGGGACATCGAAGGTGTGCCTGTTCATTGAACAAATAGGGCATCAAGGATTTGCTGAACTACATATGCGGTAAAGTGCAGTCAGTGAACCACACTGCAAATTCCTGCCCTAAACTTGCATATCATGAAGGGATTTGAAAAATCCACTTAGCCAGCCTGGATATCATCAACTGGCTATGAAACCTCAATATGCAACTTTAATTAACTTGCACCTTCTCTGCCGTTGCTTGCCCAAGAAGAAGACAACATGAAAACAATGGACGTTAGGTGCCTAACACAAGTACTTTTGAAAAACCCAGAAGGTGCTTATCTGGAATTTAGGCATCTAAAAACATTTTCAAATCTGTCCCAAAGACACCAGCTTCACATTCCCCCTTTCTGCTCCTTCATGTTGTTTGTACTGCCTCTAGCAATAAAACAACTTTCCCCTGCAAATACATCCAGACTTAACAATGTCCTTGTGCAAAAACTCTCCAGAGATTCTCTTCTTCTAGGAGGTCAGAAAACACTAACTTCCATGAGGTCTATTGTCTCCACACAAACATTCATATCTAAATTACCATATTTACTCATATACCATATTCACTTCCCCCCCAAAAAATTACACTTCCAAAATGAGGTGCATGTCTTAAGCAAGGAAGCTAATTTTTCTTCCCAGAAAAGAAGCATAGAGATGCTGTAAGATGGCTTATACTTCTTTCCTTCTCTTCCCTTTAGCAGCTTCATAGAGAAAAAGGATCAGGGCAAATCCAGCACCCTACTTTGATTCCTCCTCCATCCAAAGTTGAACACCAACTGCGTAGCAGTAGCAGTAGCAGCTCTGTTCAGACCATACTGAGTAAGTCAGTTGATCTAATGGTTCATCATCATTTATCTGATTCCTGCTAATTGCTCTTTACAGGTGCTAATGACCCTCTCTCTTTTTAATGGCTTTGATGTTCCACTACTGAAGGTATGTTTTCTTCAGCAGTTTTGCTGACCGCTAGCTATTCCTGGTTCCTCTTCTCCTATTTCACAGCCCTGCAGGCTGTTTTTAGCTCTCTTCAAAATCCTAGCTCTGCCTGTGGAATCCAGTCTTTGGCAACAGCACAGTTTCAGATTTTGACTGAGCAGCTAAGGGCTGCTCTCAATTCACCTGTGAAAGGGTTAAAATTGTAGTTCTTGCTTAAGCAAGAAAGGGAGGGTGAGTGAGCTGAAGATTAGACTCCATCCCTGTTTTATTGAGTAGTAACTCTAGAAAAATCTTTTTCTTCAAAAATAAGGCACGTGTCTTAGTTGGGGGTGTCAGGTATGTAAAAAAATACAGCATTTGTAGTGGGCTCACAGGCAATACTTGTGTGACAAGCCAGACTAATGGCAGGAGTTTTGACTTTATTTCTTGTTCCTAACCATGTGATTTGTCAGCCTTACAGAATCAAATAAGTTAGGTAATATCCACTAACTTTTACAACAGGGGCAGAATATCCCCCTTATTAAATTCATGAATCAGAGTTCACAAGAAGTGAGGCAATGGACTCTATTTAGGCCTCTAAACTAAGCATGAACCAAAGCACTGTGAAAACCTGCAGTAAATGCTTGGGGCCAAGTAGTTAGTAGAAACACTTACTATGTGGGCTGGCTCCTCCCTTGACCCCCTTTGACTTAGATAATTCTTTTCTCCTCTCTTCAGGTTATAATCCTTCCGTGTCTACGTTACCACCTCCTGGCCCATTTACATACTCTTATTAAAGCTTAACAATTTTCCCATACCTTAGGTTTACATTATCATTTAGTTTTCCAGTCACTCTGCTTGCCAGAGTTTCTTCACCCTCCATTACCCTGTCTGATAGAATTTAGATTGCTGTTCCAGTACCTACTTCACTGAACCATTTAAAAGTCACTCTTAAGCACTCCTGTATTATTTCTACAGTGACTTTCAGTTATTATTCTCCTAAAGCTTATATGCTATATGCACAGCTCCAGCATAACCTCATAAGTTAGGATACTAAAAATATGTTAGAGAGGTGAAAAGTACACCTCAGATAAACATTTGTTGGTGCAGAATTTTTTGAGCTGATGTATCTATCAATAATTATCTTGTTAGTATTTCATGTATACAAAAGCTTTCCTTTGCCCTGAACAATGAATGATGCAATGCTTTAATAAAAAATATAGTTGCTACAACGTAGCTGCTGTATTTTATTTTCCCAGTTTTACATGGACAGTCAGAGGCTCTTTTACTTAAACATGGGCCCAAGACAAAGAAAAAGATTCAGATCTTGATTTTAAGACCCATTTTCCCCAAACCATAGTGGAATTCAGCTAAGGGATTTGATTCTGCCTATTATAAAGATAGGAGCCACTGGCAACTTGGGGATTTAGCCTTCCTCTTCCCTCTCTTTCCAGTTGCAGAATGGATGTCAGTCAAACTACAAGTGGCATGTTAAGGTATTCAAGAACTGTCCCTCCTCAGGCTATTTGTATCACCAGTTTATCACTTAAACTTTTCAAATGATGAGGGCTGCTTTATCATAATGGTAGTAGGTAACAGTAACACAGGTTTCTGCTTCTCCAAGGAGATTTACTGCATACATGGAGCAATGCTGACAAAACACAAGAGCTCAGTGGATGTGAAATTAAATTATTGACTTAGGATGCATTCCACTAGATTCAAAGGATTTTACCAGATAAGCAGGACATACACCAGAATCATGTTGTGGTACCATTAGCCTGACAAGAGACTAAAACATACATGTTTAAAATGTGTTCTCATCTGTTGAAGAAGTCAGCCAGGCAACATGGGTGATTGGTGCTGCCTTAGTTGGGGGGGGGGCAGGAGCACGTGGCACCACAGTCAATCCTGCCAATCGGGGGAGGCCCCCTGCGACCGATCCTGCGATGATTGCTGCAGCTGCTTCCAGGACTGGCTGCACCTGCTTTTGCGAGTGGCTGAAGTAATCAGCTGGCACTTGCAGAGACACTCCTGCTTGCCCCCGCTGCCCGTCACCTAAGTGGCAAGTGTGGCTGGTCAGGGGTGCACCAGCTCTCTGCATTCCCATGCACTCCCTATGCATTGCCACTGCCAGGCAAACATCTCGGGTCCCAGCAAATTAGAATGCAGGAGATAAAAACAGGGCACAGTCCCAGTTTCACTGACTCCACTGTATTCAGTGAGGTTCTGCCTGATCCACACAAATGAAGGAGACAAGAAGAAGCAAGATATGAGATTAAAGAATGCAGCAATGAGCAGAGCACACAAAGGCAATTCCATGGCAGAGCACATCATGCAAGATACAATACAAAAAAATCTATTCTTAAACCACATCCATAGTCCTTACAGGGTATGACAAAACACTTTACACACTGAGTCAATTGTAACATTAAAAAGCAATGGAAGGTTTTAGAGTGAGATTTAAAGGGAAGGAAATGACTCACTCTCTGTGAAAAAATGTGAGGGCAAATTAGTGTATGCATTCTGGATGGCTAGGATAGAAACAGAGTAACTCCATTTGTTCAGCACATTTTCCCATACTGCTATCTGAATTATTGAGCCTAAAAATAATCAAATAGGCAAGTGCTTTTCTGCTAGATAGATCACTATTAGATTTTTTTCAGCAACAATTTTTGTCCAGCGTTCATGTACCTCTCACAAGTGCATAGTGAAATTAAACTTCTAGTAATGCTCACCTATAGAATGAATATACAAACTATAATTTCTACAATCACTTCCATAACGCCTTACAGCTGGAGCTAAATTTTTAGGTTTCCATTATGCACAGGCCTTCCTCAGATCACTTTTCTAAAACTTGATATGATACATGCTATATTGCTTTGTACTAAGATATAATGTCTGTTACTATATGGATTCAGAAGCAGCTGTATCTGAACATAATGTCAGAAATTATAGGTCCAATTGTGTTCTTAACAAATTGTTTCCTAACAAGGCATAGATCATAAATATGTGCACCTTGCAATAAACAAAAGGACATTTTAGTAAAATGTGCAGATTACAGTTCCCTCTCACTTGATTACTGGATAGATTTTCTATTAAACAGTTTTCTAGGAGACAGAGTCATGCAAACGGATGAGGAAATAGGACTATTTTACAGACTTATGATTTCCATTATTCTGGAAACTGCCAGAGTGCTACATGACTGCTATAGACAATAGCCTGTCTGGCTCTGTATAAAGATTTCATTTAACTAGCTTCAAGCATTAAGGACAACAAAAAGTCCTTTTTCAGATATGTGGGGAGCTGGAGGAAAAGCAAGGGCAACGCTGGACCCCTGCTAAACCAGATGGGGCAACTGACAACTGACGCCCAGGAAAAAGCCAACCTATTAAATAGGTACTTTGCGTCAGTCTTTCATCA
>NW_017728948.1:20942770-20949207 GCF_001723895.1 Crocodylus porosus
AATTGGATGCTTATCTTGCTGGGATCCTATGACCCCAGCTGACTTCCTGCCCTTTGGGCAGGGGGCTGGACTCAATGATCTCCCGAGGTCCCTTCCAGCCCTGATGTCTATGAAATCTATGAAACTGATCCTCACGACTCAGATTTTTACTATTCTGATGTACAAGTGAGGCTTAAGAAATTATGTTTTCCCTCTATTTAATGGTTGCTACTTTTCAGATTGCAGAACATTTTTCTCTTGTCTGATTTATTCCCTTTGCATGTGTTACTTAGAACCTTTCTCCTTATTCATAGTCTTATTCTTAATTTGTCCTTTGAAAGATTCAACAACAGATGTATCAATAAATGTACTCAAATTATAAAGCTGATCCTGTATTGTCACAATGGGTGAATTGAAATAGGTTCAGATTGCAGAAGTTGAATGTGCAAACAGGAATGGAGGTGAGCAGAAAGTGATTTATGAGGAAATTTCAAAATCTCAGAATTTATATCAAATGCATTCAGATAAATTAAAGACTGTGGATGGGGATTAATATGGTCCCACTTTATGGAACAATGCTGTGTAAGTATTCTTCTCTTTAGCAATCTCTTACAGTCATGGATTACTGTCTTCTATGAATGTCTTATCTCTGGGTCCAAAGATGGCTGAAGAGGCTGATCCGGGATCAACAGACATTGTTGCAACTTGGGCGTGTGTTTCCACATGGGGTGAGTGGCTCTGAATTCTTGATTCAGTCCATGACATGCTGTTTCTGCAGCTCCAGCTTTTCCATCTCCTGTTGTTGTCATGACGTGTCAAAATGCTGAGATCCTTGCAGCAGATTCTTCCTCCATTTGGGGTGGTCCTGGGCAATAGTCTCCCACGAGTTGATGTCAATGTTGTATTTTTCAAGTTAGCCTTGAGGATGTCCTTGAAGCGCTTTTTCTGTCCTCCTCTTGAGCATACATCTTGAATGAGCTGGGAGAATAAAACTTGCTTTGGGAGTCTGAAGTTGGGCATCCAGATGACGTGGCCAGCCCAGCGTTGACGCTGGATGATCATTGCCTCGATGCTTGTAGTGTTTGCTTGCAAGAGGACACTACTGTTTGTGTTTCTATCTTCCCACTGGATTCATAAGATCTTCCACAGGCAGCTTTGATGTTACTTCTCCAACAAGTTCAAGTGTCTCCTGTACATTTTCTACGTTTCAGATCCGTACAATAAGGTGGGGATCAAAACTGCTTGAGAAATGATGAGCTTGGTTATGGATCTGATACCATGATCTTCAAACACGTATTTGCTCAGGCATCTGAAGGCTGTATTTGCACATTTGAGGCAGTATTGGATTTCTTTGTCAATGTCAGATTTCTACAAAAGGTGGCTTCTGTGGTACCTCAACATTTCCCAGAGTCTCACCATGGTTCTAAAATACTGGACCTGGGAACTGTTCATTATGAGCTTGTTGCTGGAGGACCTTAGTCTTCTGAATGTTGAGATTCAGTCCCATTTTCTTGTATGCCTTGATAAAGACATTGATGATTGCCTAAAGGTCTGCTTCTGAGTGATCATATACTACAGCATCATAAGTGTACTACTGTGACTCAATGATTGAGGTCAGGGTGGGTCTTGGTTTTGGCTTGGAGTTGGCTGAGATTAAATAATTTACCATTCATTTAGTAGTTTAGTTGTATTCCATCTGGAAGCTTGTTGGCGGTCAGACGTGGTATCCTGGTAGGGAATATTGAGAAGAGTGTTGGAGCGATGATGCAGCTTTGCTTAACTTCCATCTTAACTTCAAAAGGATCTGCGATAGATCCATTGCTGAGAATCACTACTTGCATACTGACATGGAACAGGCAAAGAATGATGATGAATTTCGGTGGGCATCCACACTTCAGAAGGATTCTCCACAGCACTTCTAAACTGACCAAGTTGAAGGCTTTCAAGAGGTGAAAGAAGAGGAGAGGTTTATGTTGTTTCCTGCATTTTTCCTGCAGCTGGTGACTGATGGCTAGAAAATAGTATTTAGAGGTTTGCTTTTGAGAATTGGCTTATAGGTAAAGTAGATATGCATTAGAATAATGGTACAGGCAACAGCAAGGGTTAATTGATTTAAAAAAGTCTGTTTCTGAAAGTTTTATCAAGGCCTGCTATGTCTCACAGGCGAGCAGTGAGCAGACACACAGGCTGGGAAATTAAAGACTTGTACCACACTGTTACATAACATGAGATAAGGTGGCACCAGATCACAGTACCCAGCTGCAGGGCCCTTGAGATTTCCAGTTTTGGGGAACAGAACAAATTAGGAGAAGACTGGTAAAGCCCAAATTAGGATGTGTGCATGTGTTAGGTTTGTGAACCAAAGGATTATGCTGACAGGACAGAATGTGGACAGTATTGTGAGAGTGGAGACAGGACCGCCCCCCAGCATGGCCTGGACCCCTAACTAGAGCACCACGGCACTCACTGTAGGAGCCCAGACAGGTGGCAGTGGGGGGTTTCACAGCTTCCTGAGCTTGCGTATCAGAGCGAGCCAGGGGCATGGCCTCAGAGCAGCGTGGGCTGCTCAAAAGGTGGCCAGAGAAACAGCTGGGGAAAAGCCAGAGAGAGAGAGGCGGAACACCAACTGGGAGACGCCAGCTCAAGAGCTGGGAGGTTCCAGCTCTAGCCCCAGCTTCCTGAAGAAGGAGGCAGCCATCCCAGGAGACCAGCAAGGCAAAAGGCAGGTTTGGGGGTCAACAGGAGCCAAGGAGCCCTGCTGGGAGGCAGCAATCAGGTGGGATGCCACTGGGGAATGGCAAGGCTCTGACTAGGAGCCCCAGAACCGGGACTGAGGGCTGACCCTCAAGTCTGCATTCATCCTCAGATGGCTCTGGAGGGGACAGAGCATGAGGAACCACAAGCCCCGGGAAAGGGGAGAGGAGTGATGCCAGCACCTGGGCGACGAGACCCCAGGGAGATGGGACCAGGACAATGGGACCCCAAGTCAAACGGGCTCCAGGGTGGGGACACCAGAGGAACTGGTAGGTCACAAGGGCAGTCCCAGTACCCCTGCCTGTTAGAGGGGAGAAGACAAACAAGTCCCTTTGGAGGGGGATAGAAAGGAGTCCCGAAAGAGAGAGAGAGAGAGAGAGAGAAAGGCAAGCTCAGGAGTTCCACTAGCAGGGGCCGTTATTTTCAGTTGAGTTGCAGATGACCCCAGCAGGGCCAAGTTTATTTTCTTGAAGAGGGAAAAACCAGCCTGAGAACCAGGGGCGTACCCCTGAATGTTCATGGCCCAGAAGACCTAGCCCTTGCAAGGCGGGCAGTGTGGGGAAGATCTGCAGGGAGCAGCATCAACCCAGGCCGAAGGCATGGTAAGGGTGGGGTAAAGGGGAGGTTTGGAGCCCCATGAAGACAACCCCATAGCCGAGACCCCTCCAGGCCCCCAACAGGGAACTGTCTCCCCAACTAATGACACCAAAGACATGGCAGGAAAGAAAAGAGGCAGCACCTAGACCATCTAGGTGGCACTGGAATAGAGTTTCACCCTGACATTGCTGGGGGGGCAAGGCACCCACAGAGAGGTCCCCAAAGCCTTACAACACCTACCAGCGACAAGTATGATGACCACTGAGAGACCAATCAGTGATGGCCAGAAATGAAAAGTCATCAGGAAAGGAAAATAATAAAAAAGAAGGGATTTCAGAGCAGCGAAGAGTCCCCAAGAGGGGAATCTGAGGCCACCATGGACAGAGAGCATACCACCAGCCCAGCTTTATCCTTCCCCCCAGGGGTTGGGGGTGGGCCTGGACCTCTGACGTCCAGGCTGCTGACATTTGGTATTCAAGAGAGGACCTCAGGGTGAAGTTCGCATTCTGGCCACATGTACCTTCCCTCTGATGACAGCTCTAGGACTGGTAGATATAGAATTGTTTGCATTATTCTTATCTGCTATCACTGTACATCAATAAAATTCACCTATTATTGAATGAAGAGGTCATGGTAGGTCTGAGTCTGTCCAGAACAAAGTATCTGGGTCATAAATCCAGTGCCAACAGTGAAGATCATGTTAGTTGTACTTCTTGATGACCTAAGCCTACACTAAGATTCCAGGAGGAGCTCTTCAGCAACTGGAAGGAGATGGTTCGGGGGGTTCTTACATTGATCTTTTCTGTGGTGGACATCAAAGCAATCCCTCTGTAATTTCCACAGTTGAACTTGTCTCTTTTCTTGAAGACTGCCATTTCATGACATCCCTGAGGTCATCTGAGCTTTCCTCATCATTCCAAATCCTTCAGATGAGGACATGGAGCTGTGATGCGAGCTTGTCTCCTCCTGCTTCAAGATTTTAGCAGAGATTCCATCAGCTTCAGATGGTGCTGTACCGATGGTGGGTGTGAGGGCAGGGGACATGTTCCCCAGTGCCAGCTTGGGGGAGGGGGAGTGCTGGACAGGCCCTCCAGGGGTACTTGGTTTCCTGGTGGCACTTCTAGTTTTGCCACTGGCGTTTCTGGGCTCAGTGATTTGTTGCCAGGGGACCAACCCCCCCCCCACTCAGCAATTGGCCACGGACAGGGCAGGGGGTGTAAATGCAAGTATTGGCCCCTGGGTACTGGAGACCCATGGTATACCACTGGCTCAAGATGCCTTATTCTTCTTCATCTGTTTGATGGCTTTTCTCACTTCCTCAAGGGTCGGAGGGATTCCAAGACTGCTTCTGTTTGGATGTTGCAGGATGGAGTTGAGAACACTCTCAATAAAAACAGAAGTTTGACTGAGAAGGTCTTCAAAATGCTTCTTCCAGTGGGCACTGATGGATCATGTCTCTTCCATCCTTAGGTCTCAAGGGGATTGATCCCTGAGTGCTTAGACCATAGATGGCTTTGGTGGCATTAAAAAAACTATACATCTCATGGATATCAGCCAGATGTTGAATCTCCTTTGCCTTGTCTTCCCATCATCTGTTCTTCATACCATGGGTTCTCCCCTTTGAACTTCTGCCTTGGCTTGTTGGATATTCATTCTGCCAAGCACAAAAGACCTTACATTTGTGGTTGATCAACTCTTGGATCACCCAGTCATTCCCATCAAACCAGTCTTGATGTTTCCTGGTAGAGAATACAAATGTCTCTTTGCAGGTGCTGCTGCTGATGGACTTGAAGGCAGCCCAAGCACTGCTGACATTCTCTCACTGTTGTTGATTGTAATTCACCAATTTTTCATTGAGGCACTGGTGGAAGAGGTCTCACGTGATTAGGTCCTTGAGTCCTTCGATGCTGATCTTCCATTGACATGGATTCTGCTGCAACCATCATCTGGGAGCCAGCTTGAATGATTTAACTGAGCAGATGAGTCATTGTCCAGCAATCATCAGCTCAGATGATGCAGACATCTTTGCAATCCCAGCCATGAACAATAACATAGTCAATCAGGTGCCAACGCTTAGATTGCAGGTGTTGCCATGATGTTTTGTGCTTGGGTTTTTTTGGTGGAACAGGGTGTTGGTGATGATGAGCCCATGTTCCACATACTTGGTCAAAAGGAGGATGCTGTTGGAGTTGACCTTTCCTACTTCTTCCTTGCCAGACACTTGAGTTCATTTCAACTCTGGCATTGAAAACACTGAGAAGAGTAAGTCTGTCTCCCTTTGGAACAGCAGAAAGGACTTGGTCATGGTTGGCATAGAATTCCTCCTTCGTTTCACTGTCAGCAAGAATCAGGGCATACACATGGATGACAGTTTAAGTTGAAGAGTCATAAGGTGCTCGTTAATTCAGACAGGGAACTCACTGAGTTGTTTTGTTAGATCGTTCTTGAGGGCAAAACCAACTCCATGCAACCAGCATTCTCCTTCCTGTTTACCATTCTCCAGCCACCTCCATGTTCTTTGAGCTGCTCTTTTCCCATTTGCCAGGTCTTGCCAAGTGCATTGACATTGATCTTGTGTCATCTGAGCCACAATTGCAGTGGCACTCTGGGTTTTCACTATTAGGATTGTCCATGAGGGTCCTGATGTTCCAGGTCCTGAAATTGATTGTGTGGTTTTGTTGATTTTGACCACAGTAAAGGTGATCCCACTGGACGTGGTTACCCAGTCAGGAAGAAGGTTGACAGGCACTGTTAAAGCGCTTTTTTTAGACCCCTTCCCATGTGGGGTAAGCAGAGCAGATCCCGAAGAGGGCTAGTCAGCTGCAATTACAGTTGCTGAATCACAGTCCTGCCTCATCCAAGTGCTAGACAATCTTCTTGTAATTACCAACTTTGTGACAGTTCATGACTAGGAGCTTGCAGACCTCACAATCTTGCTCCTGTCATCACTAGCTGATTGCCAAAGGGCTTGAAAAATGTTTTCATGGACGATGCCTGAAGATTGCCTGAAGATGCCTGTTTTCATGGAAGATCTTGTGGCCTGTTATAAACTAGTCAGGGGGGATCAGCAGGCATTGGGGAAGTCACTGTTTCCCCGAGCACCACCA
>NW_017728948.1:20949307-20952353 GCF_001723895.1 Crocodylus porosus
CAAGAGAAGTGGTGCTGGCTCCTACCCTGGGGGTCTTTAAGAGGAGGTTAGATGAACATCTTGCTGGGGTCATTTGACCCCAGTATTCTTTTCTGCCATGGCAGGGGGTCAGACTTGATGATCTGCTCAGGTCCCTTCCGACCCTAGAAACTATGAAACTATGCTTGTGTGTGATTTCTTTAATCGTATAGAAGCTGCTGCACATCAGCTTCCACATGGACAAAACAGGACCTTAATTCAATGGCTAGGAGGTCAAAACAATAGGAGACCTCATTCCACTGCAGCCTTCTTGTGCCTTCACAGCCATTGAGATTCTAACATCTTCTGCATACTCTGCCACTGAGGACTTGTAGACCCACGGCTGGGGTCTGGGCAGGCTTAGTATAGTGGTGACCTGTACTCACCAAGTCACAGCACCATCAAATAATATGTGCAGCTTTTCAGAAAGGAAAACATTGCCATCTGTTGACCCCACCACATCCTGGTGTTGCTGCCCACTGCTTGGTCCATGATTGCTTATTTATCAGAATTACCCCTGTTTATTTCACAGCTAACCTTTCCTGTCGGTCATTCCTTTATCTACCACCTGTGGATGTGCTGGGTAGTAAGTGCGTAAGTTATTACATTCTGAATGACCTGATTTGGGTATGTGTATATTCAATGGGCGTATGTACAACTGAAATTGCCATACATAGGCCCTGTATTGCTAACAGCTAAACGAAGATTCTCCTCGAGTTCCAGAGGTAGGTCCCTATGCTTCTTGAAAGACAGCAATTCATGTTCTATATCTGCAAGTGCTTAAAGTTCCAAGGGGCCATGATATTACCATTATGGATTCTAAATGTAGCTAAAGATGTGTTACAACACAATCATTTTGCCTTCAGCTCATCTCAGAATACTCAGCTAATCTCAAATTTAACAAAAAAAAACAGGACCATAATTTTCAATAGATCTGAAGGCCTGAAGAATCCACTATGATTTAGTCTGGCACAATACAGACTACAGAATGTCACCTGTAATACCCACACCACACCTCTTATGATAACACCTTGCCTAAGTAAAAAGAATGGACTCAGGTGCTAGAAGTCTAATAGAAAAGTAAGATGTCTCTAATATCTCAAAGGCCACCTAGGGAAGAGAAACATGGCATGGCAACCTGGCTCCCTTCAAAATCTTAGCATCTATATGCACCCCAGCCTTATCATTACTTCTTCTTACTGTTCTCCTGCTTCATCTTTCCAAACCTTCAGAAGAAAGCAGCATCTTTTATCCAGGTTAAACATGGAGAGCCAGATTATCACCTTAGTTGCACTTGTGAAAATCCAAATAGTGCAGAGTTACTCCACATTTACCAGGAACCAAAATGAAAATCCAACCTAGCAGCTTTTTGATGAATCATTCTGTTTACTGGCATTATGGTGGTGTGGGGAAAGAGGGAAATAATAGATACACCACACCATCAAAACCTGTCAAATATACTTTATTAATTTAAAAAATCCCTGATTATATTTTTAATAATGCATGCAGAGTCAATAGGCCTAGCTCACTCCCTATTATAGCACTAAAAACAGCATTTCCTTTAAAAATGAAAAAACCTGTAAGAAAATATTCTAAGCTCTGCACATAGTTTCTTCTCCAATTCAAGCAGAAAAGAGGGGTTAGAAAGGTAAAATGAAAGTTAATCAAGCACTACATGATGTTGACCATATAGGGAAGACAGTCAAGCATTGAGAACACTATGATGAGTTATGTCAAAGGCTTCAGATAAATTGAATGAAATCTAGACGGGGGCAAACATTAACATTTCATAATAAATAAGTCACTAGGAAGTGTAATTAGGCCATTGTCAGTGTAGCAAGCCAATCTAAAGATGAACTGACAACAACGAATCCAATGAAAACAATAAGACTTGGGTCACATCACACCAGCTGCAGAAACAATCCTGGAACAGGTAGAGACAGAGAGTGACTCATATTTCACTTATTCAGCGCTCTAAGTCAGCAGTGAAAAAGCATGAAATATTACTGCTGTAGGCAACAAAGTCCACTCACCTGCTCTAACTATGATTAACGTGATGATAACAATAAGCCATGCTGATATAGTAGTGGGCATTGCTAAGGCAGGCCTTTTTGCAACCTACAAGAAAGAACCTTTAATTTAGCTAATTCCTGCTGTGAGTTCAGGCACAAAACATCTGTGACAACCACGAGTGCTTGGAAAAGGACTCCTGGAGATGCAGGGAGCTTCATTAGGCAGGAACAGTTGGAGAACTGCGCCTCATTATACTTCACAGACAAAGTCAAGAGGCCAAAAATAGGGCAGTAAAAAGGATCTTACCCTCAAGAAAAAGCATAGGGCTGTGATTAACTTGAACTGCTGGTTATGGTCATCTCCTGATGCAGGGGTTGTCGACCCAGGGTATGCGTACCCCTGGGGGCACTTTGAAAGGTCCCAGGGCATACGTGGGGGTAGATGGGGGCAGAGCACCACCATCCCGTGCCGCTACCTCACAGGAGCAGGACTGGGCCAGGGCTAGAGCAGGGCCGCACAGACGCTGCGCTGCCGCTGTTCGCGCCCCACTCTGCATCTGGCCGCTTGCCATGCCATGACCCCCTCCCACCCCGCTTGGTGGCTAGCTGCTCACCACCTTCCCCCCCCCCCAGGGGTACACTTACTAAAAAGGGGGCTGCTGGGGGTACACTTATTAAAATAGGTTGAAAACCCCTATCCTAATGCTTTCTAGATCTAGATGGTGCTCTGTAGGATTACATTTTGTACAGCACCAGGAAGCAGGGAATTGGCAGTACAGGATATAAAGGCACCTTACAGGACTGCAAGAAGATTTCAAGCTCTGATTATCCACAAGTCATATATATGTAACATCCCACACAGCTGGAGTACTGCATCCAGTTCTGGGTGACGCACTTCAGGAGGGATGTGGACAGCATGGAGGGCCACCCGCATGATCAGGGGGCAGCAGGGCAGGCCCTACGAGAAGAGGCTATGGGACCTGAACCTGTTCAGCCTCCACAAGCGAAGGCTGAGG
>NW_017728948.1:20952614-20985746 GCF_001723895.1 Crocodylus porosus
TTTGACCCCAGTACTTTTTCCTGCCATGGCAGGGGGTCGGACTCGATGATCTGCTCAGGTCCCTTCCGACCCTAGAAACTATGAAACTATGAAACATACTGGGTTGTGTATTGTGTTTATTGTGTCCATATTTTGATATGGGCAAGATGGCTCCTGTTGCTCTGGCCATGTGCTCAGCACATGGCAAGCTGGGGCCCCTATCTGGAAAAAATATGTAAAACCCTCTATCCTCACTGGGCAGAGAAAGCTGGAGCTTCTTTGGGCAGATTGGTGGCGAGAAATACCCTCCCTGATTGGAGGAGGTTTGGGTGATGTCACCCCACGTTTATAAGGACCACTCTCTACCGTTCTCTCTCTTTCTCCTGGGACTATTATTCATCTGCCTGCTAAGAGCTCCACAGCTACATTGGGAGCCAGAAAACCTGCTTCCCATGGGAAGGGAAAGCCTCAAGTAGAGGAAGAGAAAGCTTGTTTTGGAGTTTAAGATCCTATTTCCTCCTTCTTTGCCCTGTTTTTTTCTGAAGTGGGTTAATGCCCTGGGACTATTAATCGCTGAGCAAACTACCCAGGAATGGGTCCTGGCAGCTACTGGATACATGGGCCTTAAGTGGGGTTAACACCATGGGGGTGTTAATCACTGAAGCAAATTACTCAGGAATGGGGTCCAGGCAGCTACTGGCTACAGGGGCCTGCCTCGCTGTTTTGTAATTGTATCTTCTCAGTGTGGGGTATAGCTGAGACCAGATGTCCAGGCCACTGCCATAGGCCTGGGCCTTTTTTGTCTGCTGTTTCCGCAGCTATGGTGTTTCTGCAGCAGAGCTGGGATTGGGACTAGGAATTTAGGGGTGCGGCGTGCTGTCTGGAACCACAGTTAACCCTGACAGTGGGATCTGCCCTACAGCAGGGGTGAGCAAATAATGGCTTGCAGGCTGGATTGGGTCTTTGTCTGGGCCAGAGAAGGCCTCAGTCCCACCTGGCCCAGGCACCAGCTAGCTATAGCACATCCTGCTGTCCCTGGGCGTGGAGCGGGGCTGGGGTGGCTCTTCAGCTGGACTGCCTTTCTAGGCTGCCCAGGCATCAGCGTCTCCTTCTAGCTGCCACCGCCAAGGGCCCGAGCTCCACAGTACTTGCAGGGACCTGGTGTTGCACAGCCCCAACCCTGCATGGCCCATGCCTCCTCTGGGCTCACAGGTGGGCAAGCCCCACCCGCCGCTCCAAGGCTGTTGGAGGGGGAAGGGAGCAGCGTGGAGCTGCCAGCTGGGCTTTGCCAGGTGGGGGAGGGGGGGAGGCGTGGAGGGTGGAATGGAGCCCCCTTGCCTTGTGCCCCCCCCCATAGTTGCCCCAGCTGGAGTATTAAGGGGAGTCAGGCTGGACCCATGAGGCTAAGGGGCTCTGCTTCACTCTCCCCCACAACTCAAACCAGCCAAAGTAGTCAGCAGCTGCTCAGGCCAGGAAAGCAGCCAGAAGCCTGGCCAGAGCCAGGGGTAGAGGGTGGAACAGAGTCCCCCTCATCTTTCAGGCCTGGCTTAGCTCCCCCCCATACCCCAGCTGGGGTAGCTGGGGGCGGTGAGGTAAGGGGACTCCATTCCACGCACCCCACCTCCAGCTCAGGCTGAGCAAAGCCCAGCTGGTACCTCTGCTCCCTGTCCCCTCCCTCCCCCACTGACAGCCCCACCCCCACACAAAAAAGAGAACCCTCAAAAGACCACAAGTTCCCTAAGGTGCTGTGCTTTAGAAAGCTTTTATCTAATACTTGATTTGACAAGAGTTAGTTTTTTGTACTGTCAGACATTTTTAAAGCCCTCTGCAGCCATGCACGTGTGCTATGTCACAGCAGTAGATCGCTTTCAGGGACCCAAGCATGCAAAAAATGTAACTTGTGTAAGCGTCCTGTATCTCACCTAAGCCTGGGCTCCAGAACCCGAACACTCTTTTGCCCATCTCACCTGAGGGGCTTAACCCCCCAGCCTTACCAGAGTACACCTACGACATGGCAGTAGGTTTGAGCTCCCACAAAATGCTGTGATGACTGCCACTTTTGTTTTTACCTAAGGTTAATAAAAATATATAAACAGTCCTTGGGACAGACATCAGAAGACAGGTCTTCCCTCCCCCACCCAGTCATGCTCCCTTTCATTCTCTCTTTCTGGCCAAATGAACCTTCAAGACTTCTGCACAACTTCTGCATAATAGCTTCACCAAAACAGACTAAGGGCTCTCCAACCACAAAACAGTCTATAGCACTGAGAGGTCAGGGCACTCTGAAAGATTACCTTTTGGGATGGATCCCTTGCAGATAGATGAAAAGATTGAACTTGCATATTCCCCTTACTGCACAAGTTCTCTAGGTGATTGTATAAAAAGGAAAAGATGCCACTGCCACTCCCGCCTCCTGCCCCCTCTGCTTTAAAATGAAAGTAATGGTTTTGAGCTTTGGGTCCCAAGTAAACAGAGAGATCTGCCCGTGGCACTGAGTAAGGCTCCTCAGCCATGGAGAGGACGGGGATTAAAGACATGCCCTTATCCTTTGTTTTTCCATCACTGGCTTAGGCAGAGTGGGCATTCACTGTTCTGGATCCCATCATGATCTCCAGACACTGTACATGACCTGACATGCCTAACCCAAGTTTCTACACCAGTGGCTCTCAGCTGGAGTGCCATGGTGCCAGTGCTGCGGCTATGGTGGCAGTGGGCAGATAAAACTACTCCACATGCAGGGCTGCTGCATTATGGCTCTCTGATTCGCCTAAAGCTGACAGATCTGGCTCAGGCTGCCTGTTCCCAGTCCTTTCCCCACCTCCCCCAGTAACACCTGGTTAAGAAGTACTGAGGGAAATTGAGGCAGGACTTACAGTAGTTCTCAGCTGGGGATGCTGCCACCTTCAAAGAAGTGTTGGATAGGTGCCCTGACTGAGTACGTTGCAAATTGCTGTTACACACAGTCATAAAGTTTATGTCTTAGTCACCCTTGGTATCTCAGAAGAGACTTTCAAAAGAGGTACTAATAATGAAAGTGGTTTCATTAATATGATTCATGATGAAACCACACATTCATTGTGCCTTTAAGCGCCAAAGAGCTGTCAGAGGGTGATGGCTTTTGGTCACTATCAGTTCAAACCAGTATTTAAACCAGTGACCTAGAAGTGAAAGATGCTATATACTCTTACTAGTGCCCTAAGCACTGCAGTGCACAATTATATTAATCTAGGGACTCATTGATGTACATTAACCCACTGTGAACTATTTGCATACATCAGTGGGCTCTAGATTAAGTGGAAGTACTCTGGAAAGACTATAGGAAGCTTATACTAAAACTTCTGATCAATGTGCAGCTGCACGCTAAAAAAAACTAAGCCTATATATGAGTGTCAAAGATATGGTCTGCAGACATTTCACCCACCTCATGGGTCTCCTAGAGGAGTTGGGCAAAGTAGTAGAGGGGCCTGATATCAAATTACCAGCTACAGAGCCTGGCTGGGGACGTGTGTTGGCAGCGGGTGGGTGAGCAGTGTCTGTGTTACCAATGCTCACCCCATCCCAGATGCCACATCCGGATCCAGCATTTGAAGCTTCCTTTGATTCTGACCCAGCCTGTGAGGAGTCTTGCAGTCCAGATCTGGCCTGGAGGCCCAGGTAAGTCTGAAACCCCTGCTGTACATAGAAGACTGAAATAGGAAATAATGCCATTAAATAATGGGATAAAAAAATGACATTGTGAAGACATAATTATGCCAGGTGTACACCTGACGCTGAAATGCTGCATTTAGAATTAATCAGCCTAAAAATAATACATAAAATGGTTCAGAAAGGAAGCAGAAAAGAGGTACACGTTGGATGTGTATAAAACAGTAACTGGCATAAAAAAGGCAAATCAGGTGGTCTTGCTTTCTTAATAAAGGAATTAAGTTAAAAGGCAACATATTTAAGATCGATAAAAAGGCTTATTTTTAAATATATAATGCATTATCTCTGGAATTCACTGTCACAAGCAATTAAGAGTAAAGTTCACAAAAAAGATTAAATGTTGATGTTAGTTGTTTCCACACTGGGCTCCAGGAAGTGCTAATGGTCCATAAGATCACAGCAAGTGTCCCACAGCTAATCCATAGACCACAGCAGGCCTCTACCTTGTTCAATTAAAAGTTTGTTGATAAAGAAGTATGATAGTACCTGACAAATTCTGAAAGTTGACAGGGGCTTATCAGTCCAAAAATTAGGACTCACTGGTTTACATAGACAATAAAAATACCCAATTTACATGAAAAAAGGATTTTAAAACATCCTTCTCTCAGACAGACATCAGCACTCATGCTCCAGTCTTATTATCCAGCCATTGACAATGGTTTGGGAAACTCCTTTCCAGGTAAGTCATAGTATAATGGTTTACTATAAAGTTGCTTACACCTTCTGCTGAAGCATCTGATCCAGGACACTTTCCCAGTCAGGATGCTGACTAGATGACTGTCAATCTAACTGTAAAGCACATCCAATGCTGTTGCACATTTTGCTATTCACAGAGCTGCTACTTCATTTTGATTAGGCCATTATTCCTCTTTAGAGGTATAAGACAACACAAGTCAGTATAAGTTCAAAAAATACCAGGTATGTCTAAACATGCAATTAATGTGCATGAATAAACTCCAGGGCTTATTGCTCTGGAGTTTTTTTGCGTGCCGCACATGAAACCCAGTGGGAGCAGCCCAGGCTGGCAGGACCCGGGGATCTAGGACAGAAGTTCAATAAACAGATTTAACCTCAATCAGTTAAATCTGTTACTATATTCATCTCGCTTTATCTAAAACCAATTTCAGTCATTTTGAAAGCAATTTATGTGCACTGAACTCCTGATTTGAACCAGTTTCCAATCTCTTATCCTTCTTTATGTGCATCTTGTCCCCAGCCAGAGCGTGGCCCAACCTGCTCCAACTGGGCTCTATGTGCTGCAGAGGGGCTGTCTGGGGTGCGAGGGTACTTAAGTGCAGGGCTAGCCAGCAGGCAGCCCCCACCCTGAAGCACCCTCATGCCCCAGCCAGCCACTCCACAGTACGTGGAGCCCCAATTGGAGCATCCCAGCGCTGCTCTCCATGTGCTGTGGAAAGACTAGAGCCACTCCACAGCATGTGGAGCCCCATTGGAGCAGCTAGCCCAGGGCTGGCTCTGATGGGGCTCCCACGTGCTGCGAAGCAGCTGGCTGGGGCACAAGGGTACTTCAGTCCGGGAGCTGCCTGCCAGCCAGCCCTGTGGTGAAGTGCCCTCATTCTCCAGCCAGTCCTGTCACTGTCTACTCATCTGTTTAAGCACAGTAATTTACTGTACCAGGAGATAGTGCTTGTGTCTGATAGGACTATCTAATGGTGCAGTAAATTAGTTTGCACCAGCCTAAGTACTGCACATGTGTAGACAGTGACACTTAACTGCATGGTAAATTAGACTACTCTGCAGTAAAGCAGACGTGGAGACATGGCCACTGCCCACAAGTCTCTCTTTTGTACCCACCAATATGAAGTACAGAGCTTGGTCAGTTTGTGAAAAGGACTGAGATCCTTTTCAATCCAGGCTGCACTGGATGGCCCAGAAGATTCCTTCTTGTCATTCCTTCTTAAATCCTTGCCATAGTGGAAAATACCTTACAGGTTCAGTTTTCTAAGCTGCTATTAGAGTTTTCACCAAAGAAAATCAGCTTAAATTATTTCTGAATTTTAATTGGTTTGCTTGGGAATGCAAAACACAAATATAGAAAATGCTCTTTACCTTTATAGTTTAGCTCAAAAAAAAAAAAGAATGTCTTATGCACTGATGCTTAACAGCATTCCTAGCCACTGGCAAGACATCTGTGTTTATTAAAATAACAAAATATGAAATTCATATTAATTTTCTGTTTGATCAGAATTTGAATTTCATATTAGTTAAAATGTTTGTTCAGATTTAGCAGCATCTGTCATCTGAAACCACCAATCAATATTTTATTCATCATATATGATCTAAATCCACTGAGAGCAAGCTGAAGACACAGCACAGAGTTTAGAAATGTTACAATTAAAATATAGCTCAGCATTTTCAATCCAAATTAATTATCTCCTGATTTTTCTTGCATTAATTCCATATCCAAAGGCGATGAGCTGCATTCACTGGCCCAATTTCCATACTGCTGCCATTATATTTTTATCAGTCATAGACACAAAGTGTAGGACGGAGTAAATTAGAGGACTATGAATCTAGCACAGGGCAAGATTGGAAAGCTCTTATGTATGCTGAGCAGCATATCACTACACAATTGAAGTAAATGGAAAAGTTGCTATTCTGCATATATAAAAGTATCACAATTGGCCTAAAGTGATTAATCAGCCTTTGACCCTTTGATGAGCTAGCTAAAAACATAATAATTTTCCCTGCTGCAAAAGGTCAAAAGCAAAACAAAAACAAACAAACTGAAAAGCCACTCCTTTCTTCATACACACAGATTGTACAAAATAAGAAATGCTTTGACTGAATTATGGAAAATTGTTTTTCATCTTCCATTATTTTAATCATAATTTAAATCAGCAAGCAGCAAACCTCAATTTAAATAATTTGCATTTGTATTCTTTTTGTTATTTTCATAAAGAAATGCCAAATCTCTCTGGTTAGTATATTTTGTGTTTCTTTTTTGCCAACCACAGGATACAATATGATTATATCCATTTATTTACACAAGTACTTGGCTTACCATATACGTATTCAAATTCTTCTTTTCCCATTGCACTAAGTCAATTCTGAATGATATGCTTTTTATTTGCTAGATGATGAGGGGCTTTTTACATGAGATTACTGTGAAGATATTTTTAGAAATGGAAACTGAAATTCAATTAAAAATTCACAAAAATAGCATTTTAAAACTATTTTTATTATTTCAAGAAAAAATATTGTTGAATAACTACAAAAACAATAATGCTGAAGGGCAACCAGCATGGGTTCGTAGCAGGTAGATCCTGCCTGACTAGCCTTGTTTCTTTTTATGACCAGGTCGCAAAAGGCTTAGATGCAAGGGATGAGGTAGATGTCATCTACCTGGATTTTAAGATAGCCTTCGAAACAGTATCTCATCCTATTCTCATAAATAAACTGAATGGCAGTGATGTAAATGATTACATGGTCAGGTGGATGGCAAATTGTCTAATGGGACACACCCAGAGAGTAGTGGTGGATGGGTCGGCATCGACCTAGAAAGAAGTGGGCAGTGGAGTTCCCTAAAGTTTGGTCCTTGGACAGGTGCTGTTTAATGTCTTCATCAGTGACTTAGATGAGAGTGGAGAGCACTCTGTCCAAATTCACAGACGACACCAAATTATGCAGTAAAGTAAACACACTAGTGGGCAGGGAACCATTGGCAATGCCTAAGGGATGCATGCAGGTACACATGCACCCTCTGAGCTTGGCTGTGCACCCCCGGCAAAAAGGTGCCACCAACACTGCTGGCAATGCCTGCAGGCAGTCACCACTTGCCACCCCCGTCATCACTGCCGACACTGCCAGCACCATCTGCAGGAGATCCCCAATCGCTGCTGGCTGCCACCGCCACTGCCAGCGGCATCTGCGGATGGTCACTGACCACTGGTCGGCACTTACCACCTCCTTTCCCCGCTGCTGCCAACAGAGCTACGGCTGCCTGCAGGAGCTCACTGCTCACCGCCGCCACCATGCACCCACCACTGACAGCGCCGCCACTGCCTACAGGAGCTTGCTATGCCCCGCCCCCAGCCTCCGGGGGCATGTGGCGTTCATGCAGGGAATTAATCCAGGTGAATCTGGAGAGGTTGGAGAAGTGGGAAGAACAGAATAGGATGCAATTCAACAAGGACAAATGCTGAGTGCTGTACCTAGGGAGAAGGAAGCACTAGCACACTTACAGGCTGGGGGATGACCTCTCAGCAGCACAGCAGCAGAAATGGATCTTGGAGTCATAGTTGACTCCAAGATGAACATGAGTCATCAATGTGATGAAGTGATCAGTAAAGCTAACTGCACTTTATCATACACGTGCATGACAAACAGGTCCAGGGAAGTAATACTTCCCCTCTGTGCCGCACTGGTGAGGCCACAGTTGGAGTACTTTGTCCAGTTTTGGGTGCCACACTTCAAAAGGGATGTGGATAACCTTGGGAGGGTCCAGAGGAGAGCCATTCTTATGGTTAGGGGCCTGCAGATAAGGCCCTATGAGGAGAGACTGAGAGACCTCGATAGCAAGAGAAGGCTGCGAGGTGATCTTGTGGCCATCTACAAATTAATTAGGGTGGACCAGCAAGGGATAGGAAGTGCTCTGTTTACCAGGGCATCCCTTGGAGTAACTAGAAATAATGGCCACAAACTGATGGACAGCAGATTTAGGTTAGACATTAAAAAGAACTTCTTTACAGTAAGGGTTGCCAGAATCTGGTATGAGCTTCCAAGGGAGGTGGTGCTCTCCCTTGCCTTCGGGGTCTTTAAGAGGAGACTGGACAAGCACCTAGTTGGGATCATCTGACCCCAGCGCTCTTTCCTGCCCAGGGCAGAGGGTCAGACTCAATGATCTGCTGAGGTCCCTTCTGACTCTAATATCTATGAATATTAAATATGTTGGACAAAGGAGGACAAAAGCTCATCAAAATATGTTTTGCATTTAAAATAAGTGGATTGGTTAAACAAACAAAAAAAACCCATTATCTGCAATTGGTGCAAGATTCACAGGGCTACCAAAGGAACACAAGAGGGAGGGGCACATCTACATGTGGTATTACTGCACACGATTTAACTCCAGAGCTTATTGTTCCAGATTTATTGCTCCTGGGCACACCATTTAAACATGCACCTGGGAGCAACAAGCTCCAGAGTTTATTCATGAACAGCAACTTGAGCTAGGTTGAAGCAGGGGACTGCCGGGCAGGGGACTGTAGAAGGCAAGTCACTATGCAGAAAGAAATGTAAGATTTATGAGCATAAGAGGGTGCATAAGTCAGTAGTTTGGTGATTAGGAGTATTTGCCTGGAAGGTTTCAGTTCTTGTCCCCAGTCTTATTCCTGTCTTTTGTCAAGGACTGCTTAACTACAAGCCACACAGAAATTGTGGGAATATGGACCAGAACGCAGAACTTCTCCCTCCCAGCTGAGCGCTGGAACCATTGCACTACAGCCCCTGGCCTCCTTAGGTGTGTCTACATGAGATGTAACTACTGAGCAGTTGACTAATTAGCTGTACATTAAATGTCTTGGCATCTATATGTGCACTCTTAGGCTGGAGTAAACTAATTTACTCTACAGGAGGATAGTACTTATAAATACAAGTCTTTCCCCATGCACTGAGGAAACCTAAGAACCTAACTCTGTGTTTTGCATCCCACTCCAGGGGCCCAGAAGTTACATGTTGCAGCATCTAATTGCTAATTCTTGTACTGGATCTAGCACTGAGCTGTTGAACAAACTCTTCTAAACTGTTCCTGTATGGGATAAAGTCAAACACTACAATCAAGAACAGGGAGCCTCTCTCCCCTGCATTCTTAATAACCCTCTGCTGGCATCTTGTGAGTGTAAGGGAAAAAGCCATCTGATTCAAATGCAGAGGAGAATAAAACCCAGCTGGGAGAAGGGAAAGGAGTGAACTGGGACTGTAGGGAAAGGGAGAAGAACTGGAAATGACAAGGATACCAGGACTGGAAGCCATGGGTGAGGGGAGAAGTTGGGAAGAAAAGTCTTTCTTTTGGCATCTAGTGCTTGACTCTCTAACCATAATGATGTTTTTTCAACACAGTGTATTTGCATATTGGGAATTGACTCACTGGTTCAGGAAGTGCCATCTAGTTTTGCGTTGTTATGTAAGTAAATACACATTCCAGAGTTCAGTTAATGAATGCTATAACAAAAACAGGTTTTCTTTATAACCTCAAATGGATACAGACACCTGGGAAGCATAAGGAAACAACAAGACAGCACTGATTAGCATGACAGGTTGTGCACTGCCAACAGAGCAAAAGAAAAAAAATAAGACTGCACTGTCAAAGAGTTCAAAAAAGGTCAAATGATTATAGTGGATGATGATGAAATAAGAAATATGTTAGAGATATGAGCAGTCTATGTTGCAAGTCAGCTGCAAACATATTAGAAAATTTTATAGATGATTAAAAGCAATGATTATAAACAACACATTGGACTCTATATCGATTACCATTATTAAAGCATCTACTAATCATTGCTAACACTTGTTATGATCCTTAATATTAGCTGTGACCACATTAGGGCCTGATGGCTTTACCCATTTGAAAGCATTTTGGGCCAAACCATTCAAACATTTTCTCACCTTAGAAAACCATTTTAGATACTGTTTAAATCAAAAGTTGTCAATAAGCAATGTTATTGCAATGCTATAGACAAGGTATAATATTATTAAAGCTGTTTTCCAAAGCCAAGCTCCTTGACACACAAGAGTTAACACTGCTTGTAGATAACCAATAACATGTTTTCAAACCACCTTTAAAATTAATTCCTCTTCTCTCCTTTCACAGTCTTCAGACATCCTTTTTCCTATCCTCCTTTAATTACGTTCCCCTCCGGATGTATAGAGTGAATAACAATGAAGCAGATGATACAATTAAATTAAATGCTGCAAGCTTGGCCGGACACAAGATAATATATCCTGCATGATGCTGGGTGCCCTCAGCCCAAGATCAGCCCCTTAGAGCCATATCATGAACAAACAAGCACAAAAGAGAAAGAACTGTGTTTATTAATATGGAAAAGGCCCCAAAGAGGGGTACCTCTCCCCTTACAGATAAGAGTATTACTGAACCACTAAAATGGTCAATTGAACAGAACATCATTGCAATATCAATTTTCAATTAACTAGGACATCATTGTAATATCCATTTCCATCTTTGACTTCTATCATCCTATGAAAATCAATGACTATGACATTGGTGCATATTAGCTTTCACATATTTTGAAGTTACCATATTCCATAACTGCTGAAGCCAATAATGGACATTAGAGTATGCTCTTTATATGTTACTTAATAATTTTAAATAGACAGATCTCATTTATATATAATTAATTGAACAGAATGGTTGGAAATGTTTCCTCTGGCATCTTAACAGAATGGTTGAAGATGTTACCTTTGACATCTCTAAACCAATAAAAGGTGGATGATAGGATACTGGGCTAGACAGACCATTGGTCTTACCCAGTATGGCACTTCATACATATGTATATGTCAAATCATAACAGAAGAGATACAGAGTATGAATTCCGTAGGCCAAATCCAGAGATGAATACTGATGGACACTGGTAGTGCTACATAGCAGCTTTGTGCTTTTATGGTACCATTCAGACAAAAGATTTCAAAGAGTACTACCAATATGAATAAACCCCCATTACGCAGAGAAGCGATCACTAAGAAATGTCTGGGGTGAAACAACATCTGCTTAGCAGCACAGAGTGACACTATACTGTACAAAGTTTAGGGCAGGAAATGAAGAATGTATCTGGAAATGCAGAAGGAATGGAGGGGAAATGTAATAACATGGAATCAATCTCACATCCCATTATTCATACTCTTTACTCTTGTGAATAGTCCCATTGAAATTGATGAGATTACTTGGGGGAAGAAGGGGCAAGAATACATCCCTGCATAGCTGGATTATGGCCAGGACACCATGCCTAACACCAGGACTTATGGAAAACTTTTAATCAGTGCACATTTAACCCCTTCCTCCGTATATCTTTTTATACTACCAGTCACTTTACTAGCTTTATGCACATACAATTAAAAACTAAAACCCTTCAAAACAGCAGAAGCGCCATGTCTTATTTTAAAATAAATGTAAAAAAGAAAAATAACTTGTTTGGGAACCAGAATTCTCTGTACAATTAAATGAAACTCCATATAGAAATCACAGTTCAAACCTGATCTAGTTCAGGCTATTCTGTCTTGTTCATATTATTACTGTTTATGCAAATTGCTCCTTGTTGCAGAATAACCTACAGAAAAAAAGGGAAAATCCCATAGCGCTCCCCTTAGGATTGTTTTGTGGATGTTTTCAACAAGGTCCACCTCTTGCAGTCAAGAAGTTGGCCCAAAAGTCCCATAAAAGAAATATGCAAATCTCAGCTCACTATATATTCAGTCCTATGATTCTATTAACATTAAAACTAATTCCTACAAAAGTTCCATCTAAATGCTTTATAAGCATTTCTTTATGCTTAATTGTACCTGTAACAGCCAATATAACAGTAAACTATATGATCACAGAGGTTTCACCTCACTGTTTTGACCAATAGCGCTCACCTGGGAAGTGGGAGCCCTAGTCCAGGCTCTGCTTACTAAGAGGGGATTCAAAGCCACATCAGGGCTAGGGACAGACATTACATATAAACTGGTTTAAGTGATCAGAAACTGGTTTAAACCTGTAGCAGAACAGATGTTCACTGCACGTAAACCAGTTTGAAAATGGCTGAAACTGGTTTGAGATAAATCTGGTTCAACGTAGTATCAGATTTAACTGATTTGAGTCGAACTGGTTTATGCAATGTCTGTCCCAGTCCCCTTGCTGGTTTAAGTTAAATCAGAGTCCCCCGGCATCCCAGCATGCTCTCTGGGCTGGGCAGGGCACTCTGCTCCACAGCAGGGCTGGCCCTCCCCTCTGCTCCCTGACTGAGATTTGCAGGCACAGCAGAGTCTGCTGACTTCCTTGTGCCCTAGCCCCTCCTTGCTGCCCAAGCAGGAAATCCCCCCCTCCCATCTCCCACAGCACAGACCCCAGCCCCAGGGGCCCTAGGTATGTGTATGCTAGCTAATACCGAGAGGTGTGTGCAGAGGCTGCAGAACGGGGTAGGCCACCCAGGCTACGGCCCACCCAATGTTTAACACTGTGATTCAAACACAGCCTCACTCCCTGCCTGCCTCCCTCACACACACAGCGGCAGTCACACTCCGCCACCTGCAGCCCCACTGGGAGGGAAGAGTGACAGCCCCCTGAAGTCAATGCGCCAGGCCGTGCTCCAGCACATTGGTGCATTGGCTGCAGGGTGCTATAACTCTTCCCTCCTGGTGGGGCTGCGGGGAGCAGAGCACAGCTGCCACTGTCTGTGTCAGGGAGGAGGGGAGGGAGGCAGGCAGGGAGCGGGGCTGTGTTTGAATCACCATACTAAACATTGGTTGGGCCATGGCCTGGGTGGCCACCCTGTTCCACGGCGCACGCGCACGTGTGTGTGTGTGTGTGTCTTTCCAATTTCACTGGGACAGGCAGGCAGACAGAACAGGGCTTTTGGAGCTAATCGATAGATCAGCCAGTAAGCTGCTTAAGAAGTTTGAACTAATTGAACTGTTTTGCTAATCAAGTGATAAAGACTCTTATCAGCTTCTGGCTGGCTTGCTTGCCTGTCAGTTTGCTGCAGACAGTATGGAGGGAGATTGAAAAGCTCTGTATCATCAACAAATGCATGCACTGCACACCCGGCATGCCTCAGAGTGCTAGCCCAGGGCTGGGGGCTGACAACACTTACACCCCTTGAACAGCTAGCAGGGAAACCCTGGGGCCATGCTGGCAGACTTCCATAATGAGAGAGTCCTGCTGGGGCCTGGCCATGCCCCCTCAGCTCAGCTCAGCTCCCTGCAGAAGGGAAGGGAGTGCTCCTGTCATGCTCCTTGGCTTCTAGTCTGAGCCACTGCAGGAGTGTGCCTGAATTTCCTCAGTCCAGGGAGAATGTCTGTCCAGTTTCCAACCAGTTCAGCCTAGCCAAGTTAAACTAACCTGCAAAGATTGAATCAATTCAGGCTCAGGGTTTTTGAATGTCTGTCCCTAGCCCCAAAGATGCATCAAAACCATTTCCAGGAGAATTCTCTATGCAGTGAGCTCTGGCTGGGCAGCAGAGGGAAAGGCAGACACTGTCTGTTGACACTGACCCAGTAGGTACCCAAGAGTGCAGCTTTCCTGGGTTTAGGAGTGAGTCAGCATCCTAGTGCTTATGGCACTCCCCTGTGAGGAGTGGTGAGGGAGTCCTAGTTTCTGGCCCCTGCTGCCAAGGTTATTTCTGATTGTTTAAGACAATGAGCACCTACAGTAAAATGTAAAATCAGCCTTGACATCAGAGACCACAACTTGGGAACCCCCTCCCCGCTGGGAAGTAACTGCCTTACCAGATCATAGAATCATATTCCATCTCGGTGGTTCCCAGGATTGTTGATGCATTATTGAACATTAAACTGTCAGTGATTAAAAACAGAAATAATCCCAGCAAGAAAGAACAAATCCCAGGACTCCTCACTCCCTTCCAGGGAAGTGCCATGATTGAGCACTTTGCTTGCAGTCCTCTTGGCCCCATTAATCTTGTACTGTTTGCTTCTCAGTGAGTACGATTTACTAACAGATGTGACCTAACCCAAGTGTTATGGCAATCCATTGGGAAGTAGGATATGTAGGTTTGAGTACCCTCAGGCTGAAAGTGACCTAGAATCCAGGTCAAAATAGGCAGATCCAGGATTTTAAAAAGGACAGTACAGGAAAAGCAACCAGTACTGCAAATATAGATATACTCCCCCACTCCCAGCATCCCCCTGACCCCAACAAGATCTGCAGATCACACTGTGGGAGCAGCAGCAGCAGCAGCAGCAGCAGCAGTGGACTTTTAAGAGCCCAAAACAGGTAAGAGTGTGCCCCCTACAACACTACCCGATACCCACACCTTTCCTCTCTATTCTCAGCAACACCTCCCCTTCCATTCTTCTCCTCCCCAACCTGCCACTGCCACTGCTCCTGGCTGTCCAGGAGCCAGAGGGAGCTCCAGCATCCACCTCTGGACTTCCTGCTGCCACCACTGTCCTGGTTGCTTCTGCCCTCCTCCAGCTGGAGCTTCCTAGGATACTACCTGGGGAGCCAGGTTTGGCTGGGGACAGCACAGCTGTGACGAGTGGATTCCCCTGTTCCCATACCTGTTTCCAAGCTGGCAAGGAAGACCTGGGGGACAGAATAGGGAGAAGGAGCCTGCCCCCATCACCATTGCTGCTGTCCCTGGCTGAGCTTGGTCCCCATGTAACCTGGCTGGAGTATGGCAGGAACAGCTCTGAAGCTCACCCCACCCCAGGGGCATCTCAGTGAAGCAGCAGCAGCAGGCAGGGGTAGAGGGGAGGAATGGATGGATATTCAAGGAATCAAAATTCCCATTGTAGTTTTCCTAAACCTAAAATTTTCTTGATCATTTTTAACTTATGTCCCAATTCAGGATGAAAAAAGGGTGGTATATTTTGGCAGGAGGAAATTTTCACTTTCCAGCCATCTGTGCCCAGCTCCAAAGTGAAACTAACTGGTCCACCACAAGTGAACTATCGGAACAGAGTCTCTTTGCTTAGATACTGGCATCATAAGCCAAATCCTAGAACATGCAGAGAACCCACAATTCCCACCCTCTCATCGGTGCATTTCTGGCTTTGGAGCACACGAGCAGCAGTGGCAGGTGGGTGGGACATCCTCAGGACATGCTGCCAGTGGTATAAAACAGTGGGAGGCCACCTTGGTGGCAGGCATGCCACAAATTAGCCCCACACCCTCCTCAAAATGCCATTTTGATTCCCTTTTTCTGTTCTGCTTTCTGTTCCTCCCTGCCCTGTTCTCCCTACCTGACCTGTTCCTTTGCTTTCTGCTCCCTGCTCTATCTGCCACTGTGCTGCGTACCACCCCTCCTACCCCACTCCCGCCACCAATCTGCCATGTGCCACAAATAGAGGCTCTCTGTGGCACTTGCAGCATGCATGCCAAAGGTTGGCCACCTACCCACCATGTAAATGTACCTTTAAATTGTTGCACATCTGGATGTCATGGGGCACCTTATCTAAAACTGCACAGTCATGAGGTATAGTGTAAGGACAGCTGATGTCCTTACCATGTTCTAACAAAGGCTGTTAGAAAATCCCATGGCATATTATTTCTTTTGCCTTAAATCACATATTATAAACAATAGAGTGGCAGCATAGACTATGCTTCTGTCAGCGATCCTATCGTTTCTAAGCACAGCTGCTGTTTGTGAGGATGTTGGCATTTCTGTTCCCCTGTATGCAGTTTGATCACTCACATAGTGCAGTTAACAGTGACAGAGGTCTCAGCAGAAATGTGTTAGCTCTTGCTGTCTGATAACCTTTCAGATTAGTGTGTGTGAATAATAAATAATGCATTTGCCTTCCCATCACATTGCATACAAACTCCCCCCAATCCTATACTAATATTAAGAATTAGGGCTCCTAAGACCCTTGTAAATATGTCAGTATTGGCCTTGTTGAACAGATAGGTTAAACTGAAACCTTGAAGTGACTTGCCCGATGCACAGGAAGACTAGTAAGTATGGCAGCAGACCAGCTTGGCTTAGCAGGGAACTCCTCAGTAAACTAAATCACAAAAAGGAAGCCTATTAGAAGTGGAAACTTGGACAAATAATTAGGGAGGAGTATAAGAGAACTGCTCAGGTATGCAGGGATGAGGTGGTTTGTACAAGTATGTCAGTAACAAGAGGAGGATCAGGGAAAGTGTGGGTCCCTGACTGAATGGGGGAGGCAGCCTTGTGACAGAGCATGCAGAAAAGGCTGAACTGGAGGTAAGCGAACAGTGGTAAAATAACAGGTTAGAGACTATTTAGAAAGCTGGACATATACAAGTCAATGGGGCTGACAGAGTTGGCTAATGAGATTGCAGTGCCACTGGCCATCATCTTTGAAAACTCATGGCAATCAGGAGAGGTCTGGATGACTGGAAAAGGGCAAACATAGTGCCCATATTTAAGAAAGGGGAAAAAAGAGGATCCAGTGAGCTACAGACTGGTCAGCTTCACCTCAGTCCCTGGAAAAATCATGAAGCAGATCCTCAAGGAATCCATTTCTAAGCACTTGGAGAAGAAGGTGATTAGGAACAGTCAGCATGCCTGACCAACCTGATTGCTTTCTGTGATGAGATGACTGGCTCTGTGGACGTGGGGAGACCTGTGGATGTGGTGTACCTTGATTTTAGCAAGGCTTTTCATATGGTCTCCCACAACTTTCTCACAGGCAAGCTAAGGAAGTACGGCCTGAATGAATGGACTGCACGGTGGATAGAAAACTGGCTGGAGCATCAGGCTCGGAGAATTGTAAATCAATGGTTCGATGTCTTGTTGGAAGCCGGTATCAAGTGGAGTGCCCCGGAGGCTGGTCCTGGGGTCAGTTTTGTTCTATAGCTTCATCAACAACCTGGAAGATGGCATAGAGTGTACCCTCAGCAAGTCTGTAGTTACGCTGGAGGGTAGGACTAGGATTCATAGTGACCTAGATAAATTGGAGGATTAGGCCAAAAAAAATCTCATGAGGTTCAACACGGACAAGTAGAAAGTTCTGCACTGGGGAGAGAACAATCCCATGCACTATTACAGGCTGGGGGCTGGCTGGGCAGCATCTCTGCAGAAAAGGACCTGGGGGTTACAGTGGATAATAAGCAAATATCTTTTGCTGTGAGCTGTCTCAGAGCTGAATCCAGTGCGGCTTGAGACTGGAGGGCAACAGAGATGGCTTGCAAATCCCCGATCCTTCCACTAGCCAGAGATCAGATTAGTCCATGTTAAACATCAGAGCAATCTCAGCCACATAGGCTATTATATCAGTGAAGCATACAGATCATACCATCTCTTCTCTCTTTCTCCTCCTCCTCAAAAGGCACACCCATTACTCCAGAAGTCAAAAGGACAGAGCTACTAAGGCATCTCTATGCCTTTCAGGATTTTCCTACATCTTTTGCCAACCAGGTAAGTGTGCCTTGTGGCTGCTTTGTGCTACCAGATCTATGGTAAGTTGCTGTGGTGGGAGCCAGAATCTGAATCTCTAGATTTAGCTGCTACCCCAAATTGCTTCTGTAGCAAATTCCAGGAAGGCCGCGCTCTCAGTTTACACATAGTGTGTTCAGAAGTTTCCTTACATTTTAGAGAATGAAAAAAAGTTTAATTACAGAACAGTTTGCCAAAAACTGTTTTAGTAGCAGCGAAGTTGGCCCAGAGAAAGCCTGTGGCAATCTTGGCAGCCTCTACACAGGGAGCAGTCTACACCACAGATATTTTTCTTAACACTTGCAACTCGCAATCCAGTAAGCACCTCATATAGAAGTCCAGAGGAGCTAAAAGGGCTTGGCCTCTTACAGGATCAAAAACATAAGCAAAGTCCCAAGCTGAGCTGCATAAGACTTCAGCCCAAAATAATGGCACTGGGGTTTACTTTTATTTTGACAGAGGGGGAAAATGGTAGAAAAAAATGGATCCAGAGAGAGGGCTGTTTCCAAAGTGAGAATACAGATGTTCTTCCTCCTCCAGACCCCTTAAAGTTAGGTTAAAGGTGATATCCACCTTTAACCTAACTTTCCCTCAGGCAGCACCCCTGCTCTACTCCTTAATCCCCATCTCAGCAAAATCAACTCATCACAATGGATTGTTATATTCTGTTATTGGCAGCGCTGCTGCCTCTAGCATTGTTATTTTCTCTCAGTGCTATATAAAGGGCAGCTCGGTCTATTTAATGCTTATTCTCACTGCTGTTTGTTACGTTTATGCAGACAGTGCAGTTGTTGCTCTATAAAAATTTATTTAAAACTGTCCAGAGAAAAAAAAATTTAGTACTCCCAAATGCATGACATATTCAGATCAGGATCAATTTTTACCACTGAAAATAGTGCAGCTGTACAAATATAATAAGGCCAGAATGTGACCCAATGGTCTTAGTGGTAAGGGCAATGTGGACAGAGACCAAGGGTCATGACTTGGTCTTATTTCTGCATCAGCCATGTACTATGAAACTTTAGCCAAGTCACATAGGGTAAAATCCTGTTTGGCCCCTTAGGCACCTTCTGGCACCTTCCCACCCTTCTCTGTAACTTAGGTACCTAAGTCAAGACTGTGAATTAAGTCTCTCTGGCCACTTGGGATCCAGAGTCCTCTCCTGAGAGTAGGTGCCTTGCTGAGCAAGACTTGTTCTTTTGAAGACATGGCCAGAGATGCTGGTGATACTCACCTTTTACATAATAGTGTACTAGTTAGAACACTCACCCAGTAACTGGGAGTCCTGGGATTGATTTAATAAATTTCATAGATTTCATAGAAATTAAGGCTGGAAGAGACTTCACAAGATCATCAAGTCCAGCCCCCTGCCCCAGGGGCAGGAAGTCAGCTGGGGTCAAATGATCCCAGCAAGATAAGCGTCCGAGTGTTTCTTAAAAGTGTCCAGAGTAGGTGCTTGCACCGCTTCGGGGGGGAGGGCCTATTCCGGGCCCTGGGGACTCGGATGGTAAAGACATTTTTTCTTATGTCCAGCCTAAAATGGTTTTCCAGGAGTTTCTGACAGTTGGAACTTGTCATCCCTTGGTGAACAGACATTCTCCCAGTTCCTGAGGTGTACCCCTTATGTATGTGTAGACTGCAAGCAAGTCTCCCCTAAGCCTTCACTTCTCTAGGCTGAAGAGTCCCATAGCTCTCAGCCTCTCTTCATAAAGCTTGTTCTCTAACCATGTGCATGGCTTTCCTCTGGACTCTTTCAAGATTCTCCACATGCTTTCTAAAATGTGAAGCTTAGAATTGGATGCAGTACTCCAGCTGCAGCCTCACCAAGGCCAAGTAAAGTGGTAGAATGACTTCCTGGGTCTTGTTTGAGATGCATCGGAAGATGCAAGCCAGAGTTTTGTTTGCTTTGCCAGCTGTGGGATTGCATTGATGGCTCATGTTCATCTTGTGGTCAATCATGGTGCTAGTGAATGTAGCACTGCCAAGCCTATGAGTATGATGTGGGTTAGGGCTGTGCAAACTTCAGTAGCTGATTCGATTTAGAGAAGATTTGGCCTGATTCGGGAACCGAATCTCCAAATCTGAATCAAATTGGGAAACTAAATTAAGGCTCCAAGTGGATTTGAAGCATACAAATCAATTTGGAAAAGATTTGGCCAATTTGGAGATTCATCCATAGACTAAACAGACAGCTGATAGCTGCCTCCAGCTGGTAAGTCTGTTGGGGTTGGGGAAGGGAAGGAAAGGGGCATGGGGGAGGGAGGGATTGGGGCTGGGACAAGCTGCCCAGCCGGGGCAGGAGGGCGCATTACTGGGGAGGGGGCACAGGTTGCAGGTGTGGCAGTGCTGGGAGCAGAGGTTATACCCTGCTGCCACCCACAGCAAGCTGTGCCTACATTACGTGCCCCCACCCCACATCGGCTGGGCAAGCAGCAGCAGGGCACAGCCCCCATAGCTTCCCCCAGAGTGGGTGCGTGCAGGGCCTGTTGTCTTTTTTAAGCACCAGAGGCTGGACTGGGCCAGGGATGGGACCAGACAGTGCAGCCATGTGGCCTTCTCCCACAGCTCCCCCTGCCCAGGGAGAGGCAGGCACAGCTAGAGAAGCTGCGGGAGAACCTGCAGTTGCCTCTCCCCTGCCAATCAAAATCACCAAATCTTTCCAAATCAGCACCAAATCTTCTGAAACTGACTCAGCAGAATAGATTCAGGACAGTGATCCAAATCTCCCAACTGAATCACTGTCCTCTGAATCAGCCAAATCTGAATCCAAATTAAATACTTCCCTATTTGTGCAGGCCTAATGTGGGTTTTTTCTCCTGAGGTGGAACACCTTGCATTTCTCATTGTTGAATGCTATCAGATTTCAATCCACCCACCTTGCAAGCCTGTTGAGGTTGGCCTGAATCACCAGCCTATCCTCTAGTGTGACCACAGTTCCCCATAATTAGGAGTCATCAGTGAACCTAGCCAGCCCGCTTTTGACACCAGAGTCCAGATCATTTATAAATATGTTCAAGAGTCCAGATCATTTATAAATATGTTAAAGGGTGCCCTGGGGGATGCCACTGGTCACCTTGCACCATGTTGTTTCTGTTCCATTGACTATCACTCTCTGGGTTCAATCATGGAGCCAGTTCCCCAGCCATCAGACCATAAGGTTGTCAAGGCCGCAGTTTCCCAATTTTACCATGAGGACATCATGGGACACCAGGTCAAAAGCTTTTTTGAAGTCCAAATATATTATATCAACCTCTTCTCCTTTGCCCAGGTGGTGTGTCACCTGGTCATAGAAGAAAATGAGGTTGGTCAGGCAAGACCTCCCAGCAACAAAGTCATATTGGCTATCTCTCAGAATGTTGCCTTCTGTTAGCCTGCTGTTAATGGTTTCTTTGATGATTTTTTCCAAGTTCTTTCCACAGATTGAGATCAGCCTGATTAGCCTGTAGCTCCCTGGATCTTTATTCCTTCCTTTCTTGAAGATAGGCCCCACATTGGCTCTCTTCCAATATTCAGGAACTTCTCCCAAACACCACAAGTTCTCAAATACCCGTGCTATGCTATGATGTCAGCCAGTTCCTTTATCACTCGTGGGTGCATTCCATCCAGGCCAGCTGATTTGTGAATGTCTGGCTTCTCAAGCTTTTCCCTCACAAGATCTTTGCCAACAATGGGCATATGTTTGCCCTTACCCTGGTACACCTGCATCTTGTCAGGCAGGGTGATCCCTCTGGACTGCTGGAAGATCAACTAAAACTAATCCTTGAGGAGATTAGCTTTTTCCTGGGTATCAATTTTCAGCTGCCCCATTTGATTTAGCAAGGGTCCAATGTTGCCATTATTTTTTTTCTGACTTCCCACATATCTGAAGAAGGACTTTTTATTGTCCTTGATTCTCGTAGCCAGTTTGAGTTTGGTTGGAGGCTTGGCTTTCTTAGTTCACTCCCTACAGGTGCAGGCCAGTGCTGAATACTCCTTCTTAGTGGTGTTTCCTGACTTCCATCTTTTATAAGCTTCCGTTTTCAGGTAGAGGAGGTCCATGAGTTCCCTACTGAGCCAAGGGGGTCACCCAGCCCATTTTCCTACCTTTCCTACAGGCTGAAATAGACCTCCCTTTTGCTTCAAGTATCACATCCTTAAGGAGTGACCACACATCGTGGTCTCCCCTCTGTGTCAGATCATGGCCTCTCAGGGCCTTGACAACTAGTCTTCTGAACTTGTGGAAGTCAGCTTTCCTAAAGTCAAGGATTCCTGCATTGATGACTGATTTGCCAGGTTTGTGATGGATTGAGAAAGTGATCAACTCATGGTCACTGTCTCCCAGCTTCCCTTTGATTCTCAGGTTGTTCACCAGATCACCCCCTTTGGCCAATAACCAGGTCCAGCAGTGCCTTACCTCTTGTTAGCCCGTAGATTTCTTGAAACAAGTAAAGCTCATTGATGCAAGTAAGGAAGCTTCACAACTGATCAGATATGGCTGAGTGCTCTTCCCATGAGATGTCAGGGTAGTTGAAGTCACCCATTGCAACCATGCACCAAGAGCATGCAGCCTCTGCCAGTTCCCTAATGAGTTTGTGGTCAAGCTCTTCCTCCTGGGAATAGGGGGATATAGGGCCTCCTCATCCAGGCAGGATTCAAGCCCACTTCTTGCACCTCCTAGGAAAGTGTCAGAACCACCAGACTCTAGAAAGTTTGGGTGGCAGCACCATCACCAGTGTTTCCACCCACAGACCCCAACCATGATAAGGGCCCTATTATGGTGGGTTGTGTGCAGACACAAGGAGGAAAGCTTGCAATCCAAATAGAGAATGTCTTGAAGTGGAAACACAGGCACAAAGCAGTGAAGTGACTTGCCCAAATTCCTGTGCAGCAAGTCAGTAACGAGGCCAAAAACCAAAGTCAGAATCCCCATGTAGTGCCCCACATAGTTAACCATGCTCAAGAGATCTCACACTAGTTATGCTCTGCAACACCTTTAGAAATTATTATTCCCATTTACAGATGAGGAAACTGCCAGTGAGGAGCTAAGTTCAAGGTGATGCAGGAATGCTGTGTGATAAGTCCCAGACCTCCTGCCCCTCAGCTCCCCTGCTTCTAAGAGGAAGCCAAAGAATGAGGTGGATCCTCATTCTTTCCAAAAGACCAGGGGAGAACTAACTGGGTGGAAGAAATGTGTAAAAAGCCTTTAAAAAGTCCACCAGTGTGTGAAACCACAAGAATTTAAAACTGTTTCCTTTGCCACCTTTGGAGGGGTGCAGAATTCTACATACCGTGAGCTGACACCTGCTATGCTGGGTTTCTACCTGGAATGCTGTTTACTGCCAAGGTATACAGCCCTGAAAATACATTAAAAAAGGGCCAAATCCTTTGCTATGGAATCACATGTGAAGACAGCATGATCAAACCTGTTTCTCATTGGAACAGGATTAGAAAAAACAGTTTGCTGCTCCTTAAATAACTCTCAAATTGAGAAACAATTCGCTTGGAATCTTCCGCTCATGAGCATGTAAGAAGGAAGTACAACAGATGGATAGGAAAGATACAAGGACAGAAACTGAAGGTTTGATTCTAGTTTCACATAGGCCACATAATCTTTGAAAAGTCCTACTCCCAGTAAAGTCTGGTGAGAGTTTCCCACTGACATTAAGAGGTACAGTAATAGCATCCAGGAGTTCCTTCACTGGACTCTATGGCATTCCAGAAAGTACCAGACTGGTGTAAATAAAAAGGGAATCAGGCATAGGACATATAAAACCTAATACCACAGACTATTATTGCAAATTAAGAGAGGAATCATAATGGCAGCCTTCCTCTGGAAAACATTCTGGAATTCAGAAATAATGATAGAATGAATATTTAAAAATCAAAAACTTCTGTGTTACTACAGTGGCAGCTAAACAGCGCTGGAGGAGGGAAGAACATTTGGAAAATACTATGGCATTCAGCTCCATAAATAAAACAAGATGTTATTTTAACATGAAGAGAGCTTTAGGAAAATATTCCCAGAAAGTCATAAATAAATATATAAAAACACTTCCAGAATTTGACTGCACTTAAAATTTGTGGAGGTGTCTCTGCATGTAATATTGCTTTTTGTTATTTGTTATTTGGCACTCTTGGTTTTTTCCCAGTAAATTGGTGCCATTCATCCTGGTCACTATTTATTTTTTAGACATTTTTCCCCTCACCACTTTTCTTGCATTTCTCCACTGCAAGGGAGAAAAGACTAGAATTACATACCCTCAGTAGGCAGACAAGGTTCTTTGGGTGAATCTGATATATTTTATTAGACCAACTTAAATAGTTGGAGAACAATTTTTAAGCACGATTTCGGGTTCAAAGACCCTTTGTCAGGTTAAGGAAGTTTCAGCAGTCGATGTGTGCTCTTCCTGGATGGAATGACAAGTAAAAAAGCCAGAGGCTGGGCTGGTATGCATACAAAACAGGCAGTCAGTGAAAATGTAGATTGAGGAGTCAATGGGTGAGAGACAGGCTGGGTGGGAGGGAGAGAAGAGGGATGAATAGTGGAGAAGTACCTGGGAAGTCATCTGTCAGCCAGGTGCCATAAATCCAATGTTTATATTTAGTCCATGATTTTTAGTATCCAGGAGGTTGATGAAGTGGAGTTCATAGGCTCGTCTCAGGGAAGTGTTTTGTAAGTTTCCTTTGAGGATCAGGACTGAGAGATTGGACAGAGAGTAGTGACTTACAGATTCTTTCACTAATATATGTTTAGTCCAGATCATTCTTGACCTATTCAGTGATCTATATAAAACAACTCACTACCTGATCTAGGGAAAACATTGAGAAGCATTTGGCTTTCCTTAAGAGCCTAATTCTTGCAAGGAGACATGGGCTTCTAAATGCCTAAGCCTCTTGTGAAAAATGGGGCTTAGATACTTCTGAAAAGTTTTAATGTAATCAATGGTAAGTGCAGCTTTATATACAGATGCTCTAATATGGGCCTAACCTGACTCTTATCAATTTGGTTTGCATTACTTATCTGTTTAGTTTGCACCTACAAGTGTAAGCTGAACAGAGATAAACTAGGTTTCACCAAATAAGTTTAATATCTGTAACTAAATGAGCTTGCTATCATGCTTAAGTTAAACCAAAGCAGTGCTGTAATATAGACCAACCCATCACAGATGCCCAAATAGCATCATCATAATTAGCACTAAGTGACACCCTACAGTCCCCACGCAGAGATCAAGGCTGGGTACAGATATTACACTTTTACTCATATAAATGATTGGAAACCAATGTTTACCCATAAAAGAACAGAAGCTTGGCATGCAGGCTGGTTTAAATGTGACAAAACCCAGCCTAAGGGTGCCTGTACACTAGCTGGGAGGCTGCACTGATGTGCTGTTATTACAGCATGATGGAACAGATTTGATTAATCAAGTCTGCTGAGCGTGGTACTTATTGTGCTCCAACCAGCCTCCGTGTCTTGTTTATCAGTGTTCCCAAACTTCAAAATGGTGGCGGGGGTGATTAAACTAAAGCTTGTTTGATGAGCCATCGCCATTTTGAAGTGTAGAAATACTGATGCATGAGATGCTCTGGGTGCTTAAATTCGAGCAGCTCTTGGAGCTGCTCTAATTAAAATCCACCCCCTCAAGAAAAAATGTGTATACTGTTCACTACCAATCTAAACCACACTGCTTGCAGAAAACTGTGCAGCTTAGATCAATTCTGCCTTGGGCTTTATGAATGTCTGTACCTAGCCTAAGGGTCTAGGAAAATAGGTAGTATATTTCCCATGTGATGAATAAGATCTTGCAATATGTTAGCTATCACACGGTAAATATGAATCTTTTTTTCCTAATGTAGAAAGGCCACAAAGTCTATTTTCCAGTGTTCTGGATCATGTATAATAATTTAAATCAACATGGAGCTAGTATGAACTGCTATTAACTCAGGATGCTGGTGTTTTGTATTCATTTTATATTGGTGTGGGTGAGTACATGTGGGAGGAGAGGAGAGAATCAGGTCCCAGAGGTGTGGAGACAGAGCATGCTGTTATATCAAGAGGTTGTGCTTATATGCAACAGAACTGGATTCACAGCCTACTGCATCTGTTGCGGGTAGTTAGACAACTACCATCTCCAAAGCTGTCAACTTTCATAGCTAGTTGCATCATTAATAAAATGTTCCTAAAATTAAACAAAGATATTTAAATTAAAGATAGCAGAAAATGAATTTAGGCCCCAGTTCAGCCACCATATCTATGCATGTGAAGCCTACAACCATTTTGGGAATAGGGCTGTGGCTGCCAGGCCTTGAATAGTTGTTTTCGTGTGACCTTTGCTCTGGTAGTAGACGTAAAGCACCTTATGACTGAGCAAGTGTCTCCCCCTCAAGTCGCCTCCCCCGTTCTCACCTGCCATGACTTGTTGTTCCTCAGTAGACGGGATTGGTCGTTGAGTGTACTTGGTGGCCCGTGGCTCGCCTGGCAGTCATTCACAGGGCTCCACCACCCCTACACCCCAGCCTCACGCCTCCTCCAGTGCATTGTCCTTCTGTTGGCCTCGTCCCCTCTGGTGGGATAGTGCCTCATGGCTTGACATCTAGATGCTCGTGGTCTATGGCCAAGTTTGCCTGTGTGGGCCCACCCCCTCGACCTTCCTTGCCTCCACCCCTTCTTTTGGGGAAACACAAAAAACCTTCCGAGGCTCCTCCTCGGCCCTGTTCCTTGGGGATACCCCGCTTCGCACGGGAGAGTGGAACTAAATAAAACACGCAATAACTAAATAAACTAAATAAAACTTCACAACTAAATAAAACATGTTAACAAAACACAAAATAATGAGCCACTTCTTGACATGGCTGCCCCCTGCCCCCTTACTATCCTTCCCCTGGCTCTAGCTTGCGGGGGGCGTTCTACTCCTCACCCATCGCCTTTGGGATTCACTTCCATTCTCCTGTCGGCCTGGCTGGGACCGGCAGTGATACCCGCCCTGATTGTAAACCCCTCAGGGCTCTCCCGGGGTCTTCTCCCTCTGGTGTGGCTTCCTTGCCCCGGTCATCCCAATACTCCCACCTGGGGTCTGCTTGGGCTCCGTGTGCAGCTCTGGTTCCATCCCTGGGTCTGGCATGTCTGTTGCTCCCTCGCTGTCCCATGAATGCGCCTGTCGGGGTGCTCTGCCCTGTACTGTCAGTGTCTGCCCCTGGCTTATCAGGCTCCATGGGTCCCATGGGGAGGATCCTTTTTCTCTCCCTGCAGCGGCTGCAGCTCCCCTCTCGTGCTGCTCTCCCTCCTGCTCTCCACAGCATCGGCTGCCATTTTTATTTCTGCCAGCCGGTGTTTAAGGCTGATGTCACCAACCAGCCTTAACTGAATAAAGAGGCAGCTGACAAGCCACGTGGGCTCTTCCTTCTGCCCCTGCTGTGCTGAGTCTCCTGCTGCCAGTGAGTACCCCTCGTTACTTCTTTCCCTGGGACAAGGGTTATAAGAAATAATATGTAGCAGTATGATGTATAAATGATACTGCTAAGGGAGCCCCAAAGCCTCTGGGTTTTTTAAATTATGTAGCAGAGCCAGGAAGCCAGGAGATGCCTCCATTTTTTATTTGATGGGCAGGAGCTTCAGTTAAATTATTTTGGAAATGGAATGAAGAAAACCAAACACTCCAATCCCATTTTTCATTGCATATAAAAATCAATAGGCCAAGCAATCATACTAGGCCAAGCAATCATAAGTTGGATTATATTTTTCTAAATTTAAAAATAAGGTCAGGAATGGAATTTGACTGGTGGAGTGATGCTGCTTTATAGCTATAATTTATGTTGTTTGGTTTTTTTAAGTACATTTATTGATCCACTGTGCAATACAACTGGGTATCATATAACAATCTTAGTTTGTAATACAGCGCTGTGACCATTAGAGAAATCAATGAACACTAAATCAACTCAGAAGCCTTGCAAAGTATTGCTGGGTTGGGAGGGATCTCATAGCATACAATTGATCTGGGACATACATTTTCACATGCTGTCAAAAGAAGACTAGAATTGTTGTAGCTTCTTAGAAAACAGATTCTGCAAGAGTGAGAGAATACTGTTGTTTTGTGAGCGATCGACGGCTGGAAGGGAAATGTGTTTTCACCACTACATAAATCAGAGAATCAAGTGGAGTTTGCCAGATTAGCAGTCTCAGATTTGTTCTTATTATGTGTAATCTCTCAGCAAGGAAGGAAGCCCTCCTCAGTAACTGGAGTGATGGCAACACCATCGTGAGCATCAATTCTGCCCAAGTCATCCAGAGATTCAGTTCAGTGCTGCATGCTGACATGAGTGGCTGGGAAGCCTGTGTAGCACTCACTGCCCAGGGATTTAAGCAGCAAGCTCTACTGAGCAAAATGGAAAGGATTATTTTCAGTGGGTTATAACTTTGGCAACTCTAACTGGATTTTCACAAGGGCATCAAGGAAGGCAGTTCTTTGCCCCTCAGCACTCCCTTGACAAACTTCAAACCCTTGCTGCCAACTATGTAAAAAGCAGTATGTTAAGCAGACTCTGTACCTGGCAGGAGTTTACTGTGTAATGTACATCACTGATATGCATCTCTTTCTCTCAGAAGAGTGGAAACCAGCTGGCACACACAGTAGACTATCACATCATAGTGGAGAGGGCAAAACTGTCCCCCAAATACCTGGCTGTTTCCAACACTTTCAAACATGCTGTGGCACCTTTGTCATTCACAGAGAACAAAAAGGACTTTGCTTTTTCAGATCTCATCTGAAAGATCCCCAAGACATGAACTGTTTATCTGCATTAGGAAGAATCCTCTCTGGGGTTTTAACCAGGGCTATGGGACTCCAGAATTGTCCAACATAATGCCTAGATCACTAAGCAATATTTGTGATATTATCAAAGTCCTGGCAGTGTCACAGTATAACTACAGCACAGAAATGCTTTTATTTTCACTAAATACCATAGTCAAAAAGTCCTTTTCTTTTATTGGTAAGTGCTTTGTTTCTTTAAACAGAACAGAACAGAAAGCTTTCCTTCAAAGCAGAAAACTTCACTAGCCTGTTTTCATTTTCCTAGGAGCACAGTTCTAGCATGGGGTGAATAAAGCTGTATGCACATACCATTTTAACATGTGACCTTCACTCTGAAGTGTTTTTTCCAGCCACCATGAAGTGTCTACAGTGGTGACAAGTTACTTCCTGAGTAATCTTCTGTATGCGTATATCACAGAATGATATGAGACTTCATATAGCAATCCTAGGCTGCTCAGTGGTGCTCATGTGATATATTCTGCTCTGAGACATAGAATGGAATAAAATTGAGTTTTATAATAAAAAGTCCAACAAAATTGTAAGAGGAATGGTGGTAGTGCAATGAATATGGGGAAGAGCTGCTGTTATGTGCTCAGGAAAATCTCATGCACAATCTTTGATTTTAGAGTTAATTTTACTGGGAAATGAAATGTTTGACAGGACATGGGGGTGATTTGTGAAAAGGCAATTGACAGATGGGACCTCAGTTTAACATCTCAGCTAAAGGACATCTTCCTCTAGAATCACTCTTCAGTGGCAGCATCAGATACATGTTCAAGTCCCACTGCAGAACTACAAGAATACCAGACCCTTTTGCTTCAAGAGTGAGGCCATAATGTCATTAGGACCGTGCAGCAAAGACAGAGTTCATGGGTGGATGGATACTCAGAAATCCCAAATGTCTGGGCAATAGGTTTACTTTGTCTGGAGCAAATAAAAGATACGAGCTAACTCCAGCTAAATTCCCTTCAGAGGAAGTCTTGAAGTGCAAAATGATAAATGGAGGCTTAAACCAGGAAACATCATAGCAAAGTGTCAGTCCCATGTGGGAATTACAAATGCCATCTGCAACTACTACTGGGTTCAATGCCTGGATCTTGTCAGCACACGACCTCACTCTCAGGGCATCACTGAGATGCAAGATACAGCTCTTTCTTCCTATCCACTTCAGTTCCTTCCGGGAATTCCTTTCTCCCACTCACTAGAAGGGACAAACTTTCATGGCTTATCTTTTCCAATGTGGCTTCACACAGGTGAGAGACCACACAAAGTCAAAGGGATATCTGCTCTTCCAAGCACTGTCCGCTGCTGCAGCCACCTGGAGAGAAGAAGCTTGGCCAGACGTCTCTTCACTAAGGACATCAGACTCACTTCCTCCCAAACTGGACAGCCCTCATGGCTTGGGAGTTTGCATGCTGCTGAAAATCTTGTGTAAAAAAATATTATCTCCTTTGCCTCCATCTTGTTTTAGGAAAACTAATGTTAAATTCCATACTCTGGGTATGTCTACATGAAGTACTTTACTGTGCATTAGATTAATCTCTACTGCACATTAGCCTAGAATATACAGGTGCTGGAAAATGGCATGTTAGACTAATCTACTGTGCATGTGTGTAGACGGTGATGCTCTTTGGTGCATTAGATTAGTCTAATGCACAGTCAAGTGTCACCATCTACACATGTGCAACAATTACTGCACAATGTATTTGTCTAATGTGCCATGTTCTAGTACCTGTACCTTCAGGTACTAGAATGTGGCACATTAAACTAAAGTACTGAAGCGCATGTGTAGACACTGACTGGGAGCAAATTGCTTCTAGTCAGCCTAGGAAGCAGGGGGCCACAGTGGGGGGCAGAGAAAGTTGTCCCAGCTCCGTGGGATACTGCCTCTCAGGCATGTGGACATCAGGACCCATCCCGATGTCCACTTAGCTAGGAGAGCTGTCCCTGCTGCCACGGGGGGCAGAGCAGGGCAGGAGCAGCACTGGACTGAAATGGTCCCACTGGGAGCAAATTTGGGTGCACACTCAGATGAGTGTGGAGCTCTAGTTTAATGCACCTGAATTTTCTGCGCAGAAAATTCAGGCGCATTAACTGCACATGTAGGCATGCTCTCTGAGAATAATTTCTATTCCCCATTCTTGTGATATTAAATCCCGTTATTCAATTTCAGCTTAGTACCACCAAAACAAAATCCCTCAAAGCACAGCACCAGCATGAGAGGGAAAGGGGGAAGAAGGAAGAAGGGGGAAAGGAGGGAGAGAGACCAGAAACTATCTCTGTGTATGTATGGATACTCTATCAAATGGGCCAACTTTTTGGGTAGGTGTTCCACAAATTAGCCCTGCACTGTCCTTGCATGCTATTCCTATACTTTCCCTTGCTAGACCTGCTGCTCTGCTTTCTGCTTCCTGCCCTGTGCTCCCTGCCCAACTAGCTACTGTTTTCTGTTTCCCACTCCACCTGCTGCTGTGCTCCCTGTTCCCTCAGCATGCCATGTGCAGAGGTTGTTTGTGCTTATGGCTTACATAATACAGGTCAGCTACTCTCATGCGATCATCAAATACCTCAATGACACACACAACAAATACTGCCTGTAGAATTGTTAGAGGTACATTGTAATTTCAGCTGCTAGTGCCGTCGGTTGTTACAGCTGACTTTAACTACATGCAATAGGTAGTTGCATCTAAAAAGCCAGCTTAAACTTTGACTATAGAGTAGCAATCTTAGTGGCTAAGGACTGCTCTGAGAGAGATAGTACAAATGGTTACTTCCCAACAGAAAGTTTGGCTTCTCCAGGTATATATATGGGATGCTTGAGTTCCTACTTGAATTTAGCCTTCAACCCACAGCAACTATCTGAGGACTTCTCTTTCATGTAGGTCTACTTGCATGAATTGCTGTAATTAAAAACATAATTTATGCTTGTAAAGCTCTTTGAAGCCAAGAAGCATAGAGATAATCTAATAAATCCTCCCAGCATACTGCAGAATTATTTATTTAGATTTATATTGTAAAGTGCCTATCCATAGCTTCAGGCACCCTAACAATCTCTTAACAATACAATGAAATCCCAACAGCATTAAAATGATCAGCACAACAGAAACTCAGCCAGCCACCCACCCACAAAAACTCCTTTCTGCTCCTTTCTGGTTTAGGAAGGGAAGTAGGATAAACTCAATTTTACAGATGAGGAAACAGCTGAAAGGGAAGATTATGACAGATATTTAGTTTCAGAACCATTGCAACTGATGAGATTTTCAAAAGTACCCAACCACATAACTCCTATTGAAGGAAATGATAACTGGGGAAGACTAAGCACTTTTGAAAATCTGACCTTATGGGACTTCCCTAAGGGTAGGGACAGTCAATGCACTTTAAATCCTGTTCCAAGTTGAAGTTCATTCACATCAATGCAGAAGTTCAGGCTGCTCCCATCTGAAGTGCTTCAAATGAGTCCATGCTGTGACACAGCTCTGTCCTGTCAGGCCCGAGTCTCCAGGGGCTCCCAAGGGCTGCCAGAGGAGAGAGCCTAATGGCTGTTGGCCCTTCCTTCCACCAGCTTGGCCCAGGTGCCTGCATCCACTGCTGGCTGGCCAATTCACCCTTGGCGAGTTCATCAGTTACATAGCCACCTTGGGGAGCCAGAAATGGATTTGAACAGTCTCCTCACCCTGCGGTACCCATCTACATCCTGAAAGGTTCTCTCAGCCTGAGTCCTGCACAGCACCTGCAAGGCCGAAGGAGAAGCCTTTCCAGAAGACTGGGCAAAGGAAGCTCAGTGGCTTGGGGGACTGCATGCAACACTAGAGACCAAGCCCTTGAGACAAAGCAACTATCAGGACATTCTCATGAAGGATACCCTGGCAAACAACTTTCAGCAGTGTTGGACTGTGGAAAAGGAGGAGGGCACAACAGAGTAGACTGAACAAGGCATGGGACCCATCAGGCCTGCTTTGCAACCAAAAGCAATGTTTATCAAACACTACAAACAGTCAAAAACCCCAGGGCTTTTTATTTAAAGCAAACTCCAAAAAAATACTAAGCTGGGGGTGCTGTGTCAACAGACAGTTGAAAAAGGGCAACCAAACTGGTGGACAGCCAAACTGTGGACCTGAGGCCTGCTCAGCACTTCAGCCTGAGGAGCTTGTGTAGGGACACTTTTGTGGGTGGAATGAAATGGCAGCAATCCTTTAACATTAACCCAATATATAGAAGGGGCATAGAAGGGGCTTGAGTCCCAGGCTGCCACACCCTTACTGGGTGGCAACTGGCCCACAATCCTTGAGATGGAAGGGAGCTGCTCCAGGCACTAACTCCCCTACACCTTGGTGAAAGACAGAGCCCTGGAACTTGAGCCTAAATGGGAATAAGGGCTGCAGGTCCTTGAACTAGAGAGTGAGGAGCTGAGGAATGGCATCTCCAGGCTGTGGCTGGGACTGTGGCCACTCCTGCTCAGCATGAACCCAGGAGTAGGGAATAATAGTTTCATAGTTTCTAGGGTCGGAAGGGAGACCTGAGTAGATCATTGAGTCCGACCCCCTGCCATGGCAGGAAAGAGTACTGGGGTC
>NW_017728948.1:20986156-21004320 GCF_001723895.1 Crocodylus porosus
GGGAGGATCACCTCCTTGGACCTGCTTGAGATGCATCTGTGGATGCATGACAAGGTGCGGTTGGCCTTCCTGACTGCCTCCCCACACTGCCGGCTCATGTTGATCTTGGCATCAATGATGACTGCAAGATCCTTTTCCGCCTCTGTACTGACAAGAATTGAGTTGCCCAACCTGTAGGTATGGTGCCAGTTGTTCCTCCCCAGGTGCATCACTTTGCACTTGTCAGTGTTGAATCCCATCCTATTATCCTATTAATGCTATAGTGCTTTGTTTTCTCCTGTTTATGTGACTGACCGGCCAGCTTGTGAACCCAGGAAGACATCATTGGGAGTGCCCAAAGTGAGGGGCAAGTGGCCAGTAGGTGATGGCCACTCCTGAGAACCCAACCATCCCAATAAATTGGTGGGAGAGTGATGGGGCCCCAAAGTGTTTGCCCACCCGTAGCTGTATCTCTACAGCAACTCAAGGAGGCAGGGAATGGAAGGAGCAGGGGGCGGGGAGAATGGGCACTGTGGCTTTTGTATTGCCTGAGAGTCGGAGCAAGTGTTAACCCCTTAAAAGGAGTGAAGCAATACAAATGCTACTGTCCAAAAGGGAACCTTATGCAAAACAAACATGCTCCCATAACTAGCTTCATGCACCCTGAAGCCACATCGTGCCAGAGGTGCACATTAAATGCTGCCCATATTCCTGGTGAGTGACAATGTTCCTGGTGAGTGACAATGCACAAACCCAGGCTCTCCCAAGCACCCTAATAAATGCCAGGGGTCTGTGTCCGGGGATCAAGTGGAAGAACCACAGGACCATCACCATACTGGAAGGCTGAAACTTGCCTAACAGTTGGGCAGCTGACTGTCCTGCTTGCATCTCAGACCGGCTCACTCATGAGTGCTGGAAGGAAGAGGACTGGCCTATTGAGGGATGCTCATAGAAAGTGGAAGAATGGTTTCTGGGAGTGGAGGGAGGATTGCTAGGAATGTGGGTGGGATAGTTGGTAGTGTTGGCATTGGATTTATGACCCAGATACCTTGTTCTGGGCAGACCCAAACCCTCAAACTGACTATGATCTCTCCATTTGATAATAGGTAAATTTTATTGATACACAGTGATAGCAGATAAGAATAATGCAAACAATTCTAGATCTACGAGTCCCAGGATTCACAGAGTCAAGGTATGTCTGGCCAGTATACAAGCTTCACTCTGAGTCAGCCCAGGCCCAGAAGGGTATAAAAGGAGACTCCCCAGGTGACCATGGAGCCAGTGAATAGGACTGCAAACAGGGGAAGCAGTTTGAAGGCCAGTTCGTGGGCAGTAGCATAGCCTATCACCACATAATTGCTCTCGGCCATGGCGGCAACTCATCGTACCCACAGGTGTCCCAGCATCACTGATGCCTTCACCCAGACAGAGCCTGTGGCCCTGGACTGCAAGGGCTGCCTGGCGCAGCTGCTGGCAACTGAGCATGGGGGCACCCCCACTGGTGGGGTGTGCTCCCAGGTAGAGTCTCTGGAGGGCTGGGTGTGGGAGCTCAAGGAGGAGATACATCAGCTGTGCACCATCAGGGCCCATAAAGACTTCATTGATGGCTACTGCCAGACCCTTTTCCTGAAGAAGGAAGAAGAGGAAGAGAAGGAGGTGGTGGCCAATGTGATGGCTAACCAAGAAGACCCACACAGAGTGACCTGGAAGAGTTACCTCATGCTCCAGGAAATGCAGAGCCATGGTAGCTCCTCCCCTGGCCCTGCACAACAGGTACACTCCCCTCCTTACACATGAGGAGGCTTCAATGGTAACACCAGAAGAGAAGGAAGGTAAGCAGCTAGCTGTCACCCCCAAGAGAAAGTGCAAGGTGGTGGGGGTGGGGAGGAACGGGATGCAATTCCCTCCTGCAGTCCACTGAGGGAACCATCTGCTGTCCAGACCCCCTAGCCCTTGAGGTCTGCTGCCTCTCAGAGGCTTGCATCTGAGATGTAGCAGAGAGGATCCCCAGGCTCATCCAGCCCTCCAACTACTACCCCATGGTTCCTCATCCATGTGGGAACTAATGACACAGCCAGGAGTAATCCAGACAGGGTAGTCTTTTTTCTGTTCTCCCTGTTTCAGGCCACAGTCCCAGAAGGGAAGGATGCATCAAGGAAGTCAACCGGAGACTCCGAAGCAGGTGCCACTGAAAAGGGTTCGAATTCCTTGACCACGGTGCACACTTCAGGGAGAGAGGACTCCTGGGAAGGGAAAGCATCCACCTCATGAGGAACGGTAACTCCCTGTTCCTGGCCATGATGGCTGATCTTGTGGACAGGGCTTTAAACTAAGATTGCTGGGGGATGGGGATACACAAATTCAGACATGTCCAGGGGCCAACATACAAGTAAACCCTGTAAACAGAGACACTGGGAGAGCAACTTTTGTGGGAGCTGAGGGACTAGTTCTCCATCAGTGCGACAGGAAAACAAGGGCCTTAGCAGGAGGAACCTACATACTAACATCAGAAGCATGGGGAACAAGCAGGAGCAGCTAGCCCTCCTACTCTCCAATGTGCATTATGATCTAGTAGGGATTATGGAGACCTGGTGGGACTCCGCACACGACTGGAGCATAGCTATAGAGGGCTACACCCTGCATAGAAGGGACTGGGTGGGGAAGAAAGTTGAAGGCATTGCTTTCTGTGTGAAAGAGCAGTACACCTCCTTGGAGGCTGACATCAGCTCCAAAAATGGATGGCTTGAAACTCTCAGGGTCAAGTCGTGGAGGGGGGAGGTGCAGCAAGAGAGACCTAACTGTAGGTGTATACTACAGACCACCATCCAGGGGAAGGAACTCAAATCTGGAGTTCACCTGAGAATTGACTGAGGCCACATGTGCACGTGACATGGTTGTCATGGGAGATTTTACTTATCCAGACATCTCCTGGGAGGAACACTCGGCCAAGTTGGATTGGTCGTGATCCTTCCTGACCTGTGTCAAGGATCTCTTCCTGACTCAGGCGGTGCATGGGCTAATGAGAGGTGATGCTCTGCTAGACTTGGTTCAGGCCAAAAGAGATGACCTCATGACCCACTTAAATATAGAGGGAAATCTGGGCAACAGTGACCATTAAACTATCGTGTTTGCTGTCCGACATAAGGCAGACAAATCAGATAGCAGGACTGAAGTCTTGGACTTGAAAATGCAAATTTCAACAAGCTTAGGCCACTAGTAGGGCAAGTGCTGTGGGACCAGGGACCAATGGCAAAAGTTGTGCACAAAAAACTCCTTAAGGACACAATCCTTGAACCACAAAGGAAGTCCATTCCCATGAAGAGAAGAGGTAACAGGCAGGCTGGGAAGTCCGTTTGGCTAAACACGGTCCTCTTAAGAAAGAAGAAAGAGGCTTATAAACAATGGAAGCTCAGGACTGACCCCAAGAAGGACTATTCCACAATGGTCTGCATTTTCAGGGAACAGATAAGACAGGTGAAAGCAGCAACCAAACTTAGATTAGCAATGGGTACCAAGGACAACAGGAAGTCCTTCTTTAGGTACACAGCGAACAGGAGGAAAACAAATAAGAGTGTGGGGCCACTGCTCAACAACTCAGGAGAACTGGTTAGAAAGCTAAACTCCTGAATGACTACTTTACTTTGCTCGCTCACCAGACCAAGAGGAAAACCACACCAAGCAGAGCAGAGGATGGGCATAATAATCACCTTCTATAGCCATAGAATTGGTGTATGACCAATGTAAAAAATTAGACATATACAAGTCAGCAGGACCGGATGATCTTCATCCAAGAGTGCTGAAGAAGCTGGCTGACAACATTGCAGGACCCCTGGCAAAACTTCCACAACTCCTAGTGCTCTGGAGAAATCCCTGAGAACTGGAAGAGGGTCAATGTTGTGCCCATACACAAGAAGGGCAGGAGGGAGGACCTGGGTAACTACAGGCCCATCAGCTTAATTTAGACTCCTTGATGAGTTTTTCTATCTGCAATAAGTTTGCAGAAGGTAAGATTCTGAATGACAGCCAGCATGGCTTCATCATGGGCAGGTCTTACCTTACCAACCTCATCTCCTTCTATGACCAGGTAACTCGCCACCTGGACATGAGAGAGCAGGTTGACATTGTATACTTTGACTTCCAACAGGCTTTTGATCTAGCATCCCACGATGTCCTCATAAGAAAATTGGAGGATTGTGGCCTTAACTCTAAGACATTCAGGTGGGCGAGAAATTGGCTGCAGGATAGAACCCAGAAAATCATAGTGTCATCCTGGTGAGAAGTGGGCAGCGGTGCCCTGCAGGGGTCAGTGCTCGGTTCAGTACTTTTCAACTTCTTTATTAACAATTTGGATGTGGAGGTGAAGAGCTCACTGGCCAAGTTTGCAAGCGACACCAAGTTATGGGGCAGCATGGTCATGCTTGAAGATAAGGTACAGATACAGGTGGACCTAGACAGGCTAGCATATTGGGTGGATCAGAACCTGACAAAGTTCAATGCTGAAAAATGTAAAGTGCTTCACCTCGGGACAAGCAACCCCCAACACACCTACAGGTTTGGCAGCACCAAACTGACTAGTACTGTGAATGACAGGGACCTGGGGATAATAATAGACCACAATAAGAATATGAGCCAGTGGTGTGATGCTGTTGCCAGCAGGGCAAATAATACAGTGGCATGCATCATTCGATGCATCTCCAGCAAAACCAAGGAGATGATTCTTCCGCTCTACCCTGGCACTGGTGAGACCTCAGCTGGAGTACTGTGTCCAGTTCTGGGCACCACACTTTAACAAAGACGTGGACAAGCTTGAACGAGTCCAAAGAAGAGCCACCCATGTGATCAGAGTCTTAAAAGGCAAGCCATACGAGGAAAGGCTGAGGGATCTGGGACTCTTCAGCCTGAGGAAAAGAAGGCTGAGAGGGGACCTGGTAGCAGCTTACCACTACACTAAGGGAGTACACCAAGGGCTCGGTGAGCAACTGTTCACCAGGACACTCAAGGAGAAAACCAGGAATAATGGCCACAAACTCCTTGAAGATCAATTCAGGCTCAACATTAGGAAAAACTTCTTCACAATCAGGATGTCCAGACTGTGGAATAAGCTCCCTCCACACGTGATGCAATCACCTACCCTGGAGATCTTCAAGAGCACACTAGACAGTCATTTTGCTGGGGTCACCTAACCCCCAATTATCTTTCCTGCTTGGTGCAGGGGGCTGGACCCGATGATCTTCTGGGTGCTGCACTTCAATAAAGACATGGAAAAACTTGACAGAGTTCAGAGAAGGGACTTGCAAGGCAAGCCATACAAGGAGAGGCTGAGGGACCTAGGCCTCTTCAGCCTAAAGAAGAGGAGGTTGAGAGGGGACTTGATAGCGGCTTACTGCTATATCAAAGGAATATATCAGGAGCTCGGTGAACAACTGTTCATTAGGGCACCCCTGGGGAAGACCAGGACTAATGGATATAAATGCCTGGAAGGCTGCTTCAGGCTTAATACCAGGAAATACTCCTTCACAGTCAGGATGTCCAGAGCGTGGAATAAACTCCCTCCAGAGGTGGTGCGGTTTTCAAGAGGAGACTGGACATCACCTCACTGGAGTCACTTTTGGAGTGAAAGGGCTCTTTTTAAAGTGCTTTATCAGCTGTAGTCCCCTGTCTCCTCACTTTTTGGAGGCACCTTCAAAGTGCTTTAAATGTTACATGTGTCCTTTGTATAAGATAGCTGAGCCTGTTGGGTGCAAAACAAAGACTGAAACCTAGATAGCCCAAAATCTGGTTCTGTGCCTTAACCATAAGACCATCCTACTTCCCTTCAAATTGATGGTATCCCACCCCGCATCACTGTTTCTCTATAAATCAAATTACCCAAATGGGCCTATCTGGCTCTAGACCAAAAAATCCTGAAATTTAAGGATTTTCAATTCCAGATCTCAGTTTTATGCCTTAGGCCCCCCATCTTATGTGCCTTACAGTCCTAAAATTCTGCACTTCCCCCTCATCAGACTGCTGCAGTATCACTCTGCCTTCTTCCCAAGACACTTCCTTTCCTTCCCCAACAAGCAGCTTCCATCAGCTCAGGAGCAGGAAAGGCTCCAAGGCACACTAAACTATCCTGAGCTTCCCATGTTTTATATTAATATTTACAGGGCCAATTAAAAAAAAAAAAAAAAAAAATCACACTTACCATGGCAACCTCTATGGGTATAAATACTACTGGCAAGAATAAGAGGGTTCTTAAAGGAAAAAATAGATGCATCAATGGAACATATAAAATTTATGGACACTTGCCATTTCCAAAGGAGGGGGATAGTGCAGTCAGTTTCATTAAAACCCTCATTTGTTCACCTACTGTTGTAGTTGTCTCTAAATTAAAAATTTGTGTTTGAAACTCTGAGGCTGATAGGATGTAAGGTTTTTATAAATCCTTGTTGGGAGAGGCAGACTGGCCACGAAAACAGAAACCCAAAGCAAGAGTTCAGTTTGGGCTCATTTCTATTGCAAACCCAGTACAAAGAATACAAAGAAACAATGCTAATATCAGTCCGTTCAGTGAATAACCCTATGATTTCTGGAACCTCTATGTAGTATAACAGATCTGACCATCACATAGGGGTAACCCAAATACGTTTTTATAGTTCTGCCTCTAGGAAGGGATGTTGTCTCGTAATTTTATACTCTGAAATATTTCAAAATAATTTCTCTAGAAGATGAATAGAACAACTCCAAAGAAAAGTTGCACGCAGTATCACCTAACTCATGTGTACACTGTATAGCTTCAAACCTTTAATCCCATACCCAGACAGGGCCTAATTCACAAACAAATACAGATGCAAGCATCTCTCAATTGGCTTGGTCAGGTAAAGTTATTTGTGACTATAATTGTTTGGAAGATTGCACCAAGAAGCAGCAAAGACCACTCTTGCATTCTCTGATGCCAGACTGAGTGGTAATACTTCTAAGTAAGTAGGATCATCCTGGGGAAAAAAAATTAACACGAGAGACTGACCACAGGTTTGCAAATGTGCTCTTTCTTACTTCTTTCCTATTAATATGTGTCCTAGTACACAGATGTAAAGAGAGGTTTTGCCAGAAGCCAGCAGCACTCTCCCACCAGCCATCCATACTAAGCTAATTCAGCTCAGAAATGAGAAAGCTTCCTCTACTGCCACTGACGTGCATCCACCTGGCTTGTGGACTCAGGGTACTGCCCCAGGCACCCCTCCGCGACTTTTGTGAATGGAGTCCATGCCTTCAGTTTCATGCCTTATGCAGGATGGGGGGGGCCTGTCTTATAGTCCTAAATTCCTGCTCTTCCATCTCAAAACCAGATTTATGTATTACAGTGCTTGCCTCCTTGCAGATGGGCTGGGCGGGGGTGGGGGGGGGACACCAGGTAGGGACAAACCTGAACATGCACTTATCTACTTCGGTTAGTTTATCTCTTCACACCAAGGCAGCCTTCAAAAAGATCTGGGCACACACTGGATGCTGGAACAACCTGATTGAGAATCACTGGACCAGGGATTACCACATGCCCTGGGCTGCTTAGCTTCTTTCAATTTTCTGAGTATAACTAGAGACCGTACTTCCAAACAAACTTACAGATGCATGTACACGGTGTGCAACAGAAGTAATGAACTGTAAGAGCGCATTTCACTATCATTCTGGTGCATGTAGGCATGCACCTGGAGATGGGAAATTAGAGATCTATCCCTTTAAAACATTAACAAAGGGGGAGACAACACAAGACAGATTCTTTTGTAGGCTGAATTATTTTCATGGGCTTCAGAAGAGTTAAAGCCAGGATGAATTTGGCCCTGTGTTATGACAGCAAAGAGCTTCACTATAGCAGAATTAGTTGCACCCTCTCTCCCCAGAGCAGAAATAAAACTGGAGGAGAGAACATATTGTAGGACTTCTATTGTTTGGGGGTTTTTTGCTCTGGATGCCAATTACATGCCAAAGGGTAAAATGAACTGTGTGAATTAATAGGGAAAAATCAATCACTCTTGCATCTTCTACCTTTCCCCTCCCCTCACCCCCTGCAGCTAGCAAAACCACGTTCCAAAACACCATGAATGATCACTTTATAGTCAAGCTTTTAACTGCAATTTCTCCTTTGCCAGCATGAATAAATATGTGAATAAGGATTGCAAACCACAGGATACAATTGGATACAATTTGTTTTATTGATTTTAAAGAAGTGTACAAGATACAAACAGTACAAGAAGTGAGTGTGCATATAGATATGCTGTAAACAACCTATACACCATGTTGCTTTTACTTTAAGTCTTTGCAGGGTAAGGGGGGAAAAAAGGTTGAAGATCTTTTGTAATCTGCTTCATGTACTGGCTCCCATTTCAGGGTGGCACAAAGCAGTATTTATCATTGCTCTTAGTGCTTTTCACTTCCAATATGGTCAGGGCACCTGGTGGACATTTACTGTTATATCACATAAATCAACATTAGCACTCATAAATTAGAGTAGAAATGAAAGCATAAACTGTGACAACTGAAGAGGTAGAACACAGTGGTAGCAATATCTCTTATGAAGCCATCAGCATATTCCATGAAATACTTTTTTAAAACATATCTACTCAGAAATAAAAATGCAGAGTTACTACATTGCAAAAAAATGCAAGCAAGGGCCTAGCTAACCCAAAGTCAACATACTTGTTTTTACCATGCATCACATCACCAACATGGCGTTCAATTGGCCAGGAAACTTTAATAACAAGCGCTGTGTGTTTGGTATGTCTCAGGTTCTGCTACATGGAAACGGGCTGGCAAATACTAACTTCCACCAAATTTTGTGAAACACACTGATTTCTAGCCTCCCTCCTCAGCCCATTTATCCCAGTCATAATCCTTTCCCATCCACTCAGAAAATATCTATGGGCCCATCAGACTCCTCAACTTAAAGGCAGGTAAAGGAGGCAGAAAAGAGAAGAGAGCTTCGCAAGTCAGAGGGGGCATGGTGGTACCAGCAGAGCGGTGAAGAAATGGAGCAACAGGCTTTTTTTTTTTTCAACCTGTGGTCCACAGATTACATCTAAAGGACCCACAAAAGATTACTATGATCAATCAAAATCATGTGGATACCCACAGTTAAAGGTCAGAAGGGTCCACAGTACATTCAAAATTTCCAAAGGGGTCTGCACCTCCATTCAATACTTTTTAGGAGTCTACAAATGAAACAAGGTTGAAAACCACTGCTCTAGCAGATCATAGCTCAGGGGATCGGGGATGAACAAGGTTAAGTAATCAAGGGTTCCAATTAAAGCCAAGAGATTAGGAGCAGGCAGGGCAGAAGGCTAAAGGGCCCAAGACCAGAATACAGGGCCCTGTGTGGGACCACAAGCCAGGTGATACTAGGAACAGGAGGCAGGGATCCAGATCTGTGTTACTGGCCAGGGTTTCAGGAGCAGGCAGCTTTAACTATATGGGACAGGGGCTCAAGTTAAGCCAAGAGCCAAGAACCAGCTCTTAGAGTACACCAGCATGGACTTGAACACATAGATCAAGCAGCCAGCAGCCAGGGGCTGGCGTCTGGAATAAGAAGTCTGCAGACAGGAATTATGAACAAGGATAAAGCCCGAAAGCCTAGGAACAAGACCCTGGGAACAGAACAAGTAAAAAAATCCAGACAGTAGGCATCAACAGGACCTAGGGAACTAAAAAAACCCCAAAAACAAAGAAGTCAGCTGCCCAACGTTTTATTTATTTACTTATTTTTGGCAGGAGGAGGAGGCAGGGGGATGTACTGTTCCAAAACATTAAGGTTTTTATTAATGGAGAAACATCCCAAATGAGGAGAACAAATTCCTGCTTTCCTTGTTAATATAAATTCTAGAGGACAAAACATGCCCCAAAACAAATAATATCTTTCCATTGCTCTATATCCCTTTTCTCTCTCCCCCTTTTTCCCCATGTCAGGGTAGAACCGAATGAATCGGGCCCCAAGGTCACGGTGGGCCGGGGTGGCGACTGGAGCACGAACGGGGGGATTAGCGGCGGTGGAGTCTGAGTGGCATGGAAGCGTACGGTTTCAAAATAAGATGGGTTTATTTACTCACGCTTTTAAGTGGAGGCACAATTCTTTCTTCAGTTACAGTTATTAACACGAACAACAAAGGGGTCTGTTGCCCCATGAGGTTCACAGTGAGCCCTTGCTTTCTACCCCCTGAGGGATAGGTGCGGCTGCCCACGGCTAGTCCCAGGGCTGGTCAACAGCTCACATACAGAAACACAACACAACAAAAACCGTAACATGGTGAAACGAAGAACGGAGAACAATATGGTGTGACGCCAGTCCAAAGGACAAACGGATGGTCGAAGATAAAAGCCGAGGTCGGGAGCTAGGTAAGTGGAAGACGAAGCCAGAGTCGAAGCAGTAAGGATGATCCAAGATCGAAGTCGAAGTCGAAGGCAAAACAGCTCAGTAACCAAAGGAATCAGTCCGAGGAAACAAATTGAGGAGATAAGTTGCTGTATGAGGTTGAGAAGAGAACCGGGGGATCAAATCCCAAACTCTCTCTCTGCCTCACAGTCCCTGCTGAAGCAGCCTCTGCTTGCAGATAGAGCACGGTCTCTCCAACTCTCACACAACAACAACAACCAACACCACACTCCAAAACAACCCACCCCAAGGTGGGGGGGCTCACTGGCTTTTATAGCAACCCCTTGGCCAATCAGCGTGCTTTTCCAAAAGAACCTTCTAGTTAGATTAGGTCATGCTCTTACTGACTGAGCATGCATGGGGTTATGTTCTGTGTTGTAATTGGGCATGGGCAGGGCTGCCTAAGTAGGTCAGTGCTGATTGACAGCTCCTGAGGTCGCCCAGGGGGCACATGCTGGGCATGCTGCAGAATTTTCCATTCAGGAGCTGTTCTGCGCGTGCCAGCTTCAATTCTCTCTTACTCTTTCTTATTCTCTCTGCATTGGCAGCATCAATTCAAGATTTTGTTGTCACACCCCACACAATTAACTTCTTCCAGACCAAGCAATTAACACTTTGGAGTAGGCCCAATAGGACTGATGGAGCCAGGCATGTAACAACCTGCAGGCTCCCTGCAGGTTGGAGGAAAAGGATTTAGAGGACAACACCAAGATGCTCCATGTGCTTGGGGACTTGAGGAGACTGCTTGCAGGAGGATTATGAGCACCTGTCCATATCCCATCTTGGTCCCCATCTCTCTCTTTTTTTTTTTTTTCCCTCTTCTTTTTTTTAATTAATCTTCTTCATTTCCTGACCATGGCTCTTAACTATGTTTGTAAGTCTGTTTTGCCTTCTGTGTCTGAATACACTTTAAATGACCACAATTCTCTCCTTATTTATCAGAACCACACTAAAAACAAAATACCTCAGCACCGACTCATTCTTGGCCTCTTCAAAACCATCTAGAAATTTCCAATAGCCTTCTGAGCCCCCGAAACTCAGTTCTCAGTCTAGACTTGTTGGTATAACAATCAGGCACCTTAGTTCTGCCAGGCAGAGCTGCGGTACTTGGAATCACACGGGCTGGAAGGGACCCTGAAGGATCATCGGGTCCAGCTCCCTGCACAAGCAGGAAAGACATCTGGCGTCAGATGACCCCAGCCAGATCACCTTCAAGCCTTCTCTTGAAGACCTCTAGGGTAGGTGATTGCACTACCTCTGAGGGGAGCTTGTTCCATAGTCTGGACACTCTAGTTGTAAAGCAGTTTTTCCTAATGTTCAGCCTGAAACTATCTTCAAGGAGTTTGTGGCCGTTGTTACTAGTTTTCCTCCAGGGCGCCCTGGTGAACAGTTGTTCACCGAGCTCTTGATGTATGCCTCTGATGTAGTGGTAAGCTGCAATCAGGTCCCCTCTCAGCTTTCTTTTCTTTAGGCTGAAGAGTCCAAAATCCCTCAGCCTCTCCTCATATGGCTTGCCATCCAAGTCTCTGATCATATGGGTGAAGTGCAGCGCCTGGAACCGGACACAGTACTCCAGCTGCGGCCACACCGGTGTTGAGTAAAGTGAGACAATCACTTCTTTGGTTTTACTGGAGATGCATTGAATGATGCATGCCAGAGCTTTTACTGCTTCCTGAAGCAGTCTAAACAAGTTCCAGCTGCATCACCTCCAACCTCCCAGTACCAGAGTAAAATTACACTGCTTTACTTATCCTCATAAGTTGGCACTATTGACAGTAGTCTCTTTTGCTGAACAGCCTAGTAGGTACTGACAGGATTTCTGCTTATAATATGCAGGCTGCCAGGCAGTCATGCCAATGCAGGCAACTGGAGACAGCTGTGGGTAGTTAGGCCATGGGCTGCCAGGCCCACTCAAGGAACCAGGGCCAGCTGGGATCAATTTAGCCTGCTTGTTACCTTCACTCCTGACATCCTGGCTTACAGTGAAGATGATACAAGGGGTTTGGAGAAAGTCCTTGAATAGTGTTGCCTGGGAAGGTGAAACACAAGGAACTTGTAGTAGTAGACATTTGTCTATCTTGCTAGACAACAGTTATGCCAAGTGAGACATCCATTCGCTGAATGTAATCCTTGTTTGAAAGATAAAGCAAAGCTGGAGTGACCTCTCCAGGGTGCAAAAGCTTGGGCTGTGTATATGGAGACATTGATTTGCCCACATACCAGATTCCCCCTCTTGGAGTTGCTGTTTTAATCCAAAGGAAAGGCAGGAGCAAAGGAGACCATCCATTTGCCCACCAACTAGGGCTGTGCTCCTAGACTGGCTGCTGACCAAGGTTAAAGAGCGCAATCTATCACATCGTGAGATAAACTGAAGAACACAGATTATATTCAAGCACTTGTAAAATTTAATCTTATGCTAAAGAGACTATTAAACCTGATTAGAACTGCAGGTGCACAGCATCTCCAAAATCATGCCTCTTCAGTACATAAATATGGATTTAGATCCACAAGTCCTGCCTCTCAATTTGAATTTTTTGGTTTAAGACTACACTCCTATACAATTTATTTAGGGTTTAAAATGCAGTTATTTCCATGCATCCAAAAGAATGGATGGATATTGTAATACTAAAGGAGAAAACAAAGAAAAGGGTTTGTGATTACTGTCAGAAAGAATTTGTAGTTTTCACAGAATTTGCTCAGCTGTAAGACCAGGCCTAGTTATTATCGTATAAATGGGAAAAGAAGAGTGCTTCCTCTCTCTCCTCCTCAGTGGCTTTGTCTGAAAAACCTGAGACTGCCTTAAGCCATCATCTAATATTATTAGTACTTTGTTCTTATTTAATGCTTTAAAGAGCATTTAACAAAGGTGGGCAGTATCTGGAAGACAACAAGCTGGGTAAATTTGTTTGCAATTGTTTCCAAGTGGGAATTTATTGCTTGTGAACCAAGAGCAATAACAAGGACCGTGTTAGTGATGCGTAACTGTTTCCTGTGCTATACTCTTTGACCTTGCCTGAAGGTGAGCTGGTCAACTGCTTACAAGAGCTACCTGCTTTAGCTGGGGTGTACGGAAATGCTAGCTCAGAAAGACAAGGTTATTTGAAATGTGAGGAAGCATCAGAGCAGGCTGTCTGTGCTATTTCTATTCAGTAGAGGTCTATGTTGTTTTATTAGCAACAATTCGTATCTTCCCTGCAGCTTGTTGATTATGTGAAAGGAAAAACAGCATGCTCATCCTCAGCCGGAAGACTGCAGGTGGGTACTTAGAAGGCTGAGATGTTTCACTTGGCTTAGAAAGAAAAAGAGAGGCCCCCTGCAATCCTGTGGTCCTAGAAGTGTTCTTGCACTTAAGATACAAGATCAGTCACTGCTGCTTGAAAGATGGGCTCCTGGTCTGTCTGCAAGGCATTTTGCTTATTGACTTGAATTCTCCAGTCAAACATTTAAGCTACTGAGGACTCCAAAGCTGCATTAGCACAAGCATGTCACTGATGAAGAATGATGTTTGAGTGAAAGATCACTCACTGCAGTAATCAGATGTACTGGGGAAGAACTGAAATCGTTAGTATTAAGTAATGCTTCCTTCAGCTAGCATGCAAATGCTTTATAAAAGGCAGCCACATGCCTAAAGCACAAGGGCTTACACAGAATCAAAAAACAGAGCTAAGGGACCTCAGGAGATCATCAGTCTGTCTCCCTGCTCAAGGCAGAAACACCTGCTCCTGACAAACTTTGTCTAACCTGTACTGAAAAGCCTCTAATGATAGAGATTCAATAACCTTGCTAGATAGTCTCTTCAATGTTTAACCATCCACAAAGAAAGTTCTTCTTAATATCAAACCTACGTTTCCCTCATGGGTCTCTGTCTCCCTGCAATTCCCTCATTCTCATCCTTTCCATGTCCTACTCTCTAAGAAATGATGACATCTGCTAGGAGACCCAGAAAGCGTAATGCGTATAAGCCTAAAGGCTGGCAACTATAAGGTCTCTACCTGACTGAGACTGATTTCACACCCTGCCTTGCTACACAAAGTCCATTCACCCTCTGACAATTTTGACTACAAGAAGTTTGTTCTTTCTTGCCCAATGGGGTTAATCTTATTTGCAGAGCCCTGAGCATCTTTGAAGTGCCAGGGAAGACATAAGTGTGGATTCTAGTGTGAGAAATCAGAATCAGCCCATTTCTTACTCCAAGGCTACCTGCTCGGGGGATAGAGTAGGCTGGCTTATAACTTGTAAAGTGAATCCAGGACTTCATCATCTTTTGTACTCCTTATGTGCATAGTGTATCCATATATTACGTTAGCATGATATTACATTAATGTAATGCACTGTACTGAAAAGAAGCAATAGTTGAATACTGACAGCAGTCTAGAATTCACTGGAGGCAGAAAAACCTACCCGAGGAGCTGGGTAAAACAGTCCCTGCTGACCTGACTTGACTCCTACCTAAGCATGGCTCCCTTAAAGCTGGCTTCAGGATGTCTCCATTACACTGCAGATATCAGTGTGACTACAGTGTAGACATCCCCCCTGCTAAAGGAGCACGCTGCAGAATTTAGCAGATGGGTCACAACTATAATTGCAGTCATCCGCAGAACTGAAGAAGCATTTCCATCTCCTCTGTCTTAAAACAAGGTGAACCTGTGAGCCTATACAGTAACTATTCTTCATTTTTCTTTCAGTTCTTTCAAATTCATAAGTTTCAAGGAGGAAATATATCTTCAGAACTGTAATAGGACAATAATATTATTTATTGAGCAGCAGCAGAGGCACTCAGGGAGTCATGCAACCTAAGCACGTAATTAAGAAACAAACAAATGAACCTAGAAACAATTTTAAAGTTCAAATAAATTAGCTGAAGGAAGCCAGTAAATTATGGGGCAGTTATCATTAGACAGAAATTAACCTTTTTGAAAATGTATAGGGTTTTCGGGGTTTTTTTGGTACGTTTAGAGAGAGATGGACTGAAACAGATGTCAAGAGGGGCATATTCCATAACTTTATCACAGCAAAGGCTCACTTACTGACTGATATTATTATGAAGAATACATGTTATTCTATGAACATCCATTATAAGTTGTCCAGTGGAAGTTTAGAGTTGAACAAATAAAGGTGTCCTTAACCAGAAACACTGGTAGTTTAAAGACCAGGGTGGGGACTGACATTACAAACAAAAACCCACACAGAATAAGACCTACTTTTTCAAACTTGAACAATTTATGGGAAAGGGAAAGTCTGGGTAGCGTCTTAAAGGTGGAAACAGAGGGCACATGGTAGTTGTAACAAGGAACCCTGTTCTGTTACTACAGAATCAGAGTGAAAGTAAGGAATTGGGACTGCCAGGGGCTAGCAGACTACAGTAATGGCAACTCTCGCAAAATTATTGTGAGTCGTGATTTCCAAGTAAAATTAAGTCTGACTCATGATCTCACGATAGGACTCTCACATCTTGGCATGAACGGCATGTGTCCTGGAGGCTGGCGGGGGGGCATGGCTGTACTGGAGAAGGTGGCAGCCCAGCGGTGGTGAGTGAGGAGCTCACACAGCCAGTGGTACTGATGGTGGTGGAGAAGGGGGGCGAATGTCGACCAAGGGTCAGCGACCACCTGATGGCACTGCCAGCAGTGGCGGCGGCAGCCAGCAGGGATTGCTGACTGCCAGCAGCATCTGCAGGCAGTGTTGGCGGCAGGGTGGCAAGCAGTAGCGCCTTTTTGCAGGGGGTGCACTGCCATGCTCAGGATTTTGCAGGGGGTGCACTGCCATGCCTATCCATCACCCCTGCATCTCAGGAGGGATTGCTGACTGCCAGCAGCATCTGCAGGCAGTGTTGGCGGCAGGGTGGCAAGCAGTAGCGCCTTTTTGCAGGGGGTGCACTGCCACGCTCAGGATTTTGCAGGGGGTGCACTGCCATGCCTATCCATCACCCCTGCATCTCAGGATTTTTTCTTCTGGTGCATATAGAGCAGTGCCCAGCAGGTAAGTCTGTGGAGGTGAAGGAATGGGAGCAGAAGGAAGGGGCAGGGGGCAGATTGTGGCCCCCACAATGAAGAAGGGAGTGGTACAGGGACAGGGGGGGTTGTGCAACAGAGTCGCAAGCGGCTCATCCAGAGGCATGGCGTGGGGGTATGTAGAGGGGAATGCTATTCCCTGCCGCTGCACACATCCCCAAGGAGGCATGGGGGCATGTGCTGGGGCTCTGCATCCTGCTGCCTTTGCCCTGGGAACTGTGTGCTGACCACTCCACGTGTCCCCTGCCCGCCTGGCAGCAGGAGGCACAACATGGCATTGCGTGGCTCCTGAGTCAACGGCAGCAGGGCGCAGAGCCCCAGCCCACAACAGGCAGTCTGCCTCTGCCCCATGCACAAATCCAGGGGACACATGCCCCCCAGGAGATAGGCGCAGCAGCAGGGAGCAGAGCCGTGACCCCCGCCCCCCTGGATGAGCTGCCCATGGCTCTGTTGCACAATCCAGCCCGGCCCAAGAACCCCATTCATCCTAGTCCCTTCTCCTACCCCACTCCCTCCCTTACCATGAGGGGTCTTGATCTGCCCCCTCCCCCCCCCACAGACTTACCCGCTGGGCACTCTGTGTCTGGAAAGTGCTAAATGCACAATAGTCCAGCAGATATCATCCCAATCCTAACAACATGAAGAGAGACTGAGGGACCTGGACCTCTTCAGCCTCCGCAAGAGGCTGCCTACAAATTCATTAGGGGGATGCAGCAAGGGATCGGGGATGTTCTGTTTACTAGGATGCCTCTTGGGGTAACAAAAAACAATGGTCAAGAACTGACAGACAGCAGATTTAGGCTAGATATCAGGAAAAACTTCTTCACAGTAAGGGTGGCCAGAATCTGGAATGGGCTTCCAATGGAAGTGGTGCTCTCCCCTGCCTTGGAAGTTTTTAAGAGAAGGTTGGACAGGCTTCTGGGTGGGGTCATCTGACCTCAGCACTCTTTCCTGCCTAGGCAGGGGGTTGGACTTGATGATCTGTTGAGGTCCCTTCTGACCCTAGCATCTGTGAATCTATGATCAGGTAGGAATTTTTAATTTTTTTAAAGCTTTATCAGTTGTAGAAATATAGTTTATGTAGCATGTGGGACTGGGCTAGTGGCTGCTGCATGCAGCAGTATAGGCTGGATGATACAGCTTTGTGTGCTAGATTAAGCCCATGAATCTTATTCTTTGACACCTCTGACCTAGAGAGACCCTGTGAAGCTTAACAGTGGGGAAGCTACTCTAAGCAAAAAGGAAAAGCAATGTGGCCAGTGCAAGGATGAGATGGAAGACAGAAGGAGCAGGGGTAGGAGACTTGAAATACCATTACAGATACAGATAGTTAAACAGCACCTGCCTAGCCAAACACTCATGGCCAGATCCTACTCCATGTATTAGGGATCTAAGTGGTACTTTGGAATGTAAGTGCAACACCACTGTACCTGACGGAGTCCCTAAAAAACACTGACACAAAGACAGATAGGTCCTTGCCACATTTTGTGATTTCATTATGACCGAGGCTGCAACTGAACTCCAACTAGCTTCGAGCATCAAGGACAATAAGAAGTCCTTTTGCAGATATTTGGGGAGCCAGAGGAAAAACAAGGGCAACAACGGATCCCTGCTGAACCAGATGGGGCAACTGACAACTGACGCCCAGGAAAAAGCCAACCTATTAAATGGGTACTTTGTGTCGGTTTTTCATGCGTCCCATGGGATGCCCATGCCCGCTACGGGACAGGGTGGTATGGGTAAGGGAGATCCCCTGCCCTTCATTAATGCTG
>NW_017728948.1:21008116-21015816 GCF_001723895.1 Crocodylus porosus
ATGATGAAACTTCACTTTCTTGCTCCTCCCTTTTCCCATCACAGTCACTCCCTGCTCGCTGCTCCAGCACCCGGGTAGAGGTGAGACCAGTTGGCAGGGCCTCTTAGGTGGTGGGCAAGGACCAGGGTTATTCCTGCCTTTGCCGCCGGGGGCTGCAGTTGGGTCTGCCTGCCATGACCTCCACCACTGCCAGTCGCTCTGTGCCCAGGGCAAGTAGAGAAATAATCCCTCCAGTGTTATTTCTTTAACTTGACTCCTTTGATGACTCCTTGCTTTCAGATTGATCTCTCTGCCGTCAGCATATTGTCCATATTTTATCCTGTCAGCATATGTCTTTGTTCAACAGACCCATTATGAGCACACCTCTTAATTTGGCCTTTTTCCAGTATCTTACTTCAAGCATTGGTCTCCTTTACTACCTTTCATTAACATATACAATCATTTCATCCCTCCAATTCAGCTGATTAGTGTCAAACTCGGTTAATTTGAGTTAGTAACAAAAATATTACTATGTTGTGTTAGAAAAACTTCTTACACTGATAGAAAAAAAAGAAACATCATGCAAGCAAACTCAAGGCCATAATCTGTTTGCAAGAAACAAGGCCAGCTGATATTGCAAACACCAGCAAAATGAAAAGTTCAGATAACAATGAGCATATATAGAACTTTAGGCTGAATATAAAAGAAGACTTTAAACAATACTAGAATTCACCACTCTATAGACAGGTGCAACTTCAAAGCATAACATCTGACAAGCTACCCTAACACCCCTGTGCTGAGTGAAGTGCTGGCAGCAAAACTGGAAGTGCTGGTGGAAGTGCTGCTGGCACTTCCAGTTTCACTACTGGTGGTTCCAGGCTCAGCGATCGGCCACTGGAGGGCCCCCAGAATCAGGAGGCACCAGTCGCCCATGTTCATCCAGGTTTATCTTCAACCAGGTTCATCCACTTTGAAAGCAGTTTATGCACACGGAACTTCCATTGTATTATAGATTTGAACCTGTTTCCAATCACTTATAGCGGTTTGTGTGTAATTTCTGTCCCTCACCTATAAGGTTAAAGCTTAAGGTTACAAAAGTACTGATGGTTTCTCATGTACCTGAGCAACTGAAATTGATGTGCACTTGGACATTTAAAGTGCCACATACACACTAGTGGATGGAATAGGATTGGACTTTCAGAGTATTAAATAACATTGTACTTCTCATTGCCTAAAGACATCCCAAACTCAAGTGACTCCCAGGTCCTATATATGCCATCCTTTCCTGAATACCTAGTAAAAATATGTGGAGTAGTTGCAATATGATCATAATTGCTCAAACCAGTTGCAATTATGTCACTGCATTCTAAACAAACTGCCAGACGTAGATACCTTGCTAGAAGAGAATCATAATCAAGTACCATGATCACGGGGCACTTACTGCCATTCAAAGTCAGACTACGAATCACTAGGAGAAATGGAAATGGAAAGTGGAAAGTTCTAACTCCAAGGCTGTGTTCATTATGACAGAGCTGTGTTGCTGGACCACACATATGAGAAATAAGATATATTATCAAAAACTACCCTTGCAAAAATAAGCCTTGGCACAGCAAAGGAAGGCTTCATGCTCAAATCAATGGTGCTTCTGTGCCTGTAACTTAATAACTCTTAAACTATATCACTTCCAAAAATTCTGAGAATACTGCAAGTATCAACACGGGGCAAAGATTGGAAAACTAAAGAAATCTGATTTCCATTAAGCTAACTGTTGTGATTATATAGACTATTTTAAAGGGTGAGTAACTCATAGGTTAGGGACGAGGGCTCCAAAAAGCTGGAGCCTGAATTGATTCAGTCTTTGCAGGTCAATCTAACCTGCCTTGGTTGAACTGACTTGCAACTGCACAAAAATTCCCCTTGGACTAAGCAAATGCTGGTACATGCCTGCAGTTGCCAGGAGCCAGGGGGGTGCTAGATTGTGCCCTCAGCTGCAGGAAAGCTGTGCCGGGGGGGGAAGGGGGTGGCCAGCTCGGGCAGTAGCCTTGGCTGAACTGGCCAGAGAAGTTTAATTCCCCGCTCCCTGTCCCACTGGCAGGGACCCGAGCCACGTCTCTGGGCACTCCACCCTTGCTGCTACAGTGGCAGGGCTGGGCGTGGCCAGACACTGCCTGGCCTGGACCCCTGAAACAGAAACAGGGGTTATTTCCCCCTCTACGCCCACTGCACTTGGGGGACGGCAGCCGAGTCTACCCACTGTCACCACCGCTTGCTCCCTACTTGGGGCAAGCAGAAGAATAAGCACCCTGCTGCCCCTTCCACCAGACACTGGAGGGAGGGGGAATAACCTCTCTATACCCCGGTGTAAGGGGCCCTGCCAGCCAGCCTCTGGCCACACCTCTGCCCAGTGATTGCAGCACTGAGGGGGCAGGGCTTTTGATGGGGGCAGAAGCCCCTGTCATGGTGTTGGGGAGTGTGAGCCCCTTCCCAGCAGGGGGGATGCACTGCAGGGTGGGCAGAGCTGCAGTGGACTGTGCACGACAGCATGTCGGAGCCTTCCAAGCTTTCCTCGCCCTGCCCCCCCGATCAGGAAGGGGCTTGCACTCCCCAACACCATACAGGAGCTGCTGTTCCCATTGTGGTCGCACCCTGCTCACTGCTCCAGCGGCTGGGTGGAGGTGAGACCAGAGCCTAGTAGGCAGGGCCCAGGGTTATTTCTGCCTTGCCCCCAGGGGACTGCAGTTGGGTCTGCCTGCCATGACCTCCACCGCTGCCACTCGTTCTGTGCCCCAGGTAAGTGAAGGAGTAACCCCTCCAGTGTACCTTCCTTCTGGCATCTGGCTGAGGGGGCTTATTCCACCGGTTGCCCCGGGCACAGAACGAGTGGCAATGGCAGTGGTTGGGACAGGCAGCCCCTGCTGTGGTTCCCCAGGGACAGAGGGGAATAACCCCAGTCCCTGCCCCCCACCTAAGGGGCCCTGCCAGCAAGGCTCTGGCCCCACCCCTGTCTAGCCAGTGGCGCGGCAAGCAGGGAAGCGCCTGGCAGACCCAGCTTGGGTCCCTGCTGGTGGGACAGGGAGGAGGGAATTAAACTCCCCTCTGGCCAGTTCAGCCAAGGCTACTGCCAGGGCTGGCCAGGCCCCTGCCCCTGCCACTGAAGCAGCCAGCACCAAGAAATGCAGATCCATGCTGGTGAGACAGGGGAGGGAGACGGGGAATAAACTTCTTCCCTGCTTCTTTCCATGCCAGTGTCTGGCCAGACCCCCACCCAACTTGTCCCTGCCTTGGCTGGGGAGCAGAGAGGCAGGGCTGAAAAGCCCAGCCCAGAGAGCATGCTGGGATGTTGGGGGACTCTGGTTTAACTAAAACCAGGAAGGGGTCTGGGACAGCTATTTCATAAACCAGTTTGAGCTCAATCAGTTAAGTCTGATACTACATTCGACCAGGTTTCTCTCACACTAGTTTCGACCATTTTGAAACTGGTTTATGTGCACCAAATGTCTGTTCTGTTACAGGTTTAAACCAGTTTCTGATCACTTAAACCGGTTTATGTGTAATATCTGCCCCTAGCCAAGTGACCTTTGGCAGGAAGCAGTCATTTTAGATACAGAAGCCAATGGCGTTACAGAGATTTTCCTCTACATGTAGCATCAAGTGGGCATTCATTTAATTTTAGAAGAAATCAGGTTCCTAAAAAGCCTCACACACCCACTCCTGCTAGACTCTTCACTCCTACTCTGGCTAGTCTCCAATAGCCAGCCTTCTCACTCTGAAAAGTGGCTGATTATAAGCAACGAAGTGTGTGACTCTCTTGCTCAGAAGCTCATGCACCTATGACTAAAACCTCTTACATGTTTTCACTGAGTGCTACAGACAAGCTGAAGGTTACAGCTTTTTTTTCTTGGGTACCCTTGCTTTCAAAGCTCTGCTAGTTCTCTTGCCTAACATCAGCAGAACTAACATTCAAATGGATTTCCTACTTTGCTAGTCAGTTTGACGTACGTAGCACAATCTGCCTATGAAACCAAGCTATAACTTAGAGCTCTAAAGGGGGCTGACCTAAGCAACACCAACATTTTATGGAGCTCAGCATTTTGCCATTTGCCAGAGGAAATATGTAAGAAGCAAGGGAGAAACATTTGCATAAGTCACACCTGAACAATAAATAGCTAGACCCCCCACATAAAAGGCACCACAGGTCATCTGGAAAATATTCCCTCTGCACCTGTTCAGACAGTCTTTCGTGTGCAATAACCCCTCAACTTACAGAAATTACTTGTGCATGAAGGCAATGGGAAACAAGCCTAAAGCAATTAATTTTGCAAGTCTTAATGAGGAATAAGGAGGGGAAGAAAACAGTAAACTCTTAGAGGTTTCCTTTTTCTTCAGTGTCACAGTATAGTTCATATCTTATTCTTTACATGTTAACCTGGATACAAAATGACCATGCTTTGACAAAGTCTTTTTGCAAATCTGAATATAACAACTGCCCAGGAAATGAGGTAAAACAAAAGACCTGTCAGAATCTCCTGTCTGAAAGCTGATGACCTCCTCTTCTGCCTATTATTCTGATAAAGTGAAAAGTACACAATTTAAGAAAAGATGTTAACGAAACAAGCAGCAACAGGGAGAGCGCTGATGAGAAACACAATTGATCTAAAATCCCCTCTCCCCGGGGTCAATAATTTAGTTTTGTGTTAAGGCAGAAAGCCACATCAGCACAACAGAAGATTGCTCCTGCACATTTGAAAGCTCGGGTCTAATATCTAACTAGTAGCTTCTCATCAAGCCAAGACAGATGATGCTTGGTTGTCAGGGTTTTTCCATTTTTATATTCCCATGAAAGTTATAGGACATCCATGAGTGCCCATGATAGCAAAAGGGTTAAAAGAACAAACCATAATAGCTAGCCAGATTTGCAAATCCTTAGGTTACCAGATGACTCATAAAGAAACATTACAATAAATTTTCTCTGAGAATTGTGGCATGCTGCTTTGGGGCAGGATCTTTTCAGTGTCCTCCCAGGAATAGAACGTGTGCTATTTTAAATTGCTTTCTCTAATTAGCTCTCTTTAGAGCCTTGTGGCTATAACTATTAGCTTTCCAAGATAGCAAAAAACATTCTCTAGGCAACAAGATGGTTACAGAACGTACCTTTCAGACTCTGGCACTGCCTCTTTAACAAAAGTGATGGGAATATGGTGAAGAGAATCCTTTTTTTTAATAATCAGACTTTGATAAATGGTTGTTTGTTCTCTATCATACCTATTGCAATAGTGAGAACGAGAAAGAAAATATTACACCTTCTTTCTTGGGATATATGCCATTCTCTGAGTATATAAGCAAAAAAGTGGTGTCGTTTGAATGACAAGATTCACCATCTTAGCAATGCTCAAATTAAGAAGATAGAAGACTAGCCTGTATCCCCACATCCAACTGCAAGTGGTTAAAAGTTTTCCCAGTTCAAGCACTGGTTCACAGGCCCATTTACTGCCCTCAGTCTGCAATGGATCAAGTGTATGTGACCCTCAATGTTTATAGTCCTTTCAGGGGACATAACCTTTTATTATATTGACCCTACAGGTTATTCTATTAATGATTTTTTTTCCACCTGGAATACTCCCTGGAACATACTGCAATAAAGTATGGCTAAGTGGTCTTGTCTGGCACCTTTTCTAAAGGGTGTAGGCAGAAATAATTTTGTCTCATTTTTGGTAACTTGTTCAGTAACAGCTCTTACAGATGGATTAACAGTTTTTAAATTTAGCTTGGCTTCTATTCTCTGATAACTGGTTTTAAAGGTCAGTGCTAGAATATTTACAGAGACAGATTTTTGTATTTTACTTTTGGCTTTTCCCCCTCAGTTCAATATTTGATTTTGATTAAAATTACATACAACAAACACCTGATTGGAGGAGATGTAATATATGAAAATTACTCTCTCCCCCGCATTTTTTTTACTCTTAATACATTGTCAATATATAGTCACAGTTCATATTTATAACAGCAGTGTAATGGCATTCTGTTTGCCTGCTGAATATCAATGGACTAAGTCTTAGCACTGAGAAACAAAACTCCTACTGTGTCTCCTCACTGAAAAAAATACCATGTTAAATTTAGCTTTTCACTAAAAAACAGATTGATCAAGAACATGTTCAAGAAAATCTTGCATTTACAGCATTTTTCATCCCAAAGGATCTCAAACCTCCTTACTGCAGATGTAGCAACAAAGAGACATACCTCTGATCTGCCACTTTAAATATATAAAACAATATACAAATGTTCATTAGTGTTCACAAATCCCCTGGAAGGAAGCAAAGTACTACTAAGCCTGTATCATAGACACAGAAACCATAGTAGAGAGGTTAAGAGATTGCACAAGGTCATAGATGGAATTACTAGATAGAGATCTGGTATTAGTACTCTGCCTAGGTATCCCATATTCAGATCATACAAATTACATATAAGAAATATCATGGGGTGAACTGGGTAAAGGGCGAAATGCTGCTGCAATGTTATCTCTCTCAACACTAAAAGGTTTAAGACAACAACTAGCAAAATTCATGACTTCATGGTATCATGTAGGACTCAATGGGGGAAAAAAGACCACTTTGACTGTGTGAGGTCTACTGAAAAACACAGGTGCTGTTGGGGGAAGCATGGGTTCAAGAGGGGAAGGGAAGACTAGGATCCAAGAGCAAGGGCAGGGGGCAAGGGATCTGGGAGTGAGCAGGAGGAAGGCCACAGGTTCTTGGCAGGCAGGGGCAGCAGTCTTACCTGCACTGGGAACTTCACAGGCCTGGCTGAGCTGCTGCTGCTGCTGCTGCATGTGGTCTGTCAATCCCCACTGTTGCTCATAAAGCGGCAGCAGCTAAGGTCTGTTTTGGAGTTCCCAGCTTGAGTTTGTTACGAGGGCATGAACTCTGCAGGAATGGGGGACAATTTCTTAACGTGGTGCCCAGGGCAGTTTCCCTCTTACCCACCCCTAATTATGCTACTGCACAAATGTACAGGAAATTCAACAGATACAACTTGAGCAATGCAGTATATGAATATTGGGCCTGCAGTAATACCTACCTGGATTTACAAAACAAACCCACTAGGTGTCACTATTGCTGAAAATATGCAACATTTTAAGAATGTAAACAGCTTTTCACCATACAGCAATGATCCGCCGCCTGGGTACCATAGCACCTTGGGGTGCCATGAGATCCTTTTAAGAGTGCCAAACAATATTAGCACTGTTAAGTGCGCAAACACCTACGCATCATTCACAAGATAAACTCAAAGGTGTTGTCCAGATGAGAGTGACTATGCAGTATGTGGTGCTGCAGACATCCAGAATTCAAAAAAACCTGTGCTAAAAAAAAACAGAGCAGTGCATGCAGGGGCAGTGTGCTCTGCTCAGTGCTGTGGCTGTGGGCCAGGCTCTGAGTGGCAGGATCACCACTGCTACATTCCTAGGAGGCCCCCAGGATCTCAGGTAAGGTTGCGGAGGGCAGCCCTTTGCTGGCCCCAGCCTCCCCTACCCCACCCAGGGTAACTTGGCACACACCAAAGCACAGTGCACTACTGCTAGTTGTCCCGGAGGAACCAAATGTCCATGCTCATGTGGATGCGGCCAGAGATTGTAAATAAGGATCCTCAGTGTTAAAATCATTTTGACCTGCTGCGGTCTGTCTGAATTCTTTGTAACAGAAGAATTTTGCTACTATTTTTCTGTA
>NW_017728948.1:21020927-21044480 GCF_001723895.1 Crocodylus porosus
GGACTTGAAGATCTACAAGGTCCCTTCCGACCCGACTTCTATGATTCTATGATTCTAAGACTGAAATTAGGCCGGCAGAAGTGGAAGCATCTTACTTTGCACTAGTACAATGTCTACCACAATGGAACTATAAACTCAGTTTAGTCCTCTGCCTGCTACTCTTGACCCTCAGATATTCTGAGAACAAAAAAAGGTTTGAAGAGCCAGTTCCACCAGAATTACTCACAAACATAAGAATAGCTTAACTTTTAAAAGCAAATTCAATAATAAACTACATAAAACATACACCAATGACAAAACAGTGCAAATATCAAGACAAATATCAAGGCATATCAAGCAAATTATTAAAATTTATAAAATGTGGTTTTATCTGAAGAAATAACAATCTTGTTAATACTTGAGGGACTCTAAAATTAATTTCTCCAAGTCCTATAGTCTCAAAGAAGCCTCCAACAGGTGAAAAGCCTGTTAGGAAAAGAACTTCTCATGTTTCAAATTAAGTTTTGAAAGAACGTGTTATCTTAGTTTACTTGCATATGAGCTATTCAGCAAGAACCAGAGAATTTAAGGCCAAAGAGCAAAGATTCAGAGTTGAACCCAGATTTTATGCTCTATTGCCTGGCTCAATATAAAAAAAGAAATGACCAATTAAGGTAAACTAAATATAAAAGCATTTTAATAAGTGTTACTCAAATTAATATTCATATGCCTATTTTTATTCCATATATGAGCTACAACTCATCTAAAATTAGCCTTCTCTAGCATCAAGTCCCTTTTACTGACCTTTAACCTAGTTTTTTTCCATTCCATCTTTCTTGAATTTTCTAAATGGTTCACACCTTGTGACCTGATCATTCCCTTTGCCTCTTCTTACCCAAACTTTGGTCAAGCAAATTCTATATCATACCTCCATTAAGCATCTGAGGACCTACTATAGTTTATACTACCTCTAATCTGCATATTATAAAAATAATACAAATTGTGAAATCCGGACAAGGCACCAGTTATAATGCAAACAGGCATGGTATAGTCTTAAAGCATATGTTCTTTGACTTGAAAGTATCTACAGCTGTTCTGTTCTTCTTGTGGGCTTTTGTTGACAGCAAGGAAAACTGCAACAAAATCACTTTCACTGTGAAGCTCTAAAAAATCTTAATTTGACTTGAAAACATATTTACTCACAGAAAGCTTCTGAACTACCCATTCAGTTTGCAAGTCCCACATGTAGGACTTAACTCATATAGGAGACTATTAGACTAATGCAGTGTGTTTTCAACCTTTTTAAACTCAAGGCATCCCTCAATAGAGTTGAGGTATGTCTAAACAGACTCAAGGGACCTCTCAGAAAATCCCAGCACTTGGTTTTCACACTTTTTTTTTACTACAGCAGAGAACTCCTAAAGACCCCAGCAGGTCTGGATGTTTTTAACACTATGGATTCCTATTTGAAATCTCCAGCTTTATCTTGTGATTCACATCTTTATAATTAACAATGCTAACATTGCATGGCACCACCACACCCGGGCTGAGAACCACTGGTCTAATGTTTGTTTCTCAGCCATGGATCACACCTGCCAGCAGCAGACAGCTCAGCTGGTTCAGCTCAATCCTGTAAGGATTCTTGTGCTATCAATCAATTAGTAGTAGGAACAACTTTCAGAGGTGGTAATACCACAATTTTAAGAACAGAGGGAGGGAGGGTGAGCAAAAGAGCTGAAGAGGAAGTTACATGCAGAAGGTGTCAGGAGAAAATGACAGGCACAAAGAATAGGAAGGGTATAATGGCTGCCTGAACCTTTTAAAAATAGGACAGTAATTTCCCCAGGAAACATTTTAAAATGCATTTTAAAAGGCACTGAGTCTCACCACTGAGTGCAGAAAGTCGAATTTCTTCCTGGCATTTTCCATATATCTTCCTTTATAGCCCTTCTCTATTCACTCCATACCCACCTCAACCTTGCTTCAATATTATCAGCATGTTTTTCAAACCCTGCAAGGTTTTTCTTAAGTAGTGGCAAAGAAAAAATATGAAAGTCAATGGTATCTTTGAAGGAATAACATCACACCATAATATTCATGCTCATAATGTGACATGAAAAAGCTAAGTGCCCCAACACTATTTACAACTACCAATGTGAGAAATCAAAGTCTTAACATCAGCTTTTTCTATTGTCAGAGAGCTTTTCAATAGAATCCAGTATCTTCTAAATCAGGGGTTGCCAACCTGCAGACAGGTGCCACAAGTGGCATAGGCAGCCTCTGAATGTGGCACACAGCAGAATAGGGAGGGGCCAGGCAGGACAGAGAGCAGAAGAGCAGGCAGGGGAAAGCGATCTGAGTGACACCCTGGAAGGGTATGGGGCCATTTTGTGGATCACTTACAGAAGGTTCGCCCTCCACTCTTCCACATCGACCTATGCTAAAAATCCATTCCCCAGTAACATGGGAGCTCTTGTGCCCAGTAATTGGATGATCGAGCTAATCAAAATGTTTCTGCTACATTTTTCTTCTAGATACAGGATTTGTCATAACTCACAAGGTCATTGGCGCATTGTGTTAAATAGCCTGCCTCATATTAGAGGCCAGAAAGTGAGGTTTCAGACACGTAGCTGCTATCCAAAGGAAACCTATGTTGAAGACCTTGTAAACTCTGAACAAATTTGCCCAAAGGCAGCAAGGCCCTTGATTCTGTAGCACCCTCGTGTGACAGGCTGGAAAATCTGCAGCAATTTTGGATATACTGTAAGGCAGGTTCTTTTAACATACTAATATGATCAGAATAACACTGAATTTGGTACAAGTTACTGAACTCCTTTTACCATTCCAGCCATTTTTCAATGTAGTTCAGATTTTGTTTGGACAGTACATAAATGCAGATAGGAGGTGTCAGGCTGTAGGTGGTTATTTTGGCACCTGTGAAGGCATGGAAGTCACTCTGAGATAAATCCATTACTGTTGATGTCCTTCTCAAAACATAACAGTCACTTTGTTGACAGTTACTAACTCAGAAAAATATCACTGTGCAGTTTGCCCCCTGACTCAGGCAGACAACATCTCATGGGCTCACACCAATGGTGCTTAACCTACCGGGCTGCCTGAGTGACACAGGACTGGTCTGTGGGCCTGCTTCCTTGTGTGGGGTAAATCTGTGGGCCAGATCCCATGAAGAATTGGTACACGAGTGCAATCTGGTGCTTCAAATCTGGCCACAGAGTGACCCCATGCACTGGATCTGGCTACAGAACAAATCCTGTGCTGGCCTGACACCATGCGCTGGTCTGGCTGTGGTGTGAACCTGCACACTGATATATTCCAACGCATAAAACTGTGTCCTCTGGCGCTGCATGGGTCCAGAAATGTGGCTTTGGGAAAACAGTGGCAGTGTTAAGGACTACAGGCCACAGGCCGAACACCACTGGTTAAGACTGTTCAGGTCTGGAAGGTCTATTCAGGCCAGACCTGTAATTCTCAGCCAGGCTGCCATGACACCCTGGAGAGGCATGAGCTCCTTTTAAGGGTACCATGCAATATTGGCACTGTTAGGTAAATAAAAACCTATATGATTCACACAATAAACCCAGAGATTTCAAATAGAAACCTGCAATTCCAGAAACATTCTGACCTGTTGTGGTCTTTCTGAGTTCCTTGCAAAGGAGTTGTATTGCGTTTTCATAATCAAGTCCCTACCTCCACAAACAACCCCAGCGAAATCTAAAAACTGCCATTTTCCTAGTGGTTGCCTTGAGTCTAAAAAGGTTGAGAACCATGACGGTAGCAGGGAAATCCTTTGTGACACCCTGAAAGGAGTTGTTTGCAGGAAAAATGAAGTCTCTCATAGTTTAAGGTAGCCAGTGCCCGATGGTACTGGTGACAAAATTACCCGGTTTTCTCACATACTTGCACCCCCCAAAATAAAACATGTATCTTGTTTTTGGAAGGCAGAAGGTAGAAAAAAATATTAGGCCTCAGACCCTTGCAAAGGGCAGTAGTAAGTCTGTTACTTCTTTATTCTAAGTTGGAGGTGCTCAACCCTTGATGTAACCCTTAGAGCCACTGCATCTGGCCCACAGGGGCACGGCACAGGTCAGGAAATTTGGTAGTGGGGGAGCAATCAATACTGCCACCGCTCCCCTCTGCCAAATTCCCAAGCCCTGTGTAGCAGGTTGGAGCTGGGCCGGGCTCCTTCCCCCTGCAGGGCTGGGCCACAGCCTCCCTCCTCTGCTGCTGCATCAGAGCCAGGCCATGGCTCCCTCCTGTGGCTGGATTAGAGCTGGGCAATGCTATTCCCCATACGGCCCGGTTGCCCCCGCTCCCTCCCCGTGGCCGGGCACCGGATGAGGCCCACCAGCTGGATCCAGCCCACAGACAGACAGGGCACAACCCATTCGGCCTGCTGGACAGCTCTAAGTTGCTCTTCACACGAGCTCCTGTAAATCTGGTGTTGTTTCCACCAGCACCTCACGAGCTGCACCAGGCCTATGCTGTGGTGCAGGCTCAGCGCTGGTCGGCTCCTTTTCCACTCCGAACACGGTTTCCTCACTGAAAGCCGCACCACAATTGGGAAGGGAGGTGCGTGTGGTACGTGGGAAAATACAGTCGGTAGCCTGACCCCTCTCCCCCCGCCCGCAGCATTTCTTGCGCGCGCACCTGCGGCTGTGCGGCGGGACAGGTCGCACACGTCATCGTCCGCCCTCCAGCGCCCCGCCTCCTCACGCGGTGCGGAGCAGCGGCCCCCGCCCCTCGGCTCCTGCCACTCTTCGCCTCGCCCGCCCCCCAGAGAAGCGGCGTCCGCTGATTGGCCCGTGGCGAGGCCGTGACCTGGCGCAGGCGCGCGAAGGAGACATGGCGGCACGGGGCGTGCGGCTGATGTCTTTGCGGTACCCGCTGGTACGCGCCGCGCTGCGGTATGAGCCGGATCGGGATCGGGATCGGGATCGGGATCCGCGCGGTGCCGCGGGCCGGGAGTGGGGTAGAGGAAGGCGGCCGGGCTGGGCTGTCCGCGCCCGAGTGGGTCTCCTGCGCCCGGGCTGCTCTGGCGCGGCTGGGCCCAGCGGGGGCGGGGAAGATGATCTGGCCACTTTGGGCCTCCGAGATTGCCTCCATCTCGGGGTCCCTGAATCCAGGAGCCTGCTGTCGGGGCTCTCGCGGGGCCGGGTCTCGTCACGAGGGTTTCGAGGCGAGTCCATTGCTGCTCCTGTCCGGCCCCTGCCACCGGCCGGCAGTTACTCCACATCTCCAGGAAGAAAATAGAGCTTGAGTGTTGCAGACTGTTGCGTTGTCATGGTCGGTTTCCTAATCTCATCTCGCAGGAAGGCGGGCCTGGTTTATCCTTCAGGCCACATGGGATGTTCCCCAATCCCTTTCAGGCATTTTCAGGTCTGATCACAGGAATTTCGAGGCTGGGGTGGCTGCTGTCCAGTTTCCAGGTTGCCTACTAGAAACGACGAAGCTGAAGTCTCGAGGGTTTTGGTCCAGGTCTTTCTTACTCAATTTTAACACGTTTGGAAATAGGTTTTTTTAAATCAAAAATAAAAATCAAACAAAAATGTGTGAGGATTTCTGGCTGGGAATTAACTGCTTCTTGATTTTCTTCCAAAAGTTTCATAGATTTCATAGATATTAGGGCTGGAAGGGACCTCATGAGATCATCAGTTCCAGCCCCCTGCCCGAGGAGCAGGAAGTCAGCTGGGGTCCAGGGTGCTGGCAACTTCATGGCTGGGACACAATTGCAAGATTTGCTCGTGCTTCCCAGATGTGGATTGTTTGGAAGAACTGGAGGACAAAGGGACTAGATTGACTTGTATGCGTCTTCTGCTTTAGGGGCTGGAAGACTGCAGAGACTGCTGTGGGCGCTACCCTGTTTTACAGTGTATGCAGAGATGCCTTCAGCTACAAACTACTGCTTAAGACTTAGTCCTGCCAGCATTTGAAATGTGGTACTATTAGTAAATAAGGCATGTGCATAAGGCTGCAGGCAGAGCGGAGCCTCGGATACATGTATAATTCGTTATTGCTTTAGAGTGGGGGTTTCTCTTATTGGCAAGTAGCAAATCAAGGGTTCATGATGTCCAATAACCACGACTCTGTCTTCCAAGATTAATATAATTTTGAATGTTTATTTTAGGACTTCACGGTTCCTTTGTACAGCCACACAACAGAAAAGTACTGGCCAAAACTTAGAAGAGGACCAGAGTCAGAACCAAAATGCACAGAAGACTGAACCCACCCCTGCTGAGAAGACACTAGTAGAAGATAAAGTCAAATTGGAAGAGCAACTAAAAGACATGACAGTAAGGGGCTTTTGGTGTGCATGCATTTCAGAGTTGCATAGTGCTTAGGGTCGGAAGGGACCTAAACAGATCATCAGGTCCGACCCCCTGCCCTGGGCAAGAACTGGGTCATAACACCCTGGTCAAATATCTGTCCAGCCTCCTCTTAAAGACCCCCAAGGTAGGGAGAGAGCACCACCTCCCTTGGGAGTCCATTCCAGAGTCTGGCAGCCGTAACTATAAAGTAATGTCTCCTGATGTCTAGCCTAAACTGTCTCTCCTAACAATTTGTGGGCGTTATTCCTAGTAACGTTTGGTGGTGCCTGAGGGAACACTTGTAAAAAATATTGTTTAAGAACCATGTGGGCTGTGCAGAAGCTTGGTAAACTTATAATAATTGTCTGACTAATGAATTGCAGGCTGGATTTATCGTTGGAGTTATTCCTTTCAGTTTTGGGCTAGGCCCAAACAAGGATCTGGAGGGAATTAAAGCACCTAAATATCAAATTATGATCCAAAACACACCCATGCTTCATGCTCCCTGAATCCCAGAGACACCTAGTGTTTTTTGCTCTGTGCATTCTCTCCCAGGCTCAGGAACTGGGTATGTATGTCAACTGGAGCTTGACTGAGATCCAGTCACTAGGTCTGCCCCCCAGCTAAGCTCCCTGAAAGTTGTGACCCGATAGGCATGTTCTAATAATGCCCTAACATTGACAGAATTGGGCTCCCTACAAAATAAAGTAGCAGCTGCAGCCTTCTTTGAAAGGCCATGGAGGACGGGTGTCCAGCTTTTGTATAACAGCCCACTAATGACAACATTTCTCTGGGAAATGGGAAACTTGGCTTGAAACCCACAACTCAAGACCCTCTGGTGAGTGCCCAACCACTACGCTGGAGTCATGCTTCTTCTGTGGCCCCAAACGTGTTGTGTTCTTTGTCACGGAACGGCTCAGATTGAGCAGGAAGGGTTTAGAGTAGTTAGGCTACTCTCATAATGTGGGAGATATGGGCTTGTACCTATTGGGCTAAGGAGGAAACTGAACCAAGATATCCTGCTTCCTGGGTGACTACAGTACAGTCACATCTTACGCGGGGGTTATGTTCTGAAGTTAGCGTGTATAGTTGAAATCGCTGGGCTTTGGCGCCAACCAGCCCGTGCGTGCAGTGCAACAGCTTTGCCTTGTGCACGTACTCCTTGCCCCGCATCCTCTGCTGCCTTGTCCTGCCAGGGCAGTCAGCTGAGCATGAGCCCTTCAGCCATGCCAGCGCGTGCAGGCAGTACCACGCAGCACCGCACTACGTGCCATGCCCCAGACAGCACCCGGTGGCCAGTCCCAGCAGCTGAGCGCGTATAGCTGAATTTGTGCAAGTTAAATACGCGTATGATGCGACTGTACTGTACTGTGTTTAGCTGTTGTATACTGTGTCTGCTCCTTTTCTGGTAGCCATATTTAAAAGTGATCTCTGCTCACTCCTTTGAATGAAAGAGGCTGTTGCCCCTGGCTCTTAGGTTTAAGATAACTTTGGAGAAGAAAGGCCTACAGTTGTGGACAGAGGCACGTTGCCAATATTGAGTAAGGTACCAAAGCTCCAGAGGTGGGTGAAATAGTGTGCAAGTCTGTCCCTGATATTGTAAACTCTACTGGCTATATAAGCCATCTTGCTGCTCAGTGCATTGGCTATTTTGAAAGTGTAGTTCAGAAGGCGTTTCAGTGCCTAAGGCAGGCTTCTAAATTCTGCTCCAGGAGCTAGGCATTTGCGTGTCTGAAGGGTTGGGGCTGCACCACCTAAGTACTTTATTGGATCTGATCTTTAGTCCATTTGCAGAACTTGGTTATCTTGCTGGGAACAAACTGCTAATAGGTTTAACAAGATTAAACTCTGGAGTTAAACCCAGCAATTTACATAACCTCAGTAAAATTGGAGGGTACTGAAGGGTGTGAAGAAGAGGGATGGTCTGGTGGGTAAAAAGAAAAGCTGGCTCTTAGGGTAAAAATCTGGTTTTTAGGTGACCATGGAGAAGTTGCTTTTTTTTTTTTCTCTGCCACAGTTTCCTAACTATAAAAATGGGATAAAACTCTTCAGTATGTATCTTGAGGATAAATCCACTATAAGTATCTCAATAAAATATGGTGGTGAAGCATTTTTGTTTTCAGAAACCTGAGGCCTGGGAATGCAATCCTTTGTCTTATTTTCCATTATCTTTACCTGTGTCTTGGATGAATGGAATTCTTGGCCTTTTACTATTTTGATTTGCTAGTGATGCAAAAAGACAGTGCAGGGAATTTGATATATAAAGTCCTGCTAGAAGCACAAGGGGATTAGGGGAGACAGCACATTTGACATTCCCATGCTTTACATCCCTGGAGAGCACACAAACCTTCAAATGAATTCTTGCCTGGAAAGTCTCTTGAATCACTTTCTCACTCTGGACACTTAAGTAAATTGCTTAATCCTCCCTCCCTGTTTTTCACCTCTAAATGAGGCCAATACTTGCCTAATCCTTGTGAGGATTAGCCTTCATAGCCTCATTTGATGATAAATTAGTTTTGAATCTGACTCTGAAACCTATTGTTAGTAAGCATTACTTTGTTAAATTGCTGTTGGGGGTTAAAATTACTAGAATGGAAGTCCATTAAATTAATGGCAAGCAACACGGAGACTGTATGAGAATCCCTTTTGCAATGTGTTTTATTTCTTCCTCAGGATAAATATAAGAGAGCTCTGGCAGACACTGAAAACTTAAGGCAAAGAAGCCAGAAACTGGTAGAAGAGGCCAAGTTGTATGGTAGGTGGAGACTTCCTAGCTGTGCTCCTGTATTGTGAAAACGCAGTGATGCTAATATTAAAGCCAAAGCTTGTGTGCAGGGTGCCCTTAAGGATTAGTCCATCTTGGACCAATTGTGCCTTCCGTGTTGGAGGACTGTGAATGGGTGTGAGATTTGTATTCAGCTGTGTTAAAGACATTGCATTGTTATGCACGTGAGGAATTTCATGAAACATTAGGGACTGCTTTCTGTCTGAGGTTTTCCAAAGACTTCCAGCCACACAAGACTGCGTAATGCTTACCAGACACCTGCATATATGTAAAATATCTTCCAAATTGTATCTGTACTTGCTGGATTTATAATGGGTTATCTGTATGGAACTGGGAAAGTTGGTGTAGCTTGTACCCTGAACTTTGCCCCTCTCCTCCATGTCACCTCACACTTGACTGAAAAAAGCAGGAAACCACAAGTATCTGAAATGTGCTTTCCTCCCGAATTTTAAGACTTTTTAAAAAAATTTGAAACACTTTAAATTTGAGGGCCTGATTTTTTTTTTTTTGATTTTTTTTCCCCCAACTATGTATGCCTGAGGTTTTAAAATGTGACAACACTGGCTCTTTCATTGTTTCAACCCTAAACTAGGGGAAAAATGAAAAAATTATGTGCTAACACCATACAGTGCTCTAATGTCAATTCTGGACAATCCAGTCAATGCTGAATTTTTTTCATGGTGCTGGTCGCATAAGGCTATCATTGACATTGAGGAGTGCTAGAGGCACTTAATATTTTTAAGAATTAGGCCACTTTTTTAGATGTCTGGTAGTTTGTGTGACCATTCTGGTCAAACTGTATATTAGTAGTGCTTAGCTTCTGAAAACTGTGTACAAAACAGAAGTGGTATTATTTGTAAATACTGCAGTAGCAAAAGAGAGCACGGTATGGTGTCAGTGCATAATAATTTCATTTCGTTTCCTAGCTTAGGGCTGAGAGAGTGAAAAAGACAATGTTGCCACATCTTAAATCATTAACTTTACAGTTAGTCTGAAAATAGGGTCACTTGTTTAGACTGTGAAAAAGCAAGCCTAAGTTTAAGAGCATTCAGGATACTTGTAAAATGGTAATGAACACTGAGCACTTTGATTAGAAATTCACTTTTCACAACCATGTACCTAGTATGGCTCTCAACCCAGTATGTCTCTGTTCCTAGACTAGGACTCTTTTTATTACAATAGCATCTAGGGTTCACACAAATTCTAACAACAGCTTGAGGAAAAGAAAACAGTAGTTAGCAGTGTGGCATGGTATCAAGAGATTACAGGAAGTGGGTGACAAAATCCTCAGACTTGAAGGAGTTTGCAGGAATGATTATGTCTTCTCGAACAAGCTAACATGATGTTTGGACTACAACCAGAAGAGGTTGGACAGGTGCATTAAGAGCATAAATAAATTTGGCCACCTTCAAGTTGATGTTATACTCTTGTTATAGCTACTTTCCTGTTACAAATCTCTTCCCCATGGTGGTCTGAAAAAGCTGCACAAACTAAAACTTTCTCCACAACTGTTACAACAGGCTTTCAAAAAGATGTGTCCTTTAAAGTGGACCGAGTCCCTTTTAAGAATTAATTTGATTTTCTTCACCTCTTTCTAGGGATTCAGGGATTCTGCAAGGACTTACTAGAGGTTGCTGACATTTTGGGAAAAGCAACTGAAAGTGTTCCAAAAGAGGAACTCAGAGATGAAAACCCTCACCTGAAGAGCCTGTATGAAGGTCTTGTCATGACAGAAGCACAGATTCAGAAGGTGTTCAAAAAGCATGGCCTGCTGAAACTGAATCCTGTTGGAGCCAAGTTTGATCCCTATGAGCATGAAGCATTGTTCCATGCTCCTGTGGAAGGAAAGGAGCCTGGCACCATTGCATTAGTATCAAAGGTTGGCTATAAGCTGCATGGGCGCACCCTGAGGCCTGCCTTGGTAGGTGTTGTAAAGGGACCTTAGCTGTTTAATTGGTAGACATTTAAAAATGCCATACAACTATTAAATAGATGGATAGTTTTCTTCCTCTGCATCTTCTCATCCCTGTACTTTGTGGAAGGCTTACAATTGGCCAATTGAGTTGCTACAGTGAAAAACAAAGTAAATGTTATATATTAAGTCACTTAATGGACTACAAATAATTTGAAGGGCCTACCAAGAACATTTTAGATTGCATTTCATACTTCAGGAGAGAGCCTACAAGAACCATTATGTCACCTTGCATTTTGGATATATTTTATCTGTTATAATTGTAGCCACTGAAAGTGTGTTAATGACAAACAGAATGTATCCACAGAAAGAGCCAGAGCACTATTTATAGTGAAAGCAGCCTTCAGACTCTCTGCATCTTCTTTTGTATTGTATTTCCTAATATTGAAGTGGGCGCCAGCTCTCTGCAAGTGTCCATCAACTTCCATGAGTCAGCGATGTTCATCTACTACTGTCTCTGCTGGTCAGGAACTATTTCTCTGTATTGTCTCATATTCCACGAGTGGGTTGGTTTCTCTTAACAGCAGACAGTGCAACCTTTTGAGAAATCTCATCTATTTAGAAGATGGTAAATAAAATGCAGTGGATACCGGACTCCCTTTGTGGCCTTTTATGCACCTCTTCATATTCTGTAGGAATTAAACTCTACTCAAGAGAACCATTAATATTTGTATGGCATTGAAGCAACTAAAAATAATTTATCCAGACTCTGGATTTTTGATTTAATACAATATAAATTGGTTTAAACAATCTTATGCTGTTCTTGTAATTTTAAAGATCACAGTCAATTTGTTGTGCTGTTTTATTTGCAACTACTTGGAAGGTCACAATTGCAAACTGACAAAGATTCAGTATTTAAAAGCAAGTTTGGCACCTGTTCCTTTTTTTTTAAATAATATGAATGCATTATCTGTACTAATCACTGTTGTTAAAAAGTAACTGGATCAAACAAACAAAAGACCTGCTCCATTTACATTCCTTAGTAAAATTTGCTGTCCCATAACACTAAGTTTCTAGCAAAAACCATACAGGGCTGGTTAACTTCTGTTATTTGTTTAAGGCAGGGGCAGGCAATTATTTTGGGCAGAGGGCCCCTTACTGAGTTTTGGCAAGCCATCGAGGGCTGCATGATAGGCAGCCGGGGTAGATAAATATTAATATTCTAAATTTTTTAGGGGCCCTGTGGGCCAGATCCAGGCTGGATTTTGCCCACCTCTGGTTTAAGGTCTGCCAACTTCTGAGTGGCTGGGGCTCCCTTCTCCTCACCCCCACCATACAATATATGGATTGTATGCGGTGTCATGTGGACCTCTCCTGAGGCATATAGTGCTTCCCATTTGGAGGCTGGACTCAATGATCTTCTGAGGTCCCTTCCAGCCCTAATGTCTGAAATCCTATGTGGGGGCCTTAGGTCCCCCCAGGACCAGAAGGCAGCAAAAGCTGGAGGAGGAAAGAGGAGCCTGGAGTTCCTAGCAGCAGTGCCAGAAAAACAATGGGGCAGTGGCACAGATTGGGAGCCTGGCAGTTAGGCATCCCTAGTTTATGTAATAGCTTCACTATGCCAGATTGGAAACAGGATCAGCAGCATCTGATAAACAGAATATTCATTTAGTTCTTGCTTGTGCTATTTGTGCGCCTGTAAAATGTTAGCTTGTTGAACAGCTGATAAGAATGCAGCCATTATGCTGTAGAATGGGGCAGCCAACCTGTAGGATGGGCGTAGTCTGTAAGGCAGTAGTATAGTGGCAGATACAGAGAGCACAGGACAGGAAGCTGAAGGCAAAGCATCAGATTAGAGAAGGGACTGGAGTGTCATTTGAGGAAGGCATGGGAATAATTAGTGGTGCACTTGCCAAAAAGGCTGGTCTCCACTGCTACAGAAGATCTCCCCTCAAGCCCAAAACCTCTTCAGTTTCCATCTCTGGTAAAACCTTTAGACACTAACAGGAATAGTTAGGACAAGGTTGAATGCTCTTAGCCTTTTCCCCATTTTCAATATTTGGTCTTGGATTGAGGTACGAAGATGTTGCCTCTAATTTTTATTTAGTAGTTTATTACTGGATTACCAAAAGAGTGTTGAGCAAATACCTAGCTCAAGTGCTAGTGGCAGAGGAAAACTTAAACTGAGTGGGTCAGCTCATGATGGGCACTACTGCAACTTACTTCAGGCCCTCATCTAGTTGAATTGCAATAGCAAAGGTGTTCCCCACTTGCCTTATTGTCACTCATATGGTTTTCAACTATCCAATTTAAAAAATAAAACTGAGACATGTTTATTTTTGGAAGAGGAAAGGTAGAAAGCTTGCTTTCTTTATGTTACTGCTCTGTTAGCCAACAGATGCTGCCATTTCTAGCTGTTCAGTGAATAAATCATCATTAGGTGGTTATATACTTGTTCTGGTGTCTGTTCTGGTTGAAGACGTTTACCACTCCAGAGAATATAGCATTGGTAAAAACAAAACAAAGGACATATTTTATAACAGCATGTCAGAGTTTTAACAGTAAAAATATTAAGATGACTTTCACAGCTCTGTATCAAGTTCCCGAGAAAGTACACATTTGGCTTTGAGAATTCTATAAGGAGGCCTGAATTGGGATGGGAAGAACACAGTGGTAGATGTGTACTAAGAAATAACACAAACATCAAAATAGGATTGCTGGGGCTCTTACCAAGCCTAGATACTCACTTCTCTCTGGTAAATTTTACTGGGCACCACTGGGTTCAGGTAGATGCAAGAACAATCATGTTTGCCTTATACAAATGGAAAGGTGTAAATATGAAGCTAGAGAAAATCATGGCAACTCCTGCGATTTGGATAGACTCTTTGGGACAAACAGAACAGTTATCACTGAAATAAGATGCTACATGTAACAGAAGAGAAGATTGGCACCTTCTTACTCAGCAGACGCATGTTGTATGTCTCTTTCCAACTTACCCTACTTGAAGAATAGCTAAGGCAATATTATTTCATTTCTAAGTATATTGACTTATCCTTACTATATAGAGAGCCAGTAGCTGAAGTGTACATTCACTCAAAGAGATGGAGAGCATTAATTATGACCCTAACAAAAAAGGAGCTCTCAAAGTTGTTCCTAGTTGAGAAAAAAGTTATAGTTTGCTTTTTTTGAAGCTACTAGTCTTTGTAACAAAGTTGTGTACATCCCTAAAGTAGCTGTTGTTTTATTGAGGCATCTGTCTGAGAATACAAAACAGGTGAGGGCTACTGGGGGAAAGAGACCCACCCAGGAAAGAAAGGCAGGGTGAACTTGCTAACATCTGGCACACTTCCACCAGGAGCAGTTCTGAAGTTATATTTGACAGTAGTTCTGATACTTTTATTAAACATGCCAACACAGAACTCATGTGGCAAAACAAAGCTTCAAGTTCCATATTGATATTCCCCTTGGGAACAAAACTTACACTTGCTTTCTTCTCCCTTAGAGAAACAGGCAACTAAATCTGATACAGAACAATCTCTGGAACTTGACTGTCTTTATCATGTCACCCAAGTGGCTTGTGCCCTTCCTCCCCCAGAGAAAGAATTCACAGCACTTGCATTTCTAGGAATCCAAGCATCTCTCTTTAACACAGGCTACATCACTATTCAAATCAATAATTGAAAGAAACTTTATTAAATGTAAAAGATCAGCTGTATACAATGGGAAAATGTCTGTTAAAATGCTGTGTGCGCACACCATGACCATTCATTAGTTTCTACATGATTGCAGCATAGGCAGTGGTGCATGTGGGGCAGTTGCACCAGTATATAAAATTTAAAGGAGGCTGATGTTCCCTTTTTTAATAAAGGGAAATCTGATGAACTAAGTATGCTCATCAGGCATCTTCCTTCACAGTATTTTAAAACACTTATAGCTTAAAAGCAGCTGGGGCACATGCAAAAAGCATCTTGTAAGAACTTCAGTAAACCAAAAGGTAAAGTAAAGCCAGTTACAAGTACAAAGAAATTTGCTGCAGCAGCCACACAAAAGGATAATGGCAGAGTGCTTAGCTTGTATTGATTCACAAGGCAGTTTATGAGCAGTGACTCATGCAGGCCCACTATGACAGTTCCAGCACTTTGCTTGGACATCAGCAGAAGTGGCAAAGGTTTTTTTTTATTCCAGCACACTACAGTTACAAGCCCTCCAGCAGCAAGAAGGGTTAAAAAAAAAAAAAAAAAAAAAAAAATCAATTAGTACACACTTGCAGAAGGAAGGTGAATGCTCCCTTGTTATTGCACAAGCTGCTATTTTTTGTAAGGCTTCATTGGGACTGGATTGATCAGAGGAGCATGGTTTAAGTAGGCATCACCACCTCTGCTTGCAACACCAGGTCAGGCTGCACCACCTTCTAGACTCACTTAAACTCAATAAGGAGGTCTCCAGTGGGCAAATCAAGTACATTTAAAGTGTGTAAAAACAGTTGCCTTCATCATAAAGTTAGCAACATGTACATCAAGATGTTAATATAGCACATGAGAAGTAGTACAGATAAATACAGGGTAGGAACTCTTTTTGCCATATTATTTTCATTTCCCCTGCAAGCAGGAGAAGCAGCATAGTTTCAATCAGTTGCTGAGATTAGGGTAACTGTGCCTCAATGTTAAAAAAGTGAGAGGAGCTCAGTCATACAAAGAACACTTGGAATAACTGACCAGTTCCATGAGACCACACAGAACTGTATTCCTCTTAGTGCAAGTCAAAGGAGAGCTGACACTGAGACACTGCTTCTAAGGAAGCCCTTTTTAGATGATTCACTGAAGCAAATGCTCTTGCTCCTTAAATTTGCTTGCAAGGTTAAAATAAATATTGATATCCATCATTTCATACATTAAAAATACTTTATTTTACATTCATTCTGATGTTCAATAAGTTATGTCTAGCACCAAAGAAAACGTCTTTTGGAAGGGCTGAGGAATTAAGAAACTACAAAGTGTTAATGCAGAAGAGTCGATTTATACAATGTTTAAATGACTCGCAGCAGTGCCTAGAAGTCTGATTCCTTTAAGTTATCCATCAGATGGGCTTTAGAGTATTGCTTCAGTTAAACCCACTACTAGTGCCAGAGCACCTTGGAAGTATAAAAATTATATAGATTTAAAAACTTACATGAAGTACTCAAGGACTTATACTGAGGGTTCTGAATACTTAATGCAAGATTGGTGGTTTGGCACCCAGGTAACAGGCTGGGGGAAAGAACTAACCATGTAACTCCAGTGCTGTGTTTCAGGATAGAGAGTGCTTGAAGTGTCCTCCCTTTTCCCTAGGAATAGGGAATAGGAACTTGGTATGGTTTCTGGTACTGATCTTCTCACGTATTCTTTGCCCAGGGGATGAAGGCTTTTCTGAAAGCTACTAAGCAAGCTGCAGTCAATCAAACTGCTGCTGGAAGAGTGAGAAAGAAGATTTTGTCCTAAATATTTTACAGGCCATTTTACAGTTAAGCCAAACACAGCCTTCCACAGCTGAGGCCCTTGCTCTTCTGCAAGAATGTCCTATCACAGGTTGAGAAGACAAAGGCACCATTATTTTTCTTGAAATGCTGACTTTATACTTGTACCCTTTCCATATTCAAACCCAGGTAATGCTGTATTGGTAATATTGTACCCTGACAACTAACAATGCTCAGAATTACACCTGTGCTGTATTATGAAGTCTGATGGTTACTTCACACACCTCTGCATGAAATGCCACAAGATATTTTGACTGATTAGAAAACCTGTGTGTGCAATGAAACACCACTTCTCAGACCACTTGCCTTCCAAAGGCAAACTGGCCGACTGTTCAGGGCCACCCAGGAAATAAAGCCACAAGGAGCTGTAAGAGAGATGACCAGCACATGATATCCCTGCAAAGTTCAGGGAACTCCAACTGTCACCAAGTTGCTGGTGTATTCAAGCAACTCCAACATATAAGAGTTGAAGAGTATAAATCCTGCTGCCGATCTCTCTTGGAACTTGACCAATGGGAATAACCTTTTGTTGACTGAGTACACATAATCTACTAGTTAGGGAGAAAAACTGGGCGACTTACAAACACCTCGCTCAATCTGAAGCCCTTAAAAAAAATAAATAAATATATATAAAAAAAAAAGCCATCAACAGAACCCAAGGCTGGTAAAGTCACATTCAGTGACATTACATTAAAGCAGCTCGGATACAGAATTCTGCTACCAACTACAGTGAAGATCTTCAGAGAATTTTAAGCTAAGTGTTCAAAAGCAATTGCAATGTAAAGCCTCTAATAGCTCAGTCACAGTTTCATGTTTTGAGACAGCTTTAGCTGCACACTATGAAATACTTCCACAGTTTGTGATCACAATGGTCTGCAACAGAATTACATGAAAAAGATTCAGTTTGGAAAATATCTCTCTGGACCAGTTAGGATCCAAAGAAGAGGCAGGGTAGAAAGGTAAAAGTGGACTCTTTCTACTCATGGAGTTGCCTGGGCGGCAAAGCACTTATTTAACTCCTGCCCAAGGCTCACAGTAGCTTCATTGAGATCAGGTGTCGACAAGGTCCTGAAGCAGTGCACTCCACTCTCCTTGCTAATACCTCCTTTCCGGACAGCCATATCCACTCAAGTAGTTCAAATCCCGAGGTTTCTATTTGCAGAACAGTGGATAGCATAGCTGCTTTGTAACCCTGCAACTTTGCTACTGCAGTGGCTGACAGTCAATGCCAAGAGAAACCCTGGAGTTAGTCTGCTGAGGAACATGAAGGCTATTCATCAACAAAACAAGTGACCAGAGGTAACTTATCTACCACATTTGTACTTACCCAATCCCCGTTCTTGGGTCATCTAACTTCCCTGCTTTTTCTTCACATCCTGACACCACTTTGCTACAATATAGACCCTGGTTAATGAGGAAGAAGGTGCTGGAAGCAAAGCAACATTCACAAAACTCCAAGCTTTAAATGTTCTGTGCTTCAGAGCATAAGATTTTTGCAAGTGTCACTTTGCTGCCAGCACTCTGAGGGGAGTGCAACACAAGAAGACAGGCTCCCACTAGGTGGGATGTCCCCCCTCCCGCCCTAAGAAGAGTGGGTGCTGCACCAACAATCCTTTTGGCCAACAATAAGGAGTAAACAGCTACACCAGGCTTGGTCTAAACCCATGCGAAAAGATCCATTTCAACAGTGTACCAAAACCAATTAGATCTGATGTACTCATCTACTGTCCATATTTAAAGGGCAAATATTTCTTCTTAAAGTATTGACTTTAAGATCACACAAGGAGTTACAGGTTAGTATTTTCCATGATCCATTGCAAAGAGTCCCTCTAGACTGAGAGCTGTAAATACTCGTTTTACAGGAGAAATCCAATCCTGGGGAAAGCGAAAAAAAGTAATGGAGTCCTGTAGCCCACGGTGAGCCTTTTGTTCATGGGGACGGGGGCGTTCAGTTCAGACAGGTTTTATGAGGCATCCCTGGATATCCAACCACTTTCTGTTAGAAAGTTTAAAATCCTTTTCTTTAGTACCTTATCTAGGTTACTGGGAAGGCGACTTTTTGAAGGAATTCCTTGTCTTTTTTGAAGATGGTCTTTAATTATTATAGTTTTCACAGTCACATAACGTGCTGGACTCAGATTCAAGGAGCTGCAGAGCACCTTCTCTCTGTCTGACAAGAGTTCAAAGTCCGGCAGGTTTTCAATTGCAGCAAATTCACCATCTTTGCCGTCTTCCTTTCCTCTCTTGGAACTGGCAATGTTTTTATTCTCCTTCCTTTTCTCCCGTTTGTGTCTAGCTGCCTCATACTCTGCTGACTCCTCCATCTTGGTGATCCCATTTCGACGGTAGCGCTGCAGCTCTCGAATCTTTGCTCGCAGTATCCTCTCCTTGTGCATGTTCTCAAAGAAGTCTTCAAACTCCTTACAGGACATGAATTGATACAGGGGCCTCAGTTTTAGCCTCAACTCCTTTTCTTCTTTTGTGATCTTGCGTTTTGGAGCCTTTTCCTTGTCCTTTTTATCCTTCCCCAGAAAGGCAGGGACCAAGTTATAATCTCGTGCAATATTTTTTCGCCGTTGTCTCTCCTTAAGCTTTCTTACATACATATCCACATGAGCTCTTTTTAATTCTATTTCCACATCATCATCATCATAGTTCACTGAAAGGCCACTGATCAGAGTCTCAGCATCTTGGTCATACTCAATCTCATAGTCATCCCGAAGTGGCATGTACCCCAGCTGCTGCTGCTCTGCCACTGATATGTCCAAAGGTGGGAGAGGGGTGGTCAAGCTAGGAGAAAGTGGGCCACCGCTGGGGCAGGTGTGATCAGTCACTCTGTTGGGGATGGTGTCAGGGATGCAGGCTTTTCCAAGGTTACCATGGATATACATGCTTACATAGTGTTCCATCACTTCCTGGGGAGTTCGAGATGCTCCAACATGAGCAGCCATATCCTCCTAGAAAAAGAACAAAGTCAGAGATCACTGATGGTCTGATCATTTCTGAGTTATGCCCAGCGTCACAGACCAGACCTGCATTATCCACACAAACATCCAGCTTTAGATGGCAAGACTACCCAAACTCCTATAATTTTTTTTTAAGTTTCCTCCTACACAAGTAAGCAAAAATTTTCATAAGCATATGCAGACAGGTAATTCACCTATCATTCAAAGAGCTATTGTGTCAACATTTAGAGACCAAAGTCGAGAATTAAAATATAAACAGGCATTTTACTCCAAAAGTAGTACTCCCTGCAGACTCGGAACCAATAACCCCAAACGTAATTTTGGTTTTGCTCAATTGGTTATAAATACATTTTTATAAAAAGACACAGGTGAAGGGAGAGGGGAAATCAGTACTTAAAATTCTTTCACAAGAATATTTTTATTTAAGTAAATAACTACACTCAAAAAGTAAGTATTTAAGGGGTTCTGGCTCTGTTATGTAGTAACAATTTAATTCACGTATCATAATGAAAGAGACGTTTTTCTACATTGCACCTACACAAGAAAAGAATTTGTTATCAGAGGGTAACAGGATGTTGAGAGGGCAAGAAATGACCTGACAAGAATAGCGCACTGGAGAAAAACTCAGAATGCGGTCACAACACAAAGAAAATAAGGAAGAAAGAATGGAGGACATTAGATGTGCAGCACCCCTCGGGTTTTTGGGAGAGGATACATTTTTAAACTCAAATGTCTAAAAAAGTCAGATCCTGTTGTCAAAGCTCCTTGAAAAACCTAATGTATTCATGTTATACAAGTACAAGGGGAGTTGTAGTGCGGGATGATTAAGTCCTCACACCATTTCTATCTTACCTAGTTCAGTTTTCTCCTCTTCTTTACATTAGAAGACAAGGCTAGACAACACACACACCCAATGCAACAACTGGCTGACAAAAAAGAACAAATCAACAAACAATGATAAAACTTCCATTACTAGGTATCTAAATTAAATGGAAGAGCTTTCGATGCCACAGTGCTGTGCTTGTATCTTAAATCAGCTAACACTGCATGGCATGTAACTAGATCAGACTACACAGAAGGATGTTGCTCTGGCACTGCAGTCCTGCAGAGATGTCCCTCGCTCCCCTCCCCCACAACCCTGATCAACAATGAAACAGTTGACATCAACTTTGCAAGTGCTAACATCTTGAGTTAACATTTCCTGCACAGGAGCTGCTACTTTGTTTTTTGAAGACTCAGAAAGACAACAGGACATCATCTCCCATTCACTTGGTTTTCCTTCATCTGACATCACGTTCAGAAATACACAAAACCCTGTAGCAAAACACTTGAACCTTGTTTGCTGAGCTCCAAATAACTGTTCTTAAACACTGGCTTTTTAAGAACTGACTCAAACATAAAACTGCAGAACAAAAAATCATCCACAGGTTGTATTATGTTAAATATGGTCAAGCAGGGACTACAGAGTCTCATCCCATTACCTGGATTATCTTTAAATCCTATGGCTTTGCTGTTCCTGCCATCTCCTTTACCTCTCTCAGCACTACCCACTCTCCCTTCTTCTCCTCTGTCTTTAAATTACATACAACCCTGATTTGGCTAGCCCAGGCACAACTACCCTGTCTTCTGCCTGACTCCAGGATAACATGCCTGATTACCTCCCACCTGAATGAGCTAGAAACCTAGCACTCCCCCACCTCTGCCTCAGCATAAAGACCTTAGGCTCTGCCAAAGCTCAGTCTCCTGAGCCAAGGTGGACACACAGCACTTCACTTGGGCATCACACCAACATCTGCTGCCCACCACAGCCAGAAAGCAGCTCACTACATGAACTGCAGAGAGACATGAGCCTGGCAGCTGTCAAGAGAACAGATGCAAACGAAGCAGCAGCATGGACAGCACAGGCAGGCTGGAGGCATCAGAAAGAAGCATCCGACTTTTGGAAGCTGGGGCAAAGTCAGTACCTGACAACAAAGGCTCTGGTGCTGGAAATGGCCAAGCTTTCTATAAGCCCTTGTGGTGCAAGATGCAGGGGTGGGGGAGGGCAGGAAGGAGGCAGCAGCGGGGGCAGCAGGGTCTGCAACACCATGGTGACAAGGACCGGGGACTTTGCCAAGAGGTTAAATAGACTGGTAGATGGTTTGGGTAGAATCAATCACAATCATGGAGTAGGGGTGGAAGGGACCTCCAGAGCTCATCTAGTGCAACCCTCTGCCTGAGGCACAATCATCCCTATCCAAAGTATCCCATACAACCTATAATCTAAGCCAGGGGTCAGCAACGTTTTTGGGCAGCGTGCCACAAACCCTTTCTGGACTTGTAAGACGTTGGCGTGCCAGGAGCAGACGGCAGGAGAGCCGCAAGGGGTCCGATCCTTCTTACAGCAGCGCAATCCCAGTCCCTCCTCTGCTGTCTGTCCTGAGACGCACACGCACTGCTGCTGACACCGAGCTGGACAGGAGCTCTGCAGACCCGGGTGCAGCTGCTCGCAGCCTCCCCACCGCCTGCTGTGAGCAGCCTTGGCTCCACGGTGGGTGGCCCTGAACCCAGCCTGGCTGGCAGGCAGCCGGGAGACTGAAAGCAGCCATCTGCAGAGCCCCAAACCGGGTGGTGCACGTGCATCTCAGGCTGGACAGTGGGGAAAGGGCCGAGGCTGCCGCAAGAAGGATCAGGCCCCTTGCAGCTCCCCTACAGCCGACCCCAAGGGCCAAACAAAATGTCTTCATGTGCCACACACCACAGACCTGACACTCAGCACAGGCACCTGCCTTACAAACCTACAAAAAAAGACTGGCTGGGGTTACGTGAAAAAGACTGGCTGGGGTTACAGCTGCCCAGAGCAGGGGGGCTGCACCTGATGATCCTGCCCTATGCGTGTGCAGACTGGTGACAACAGGCGCAAGTCAGTCAGGGGAACCACCACCCGCTCCCGTGGAGGACGACATCTCCCCCAGAGAAAGGGGGCGCTCCCCCGACACCGGGAGCGGTGCCCTCCTGACCCCCCGAGGAAGAGGCCGGCTTAGGCTGGACGGCCGCTCCCGCTCCCCTCCCGGGCGACGCTGCGGGAGCGGCTCCCGGCCGCGTCCTTACCCAGTTGCCGAAGCCGTACTGCTCGATGGCGTCGAGCAGCAGCTGCTCCTCCCGACTGCTCCAGCCGCCCTCGGCCTCGGCGCCCCACAGCGTGAAGCGGCCGCCGTCCACCAGCTGGTAGCCGTGCCATCGGCGGTGCGGCCCGATCTCGGCGCCGGCCGAGAAGCAGTCCGGGCACAGCTCGATGTCGGCGCACTCGGTGCAGCGGAAGCGCAGGGAGCTCACCTCGGCCAGGCAGTACACGCAGTACTTCTTCCCCAGCTCCGCCATCTTCCCCCGCCCCGCCCCACATTGCGCACGCGCCGCCCCGCCCCCACCAATGGTCGCGCGCCCCGGGGGCGGGGCCACGCCGCGGCCGCCCAATGAGCAACAGGGGGGCCTGCTCCGCCCTCTCCAATCCCGCCGGGGCGGCGGGGCGGGGCGACAAAGCGCGCCCCAATGAGGGCAGTGACGCCGAGCCGGTTTCCCTTCGTTACAACCAATCAGAGCCCTCGGCGGGGCGTTACCGTTGCTCCCCCCCCGCGGCCGTTGCTCCGCCCGCCGTTACCATGGAGACGGGGGAAGCCGTCGCCGAGTCTTGGGGCGCCATGGAGGAGCCGGAGGAACCGGAGGAGGTGGAAGAGGAGGAGGAAGGGGAGGCCGAGGCCGCGAGCCCCGAGGCGGGGTCGGCGGCAGAGGTGCGGCGGCGGGCGGAACTGATGGAGGAGTACCGGGCGCTGCTGGCCGAGCGCGAGCGGCTGCGCCAGGCCACGGCGCGCCAGCAGTTCCGGCTGCGGGAGCTGCTGCTGCAGCGCGGGAAGCGGCCGGACGAGCCGCCGCGGACCGAGCCCGACGCCGAGGAGCGCTACGCGCGCTGCCTGGCCGCCCTGCACGACCTGCGGGCCCTTCGCACGCAGGAGGCCGCCTTGGCCGAGCGCCGCCAGGCCGTCCGGGAGAGCGCCTGCGAGGAGGCACGGGGCCGCGCGCGGGCGGCCGGGGCCGCC
>NW_017728948.1:21044580-21118900 GCF_001723895.1 Crocodylus porosus
GGCGGCCGGGCGGGGAGCGGGCCGAGCTGGAGCGCCTGCAGGCCGCCGAGCAGCGCAAGGACGAGATGATCAGCCAGGTGAGGCGGCGCAGGGGAGAGGGGCTTTGCGTTACCGTATTGTCCTGTCACTAGTTGAAGTGCGTGTGTACACCAGGAAATACGGGAGCGAGTGCCCCGAGCTCCTGGGCAGGAAGGACAGCAGGGCACATTATTGTCCTGTCAGTAGTTGGGATGCGTGAGTACACCAAGAAATACAGTAGCAAGCACTCCACCAGCTCCTGGGCAGGAAGGAACAAAAGTCATACTGCCATATTGTCCTGGCAGTAGTTGGGGTGCGTAAGGATGCCAGGAAATACCGTAGCCAGCGCTTCAGCAACTCCTAGAAAGGTCACGTTACTGTACTTTTCTGTCAGTAGTTGGGGTGCGTGAGGTGGCCAGGAAATGCTCATGCCTTTCTGCCCACTCCCACCCTTCCAGGTACGCCTAGAGAACATCAAGCTGAAGCATAAGATTGAGCAGCTGGAAGCAAGACTGAAGACCCAGGAAGAGCTGGCTGAGGGGCTGCACCTCATCGACTTCGAGCAGTTGAAGATTGAGAACCAGACCTACAACGAGAAGGTGGACGAACGCAATGAGGAGCTGCTGAAGCTTAGGAAAAAAGTCACCACCACAGTGCAAGTCTTGACACAGCTCAAAGAGAAGCTGCAGTTCGTGGAAGCCGAGAACCAGGAGAAGAAGGTCGAGCTGCTGCAGATCGAGGCAGTGCTGGCGCAAAAGAGAGATGTGCTGACCAAAACCAAGCAGGCCAGGGATCGTTTACGGGCAGACAATCAGAGGCTGCAGCAGAAGTGTGGCTTGCTGGGGAATGAGGTGCTGCTGCAGGACTTTGAGAACAAGGTGGATGCTGCTCAGGTGCTGAATCAGCGGCTGGAGAACCTGAAACAGCACCATGCTGGTCTCACCATTGCCTGCAAGGGAATCAAGAAAAAAATTGAGGAAGCCAAATCCTTTCTATCGCCGTGAAGATACCAGAGGGAGACGAGATCTTTAGAGACACCAAATCCGGGGGTGGAGGGGGTAGAAATAAAAGTACTGGGAAATACCAAATATTTTTTTTTTGTATCGGCAAGGGGATAAACTAAATATTTTACTGGAAAATAATCTCCTTTCTATAGCATGTTTACTACTATTTATTGTGCAGGAGACTGCCATACAGTTATGCCTATCAAATGGCCCTTGAAGAAACCAAGCACATTTGGCCCTTTTTTAATGAAGTATTTTCACACTTAACTAAACACCTGACATTGTAACCCCTGGCAAAGACCGAATCAACCTAAAGTTCTTCTGGTTCTGCCATTAACATATGTTGTTGGCCTCTGCAGTTTCAGTTTCTTTTTTGGAAACTCAGCATACTCACCTGGTCTTTAAGCACATTTTTTAAAATACTGAATTTTTAAAGCTATTTCTAAAGCTATAAACGTGCATTACACAAATTGTTTTTCTTTGGTGTTCTGATTAAGGAATAAAGAAAGGTAAAGAATGATTTGACACTTAAGGCCCCTACAAAACGCAACACTAAAAATACAATATTTTGTAGTTGAACTTAAAATTTCAAACCCAGTAGTCATGGTGACTTAGCTAAGAAATTAAATCAGTGGAGAATTTAAATTCCACAAGCTCTGATTCATTAATCATTATCTAATTTCAGCTACATATTTAACATACCTGAAAGTCTTCTGAGAAATGATAGACCGGAGGTTATAACATTCCAATTACAAAATAAAAAACAAAAATACCATCATTACTATCCCATGTCCTAAAAATGAGCACACAAACTTGTCTTGAAATGCATTGGCCAAATTAGTGGCAATGAGAAGAGTACATGGCACTAAGAAGCTTGGAACAGTGGCTTACACTTGTTTGTTTCTCCAAATGATCTCTATGGTAGATTTTTTATGGGGTTTATTTTTTTTGAACCACTTCACTTAAAATATTGGTATCACAACTAAAAATGGATGCAAGAGGGCAGAATTCAGTCTGTAACAAAGAAGCTGGTCAGTTCATTACTGTGAGCATGAGGCTTATTATTATTAAGCCATCCCACATGGGGTTAGCATTGACAATATGGTCCATTAAGTCTTGCCTTGCCTCCTCTTAGAATTTGATTTGACCGGATGCTGCGGAAGAGCCACGTTTTTTAAAGAATAGTTAAAAGATGCAGTAAAACACACAAGTCACACTTAGTCAAGATTCGGTACATACAAATAACTGCTAAACCTGCAGTAGTATGGAGGTAGTTTGAAGAGTAGGGTGTTACTTAAAATACATTTTATTGCAGTTAATAGCTTTGTACCCATCGCTAGTCAGTACAAGAAGAAAATTACCTTAAATCAGAATTGTCAAAAGCATCTAGCCCTGCAGGCTGGATCAGTGGTGCAGGGCTGCCCCTGCAGACTGAATCAGGCCCACAGGACCTCCCCCTGACCATGCTAGTTCAGGACCTGGTGAGAAGAGGCTGGGTACTTGGCTGCTACCATGGGAACAAGCTACAGTATCGGGCTTCTTACTGCCATGCTGCTAGGGCTTGGCTCTAGGATTGCAACTTTTGCCTGGGCACTTCGCTGCTGCAGGAACAAGTTGCAGACCTGGGCTGCTTTCTGCAGTACTGCTAGGGCTCTAGCACTGTCTGTCTCTCCTGGGTTCCTGGCAGCTAAGCCAATGACAGCTGTGCTGCTGGAACCCTGTGGCTGCAGCCAAATGCCTGGGCAAGAGTCATGGCACCAGAGCCCCAGCATCAGCATGGGAAGAAGCTGGTGTCATGAGTGCTTGGCTGGCATGGAAACAAGCCAGAGTGCCAGGCTTCATCTCTCAGTGCTGGAGCCTCAGCAGCATGGCAGCTCACATCCAGGTGCTTGGCTGCAGCCATGAGAAGGTCTTCCCTCACCCCCATCAAGGCTGTGAGCCATATGATCTGGCTCTGCAAGCCAGATGTGGCCCAGGTAACCCTGTCTTAAAAAAAAAAAAAAAAAGAGTAGTCTTGTGCAAGTGAAGCACTTGTTTGTTTTTCCATTTTGGTAAAAGGTGTAACAATACAAGTAAAAGATTCCTTGAACCAGAATTGCCCCATCTACTTTTTCTCATGTAATGATCAACTTGTAGTTTTATCCCTATGCCCTCTTCCATACTACTTGTGAAGAGAAACCACATTTTGTGCGACTCTCCCAATTCCAAACAGAGTAGCAAACTTACTCCTACTCACTGAACCAGTTTAACTTCGGTCCCAACGCCTTGCCAGGATAGTTGGATTTTCTCTTCAATAAAGCAACCTACATTATTCTTTGAGACTAAAAAGAAATTTAAAAAATATAAAAGTTTCCCATAAGCTGTTTACTTTAATAGACTAAAGATCAAGGGCTAACATTCCTGTTGTTTTTACAACCATGGGAAATGACAAGTGATGGGGACAGCAGGAAAGAGCTTTCCTGGAAAATTCCTCTGTGCTGGCATTTGCTCTTTACTCTTTGAGTTTGTACATAATTTGGGCATGTGTGCGTGCACAGGTACACACCCAAAAACTCCCCCCAAATTAGAAACATTTACTAAATCCTCATGTACCTTTCTAGGTATTTCCTTTTTGTCAATAGTGACAAAATCATTGCAACTTTGTGCCCTTCTAAATCCTCCTAAGAGATTAATTGTAAATTATGAGGTGATGCCAGGGGATCAATAAATGCAAAACCCTTATCCCTCTTCTGTGGGGAAAAAAATAACATCATGGCACAAGTCAAAAGAGGTTAAAATCCTCTTTCTTCACAAGCTCTGTGTAAACATGTGGTAGCTAAGAAAAAGGAAAGCTTCCCTTCCTCCACCAGTACTTTCCAGCAAACTGAGATTATATCAACCAGAGGGCAAGGAAAAATAAAGCCAGTTAAAAACAAAACAAAACAAAAAACTCTCTGTAGTGTTTGCAAATGTATAGTTCCTATTTGATTCAGTGGATGCGGATAGCATTCTTTGTCAACATATTTGGAAGACTTCTCCCAATAAAAAGGCTTCTGATTTTAGGTTTTAACCCATAAAAGACCCCAATAAGAAGTGAAATGGTTCATTCAAAACACTGAAAACAGAAAGACCACTATACATAGATATTTGATTCATGCTGACTTGCACTCCTTTCTTTAGGTAATGTCTGTGCTCCCTAGATCATCAGTTCATGTTGGTTATATAAAACCCAACTACTGTGTTGGCAGCAAATTCTTACACGTCTACTGAAGACAAAGATGGGGACAATTGTACACATATGCTATACATAACCATCCGCTAATACAAATTGTTGAAACAAAAAACCCTTCCACATAGCAGCCACAAATGAATACCTGTGACCATCAGAATTCTATTATGGAAGAGAACAAAGGGAAGAAGGTGGGAGGTGCAAGTCCCATAGTCATGATATATATGGCAGGACACATACTAGATCTTACCTGCTTTTTGTGGCAGGACCATAAAAAAATGCAGGCCTTTTGTCAGCAAAGTTTATATGAAATGCACTTAAATCAGAGCTTCAAAAGGGGACGTAAAGTATTAACATGCCAAGTCATTTTATAAACACTCCCTCCCTCCTACCCTCTGAAGTGGGTCCTATTTAGGCAAGAATTATGGGTAGGGCCCTTCTGAATTCGCGATTGCACAATTTTTGCAGAACATATGAAATTGGGCGGGCTCCGTGAAAACTGGTGGACTTTGCAATTCTGGCGGGGTCACTGCAAAAAAAAATTACTGAAAATAAAGTGGCACTGCAGCCCCATGAAGGGCTACTGCCTCCACCCCTTGCTGTTGATTGGCTGAGAGGGCTGCCTGTTGTGCAGCCATGCCCACTACACCAATTGGTAGCAAGGGGTGGGGCTGCATTATGAACAGCCCTTGCAACGCAACAGCAGCGAGGGGTGGGACCACAAGGACCCTTTGGCCACACAGGGCCCACGAAAATGGGAGCCAGCCCCAGAATCTGCCCGTGAAATTGGCCAGCCACCTCCTCAAGTTAGGTAGACCCCTAATTATAGGCAGAGATGTGAAAGCCATTAATTAAACCATTTGGGGTATCTTTTTGGAACTAAAAGCTTCTAAAATGCCACATTGAAAATAAAACTCAAACTGAAAACAGAAGCCTACAGAAATTCAGGAACTTAGTTTCGGATGACACTGGCACCACGTGATTAAGGTAACTTTACATGACTTTATTTAATAAAACCATATATTTACAGTTCAAAAAAGTTCCAGCTTGATACACTTACCTAAACAAAACAAACTGATAACTACATAAAAACAATCTGAACATGATATACAGACGGTGTATCAATGGGCTTCTACATGTTCTAGTATTTAAAACATCCAAAAATATACGCCGTTATAAAGTACCCTTTAAAATGAAATTCTTTTCTAAATGATACTTTTAGCTACTACTGATTGAAGATACAAAATGTTTTTATTATAAAGTGCAGGTTGCACAAAAATATCAAACCTGGTTGAAGTCTAGTTTCTCCAATTTGCTGCATGTAAAGTGAAAATTGCAGGCTTCTGAAATATTGCAGCATTTTAAGTCTACTTTAAACCCATGGAGAGAGAAGGGAGAGAACAGCTCTGATGTGATGCAGACATGTGCCAAATGAGGGGAAGAAATCTCATGCATTGTCTCACATGTACCCTTGAATGCTCAAACAACAAAAGCAAGTTAGCAAAATGGGTGATGTAATCCCTGAATTTATTATGGAATTCTTCCTTACTTGCTAATTAACAAGATTTGGTATACTGTCAGAAACTTAAAAAAAGCTGTAGTGGTAAGCAATCCTATGCTATTACTACACATCTTAATATATTGGGTTTTTTGTTTTGTTTTTTTTATCAAAATTCAAGCATATTTTCAAATCAAGTCTACTGAAAAGTTTAAACAATTGCATCTTTAGGCAGGTGAAAAAGATTTTCCAAATGCAGTTTTTAAACGAACTGTGCAAAGCTCCTTATTGCATTGCTTTTCTTCATTACATAAAGAACAGACCATATGTACACAAAGAAAACAATTCAAAAATATATACATCCTCAAAGAACAGGAAAAAACCCAACAGAACAAAAATAATTACATCTGCCAGTCACAAACAGTGCACGAGTGCTGCAGCAGGCCTTTTTCTGACCACCACGCCCATTTTCAGAGTTACATTCAACAATATTGGGAAGGGAGGAAAAAAAAACAGATCAAGGATTGCTGCAAAAATACCATGGCTAAAGAATGCATTCTTGCAAGATGACTGAGCCATATCACAGAAGACTTGGTTTACTAGGAAATGGGCACTAAATTGTGATGAAAACCAAGTTACAGGTCTCAAAGCTAGCTACGGTACCATCTAATTGAACGTACACGAAGGAAAACATTGGTCTGAGTAAGTTTAGTAAGTCATGTAAGAGTATAGTGCAAATGTTTTGGATGTTAGGCCTCTCTACACCTTCATGTAAAGGCATATTTGTGGTATTTAAAAGGTATTAATGTCAATCAATAGCGACTGACCTTCCAGCTTTCTATTGCACTTAAAAGCACGTAACGTGAGTACCAATCACAGGAGGACCAAAGCTAAGCAATTTCAGATGAGGGAATGGAAACATTACCACATCTATGCCCAATTGCTTATCTTCACAAAAAAATTACTAAGTCACTCCCTTACTGAAGAAATTAAAGGTCAGTATCAAAAACAAACTAACTAACCAATTACACTGGGTGCACAGGGAAGGAAGGGAAAGAGGCCAAAGAGGTAACAGACTTGCAAGCTGCATTTGCATTACATATTCTCTGTGATCAGGAGTTCTGAAACACTTAACACAGACAAGTCATGGTAAGCCTTCTTAAATATTATAGTCAAAATACCATATAAGGAGATTAATAATAATTTGCATGTATAATGTGGTCATTTGACATTAAATGCTGTATGTACTTGGAATGCAAGAGTGTGCAAATACACTTCCATTTTAACCCAATGTTAATTTTAGTTTCCCCTAATTCATATTTGTTTCAGACAACACTAAAACAAAATCAGCTTAGAGAACAGACTGAAGGATGATGTTAAACAGAAGATACAAGCCTGGAGAGTTCAGGATTCCCATTTACTCTATCAAACGTATATTGCTTCAGTTAGTTTCCCTTTTCAGAGCTGCAACTCATACTATTTATAAAGCACATAATGCGATACACTTCCTTGTAAAGTGGAAAACATACAGCATGGGCACTTATGATTTACAATCAAACATTAAGTTGAAGGCAGAAAATTTTAACTGTATAACGAAAATATGTAATTGAAGTTTGCGGTCTCCAAACTTAAGTGTATTACAGTGTGTTCCAGGCTGGTCTTAAAACAGCTAGGTGGATTGATTCATGTTACTTGTCCTGTTACTGTTTACATTTGACATTCCTTACTAAACCTCATTTGATTGTTGCCATTTAGGAGCACTGTACCTGCTATTAAAACGGAAATGGAATTGAACCCACACAGAGCAATATTATTGTAATGCCAAGGATTACACCTTGATGAACACAAGTAATTCAGTGGGATTAAATTTAGCACTTCCCCAGTGTATCCAAATTGGAAAACACTATTGAAAGTCATCTTAAAAATGGTCTCTGCTGCTGTACTAAAAGTCTGACTTCATCCTTCTTAGTCAAGTATATTTTCTACTTACCATTTTTGTCAGTGAATGGAATGTAGTTCTATTTTTAATCTAATGATATCTTTGGTAAATGGGGCCTAAAGCCTTTAAAAACAGGAATCATTTCTCAAGAAGTGGTCCTCACCCTGCTTAACTATAAATACCAGCACCAGGTATTGGAGATCCAGATCTAGTTAAACTCTTGGATATGGGATGTATATTCTGGCTAAGGATCAAACTAGGGGAACAGATTTCAAAGCATGATCAATGGCCAGTATTTTAAAACAATCATTGAAATGAAAAAGGAAAACTTAAAATGGTTTGGGTTCACTGCCTTCGTTAAAAGTGTAGAATGTGTAATGCTGTCCCCACACATTCTACTGAGCTTCTTTAGGCTAGGCCTTGGTTTCGTTATTTAAAATAGGTCCCTTTCCCTTATTTTGTTTTCTGTTAAGGCCATCATCTCCAATGCCAAGCAAAACTCTGAAACACTTTGATGCAGCTCCACGTATGTCAAGCTGTACTCAGTCCGTTTGCCATTCAAATTTTTTTCCCCTGGGCATCAGTTTGAAGCAGCTGTAGTTTTCAGCGTTTGAGTGAAGGGCTTCCTTTCTCCATTTCCCGGTTGTCTTTCTGCAATGCAGTCAGTACCTGAGGTATTTTAAAAAGGGAGCATAAGGTTAAAAAGTGTCTCCTACCACAAGAACAGCTACAATGCACTCAGCTAGGCAGGAGTTTCCCCAATTACTTTCAAGCAAGGTGGCTTTAAGAATATTTTATTTATATTCATAGATTTTAATTATTTTTATATAAATAAAAATATTATATCCAGACTTTAAAAAATTCCTTTGCACTGAATGACAGTCCTGGAACAGTTAACATGACAAGACTTTTGGCCACTAAGATATATAAAACAATCTAAGCTAAAAAGGAAATATACACTACCACAGCCTAGGTGTTGGGTTCTCAACTTCCATCCCCAGTTGCAATGTAAAATCTACTGCTGCCAAAAGATGCCTGGGGGAAAATATATTAGCAGAATAAATCCCAATAACTACAGCAAATAAAACACTACAAGCCAGAGCTAATAAGCTCTCCAGTCAAGACGCAAATGACACTGCCTTGGTCAAGTCACTTCACCTCTATCTGAAGAGTCTTCTGACTCAGGTTAGCCAGTCGTTTATCAACTGGGATCTGTCGCAGGACAACTGTTTCTAATATATCATTCCAGTCAAGACATCCTCTGCCCACCTGGGCTCTCAGGGCATCTTTAGACATGTTCTGGGGTGGGGGCCCTTTAATCAGAGTGGCTCTCAGGAGCTACTTAAAGTGCCCGTAGAGTCTCACGTATTCAGCATCCTGTGCTTCAAAATAGTGGTGGGTGAGCTTTAACTAAAGCTCATTTGACAAGCTTTTGTTAGAGCACCTTGCTGCCATTTTGAATCGCAGGGATGCTGAATATGCGAGATGCTGAGGCTGCTGGACTGCGCTAATTAGCATTTTCCAGTCTGCTCCAACGTGTGCCAATTAAGTGCCCTTAAAGTTTGGGTAAGGCACTCCAGATACACAAATACATTTTATATCAAACCAGGGATTCACAAACTTTTGTTCATGCAGGACTGCTTAAAGGTGGGACATCACACTAGGGACAACAAAGTGAAACTCCAATGCAGTATCTTTGTGCAATAGATATTATGTCACATGCTTTATATATACACAAAGTTACAATAAGAAGAATCCAATATCAGCAAGAGCTTAATTCAAACCTGAGTTGGACTTTTACACAGTCAACTTCCCTTGCCAATAAAAGGCATCAGGGTAGATGTAACTGAGCATCTCCCAAACCATTCAAAACATCCTTAACAGTGGATCACAGTGCTCAGGTTTGCCAATTAATTACCACTGAATAGAGTCAATAGCTCCAGCCTTGCTGATCAGCTGGTTCTGTTGAGGATGGCCACCGCTAAAAAGTCCCTTTGTGGACTGCATACAAACACTTCTTAGACTGTGTGTGGCCTGTGGGCTACACTTGAGGAGCCCCTGCATTAAACCCTCAGAACAGGGACTGAGACACAGAACTACTCCTCACTCATGGTTGAGTGTCCTAACCACAAGGCTTGTCCTGTCTGTCTCTCTCACTCTTTACCTCTTTTTCTTTTTTTTTTGTCAAGGGGCACAACTTCAAGAGGAAGGATGGGGAAGTGTTTTCCCTCAAGAACAGTCAATGAGCAGGTAACTCTTCAAGGAGTGGTAGATGCAAGTTAGAATCTGTTCAGGCAGGAGTGCACAGCATCCAGGTTTTCCACTTCATGGATGAGTCTCCTAGGACTTGGGGAAGCACCACTTCCTCCATTAAAGGTACAGTGAATGACATCCCATTTCTGAAAGGAATAACTCAGGTGCCTAATTCCACAATCTGGGGCTATGAATCAAGGCACTTGCTACAGCTCAGGAACCCGAGTCCCTAAGGGAAGGAAAGACACGCACCTCTCAGCAGCATCCCACATGGTGTGCTGGATGTTGTGAATCTCGGTTTGAAGCACTTAACTTCACTCCTACACTGTACAGAGTTTAGATGCCTAACTCAAGAGCTATGGACTCAAGAAGCCAGGCACCAAAAAAAATAGGTGTTGAAATGTTCAGCATCACAACACCCAATTCTTTTTTAATGTAGCCTTAACTCCCATCTCCATGTAGATATATTTAGAAAGCAAGATTTGCTTTGCCATATTTGACTGATTTGGCAGTTTGACAAGTAGTATCAATGAGGAAAATTCCTACAGAATTCAGCCATCAACTTCTGTCACAAAGGTCTGTTGTTTAACTGAAAAGTTGTAACACTGAGTTTGAGTCTTCTTTAGCCTCCTTAGTAGGAGAAAGAAATAAAAATTATGACACCACTGCTGTTCAAGCTGGGATCTATTACAACCATCTATTGACTACTATGCACCACCAGTTTCCCAGGGGGAAAAATGCTCAGGGCAGCCCTTTTCCTGACTAGCTGCCTGCCAGCATCACAGAATGACCTGCAGATTCCTCAGCCTCACCCAACTGTAACGTGCGCTCTTTGTACTCCTACATGTTCAATCCTTCCTGCATCTGAAGATTCACTGGTTAAAGGAGGCAGATATTCAAATGCTCTTTACCTGAGCCCACTTTTTGTTTCTGCTTTGTATCTGAATTGCAGCAATAGAGGTGAAGAATTCTTCTGAAGGCAAATCCTCTGGTAACTTTGTTAGGAATTGAGCTATATGAATGAAGTCCATTTTGGTCAAAATATCTTCAAAAAGTTTTAGTATTCCCAAGGCCGTACGGAAAAGGAACTCCTCTCCATCACGGCAGAACACGTCCCAGACACGACATGCCAAGTCTAGTGGCAAAGATTTGCTATACAATGTGAATATCCTGAAAAGAAAGGAAAATCTTTAGAAAATAAGCTGAAGGAAAATCTTCAGGACATAAGCAATGTTCAAAGCAAACTGTCATCACAAGTCTCTGAAAAAAGTCAAACCTCGGTACTGATCAGGTACTGCCCAACAGAATGGTTCACTTCTATTCGGTATTTTATACTGATCACCAGTGAATATTTACTATTTGAGCTACTCAAAATAAAGAACAGGTGCACTGGTAAAGAAGATTAAGCACCTCACTATTAATCCAGGGTCACAAATTCAAGCCTAACTGCAGATCTGCACCTCAAGTTGCCCTCTGGTAGGCCCAACTGTAAGTGGGTACTGGTAATTTGGGTTGTGGAGTTAAAGGTAGTCAAACATGACACTAAACACTTAATGCCCTTTCATTCAATGGCTACATAAATCAGTATGCTTGACCACACTAGCACCTAAACTCCAGACAGACCTTAAACCTCACTCTATTTCACTGTACAAGTTTTGAAGCCCAATTTTTAACTCTTAGAAGTCAACCTCAACTTATACATCATATCACCATCCCCAGTGAGCGGCACCGCTTAAAAGTGGATGAAGACAGGCTCAGTGTTCGGCTGGCACAGCGCCATCCCTTATGAGCAGTACCACCTAGGTTGAGCCAGCCAAGCACTGAGCCCAGTGCCACTAGCAGGGGGCGGTGATAAGTCAAGGTTGAGTTTTAAGGGTTACAAATTGGGCTTCAAAACTTGACTTGAATTGTGAAATATGGTACTCAAAATATTGGTCAACACAGCATACAAGTTGATCTCATATTTCTGATCCAAAAACTAAGATTGACTTATACACTACAAAATTCCTAACTTTTTTGATCAGAAAAATGGGGGGTTGACTTATACACAATGAAATACAATACTAAAAATGTGCTGATATAAACATATGGAAAGGCTCATGTCCTTTCTCTTAAGAATGCACCATTCACAAAAAGAGAAAGAGCACAGACAGGGATAAAAATATATAAGCAGAGAGGTAGGGTGATAACAGGCACAGCTTCTAAATTCTGCCTATCCCCCACCATGCCCCCCAAAATCTCTCATCTCTCCTTCATGGAGTGAACAATTAGGCTTGAGGTTCAGGTCAGAGGAAAGACACTGAATATGGAGATGGCTGCAGGAAAACTAAGAGCATTAGCTGATGAAATACAAGGGTGAGCGTAGCCTGGTATAGCCTTAAAAATCTTGACCCATAGAAAACTTGACAATGCAAAAGAGAAGAGGGAAGATTTTAGAGGCCATATTCTCAACAAGGTCTGAATGTAAGCATGGAGGTGATTAATGAGGAGGCAGCTACAGGAATGGCAACAGGAGATTAGGACTTGGACAACGGCAGCAACTTCAGAACATGAATCAAAGCTGTATTTTAGAAACTGTGCATAGGAAGAACGCATAAGATTTGGACACAGACATGCTGAGCATGGAGGGAGAGGTAGAAAGAAGAGCTGAAGCTTATACTCTTAGGATCCCAGCATGGTTGACAGGGAAATTAGCTGTAGTTACCAGCAACAGGAAAAATGGGAGAGACTTTTGGAGGAATGACACATTCAACTATAAAGATATGGCAAGTGATCCAGAGATGGACTGAAGGGAGATTTGCAAAACACTGGTAGAAGATGGTAGTTCAAGTTGTGCAAGTAGATAAAGATGACCAGAGTACAACCAAATGAGGGAGGAACTTCTTTTCTATTACTGAAACCACAAGTTTTTTTCAGTTTCCAAAGCACCTGGGGACTGCACCACCTGGCCAGAATACTGACTCTTATAGTAAGAAGCAATAGCACAACAACTCCTCTTTACTCCCAACAGCTCCAGAGGGCACTGATTCACACATCTATAATCATAACTGCAACTGAAAGCAAGTCCCAGGGATCACGCAATACCATAGTGGAATACAGCTAATTCTAAAAGGAGTCTTTCATGTTGTGTCACTCCTCATTCCAACTTCCAACTACACCAGTGCTCAGAGTACTGCTACAGCCACACTAAGACATTTTTCTAGCATTCTGACAGCTAGCAAAATAACTGAATACAACTCAAGTGTATTCACTTCTCAGCCTTTTGACTCAGACCAAATGCTTAGTTCCCTGTGAGCAAGCTGCTGCAAAAGAAATTCACCAGCAGAGGTCAGCAAGCCACTGAACAAATCTAAAATCAATTTCTCCCATTCCCACACATTTACCTTGAAGAATTTCTGTGTACTGTTACACAGTAGTTGCCTCTTGAATACTCTCTGATGTAATGTTGCTACAGGAAGCTGATCCTTCACTTAAATGCCAGTACAATCAAATATACCAAAAAAACAAAATCTCTCCCTTTCAAAGAAGTCTTATTCCCTTTGCTGTTTTGTCGTCACCAGACAGCAAGGGAGGCTACCACCGCTTTTTAAATCTACTGGCTGCTTGGGGGCTGGCTGTGGCGTTGTAGATTTTACACCACTATACCACGCCTCTCCACCCCTCCCAAGAATGTGTTATGATATGGGGTGCTATGCAACAGAATTGCTATGCTCTGCCATCTGCATATATGAGCAGATGCTTGCTTTCTAAACAAGATAAATACGGTTTTACAGTGCAGTATAATAGTGAAACAATTAAATAGCCCTAAAGCCTTCTTAAGTCACCAGGTGGCCCAACAACTGTGCTTAGTCAGCTAGCAACTAGCATTTTAAAGCTGGACTTGTTCATTTGTTTTGTCTTATTCATTGCTTCAGCCTTTACTTATGTAACTCATGTGCAAAATAACTGCAGCCATGCAGGAAATTAAACAATCACAGCAAGTTTTCAGCTCTGTGCCCTCAAGCAACCCTCCACTGAAGAAAAAGTTTTATTTTTCACTCTATGGAAAGAAGACTAGTCGTAAGTCACATTGGGTATCTTTGTAACTTGCAAGGAATTGGATTAATTGATTCTTATTTGCAGCAGTCCGAAGTTAAATGTATAAACCTTTGGGGACTGAGATTACACCCCATGCCATAGAGCAGGGGATGGCTAACTTGTCACACAGACACCACAAGTGGCACGGGTATATCATACAGCAGATAGGACAGGAAGCAGAAAGCAGAGCAGCAGGTGGGGCAGTGGAAGGGGTCAGAGTGCCAGTGTGGCATGCCTGCCAAAAAGGTTGGCCCTCACTGCAGTGAATGAAACAGTGCGTTAGTAAGAGGTACTTAGATTTAACACAGATTGACTTTTATTAGTAGATGTTTTGGATGGGGAATCCAGGAAAAAGATGACAAAGTTGAGATGGAAATACAAAGCGTCCGAGTGAGGGTACTACACATGCTCCATTAATGTTTGACATGCTGTAATACTTGTATTTTGGTTGTTGGAAATCCCAGATACTGTTCAGAAACTCAGCCAAATTTACTCTGAGTTACAATAACAAAGCAGTGCTGCCAGCTATGCCACTAATTTTCTGCACTCAAATGCTAGGATATCTGGATAGGCTGTGGCCCAACTAGGGTGCTTCCTCTTCTTTGTAAGATCTTACTGACAAGGAAGAGCTACTGAATATGGGAATGTCAGGAGCGAGAAAGGGGATGTAAATACAGTTTTGGGATGCTAGTAGTGGGAATCGGAAGATGACAAAGTAGCACAGCCCCTGCCCCTTTTCAGTTCAGCTATGAACAAAAGGTGGTGCAATGTAGGTTTTGGGATGGCAGACTGACTCTGTGATAACACAACAGAAGAATGCAGGTATCATGGCTGACCTGAAAAAAAAATATCCCCAGAGCAGCAGTCAGTGTTACTGGCAGGGTACACACATATGGAACACAGCCCAATGCTCCTTTATATACTTCATAACAGGCCTGAAAACTGGTATGCCAAATTTTTGGCTGACACTGAACTAAGGAATTTTTAGCTCTCTTAAATGCATTTGTGCAGCCTAACATATATTACAAAATAAGAAGATAGGCGCTTTTTTCATTTATAAAGAGTGACTTGGATTAGAAGATTTAATGTATTTGAGTTATCTGCTGCCTTATTATTTGAGGAGCCATCCAGCCTCCTTTCATCTCTGACCATTACTTCTCCCTCAGCATACAGCATCTTGTATTTATTTGGATTCATAGCTCTCAACCTTTTCAGATTTGAGACAGCCCTCCATAACTGTTGTAAATTAAACAGCACACCATTTCAAAAACTAATTTATTTATTACAATGCTTACTTCCTTGCAGAGGACCTGGGCACTACGGGGAGGGTGGGGAAAACTGGCCAGGCCCTAGAACCCTGCTTGGGAATCACCAGTTTAGACTGTGGACTTTTGGGGAAAAACACTTACATCTTCCTACATGCTCCAACAATACTTACTAGGTTAACATCCTCACCATTCTCCACAGGGTCTTTAGTGGTTATTGGACCACTTTCAGTGGTTACAAACCACCACTCAGGATAGCAGGTTTTTCACGACACTATTAACCAAATAATAAAGTGTCTAAGAAACCATTCTTCTGCCTTTTAGGTCTGGGGAAGGAACAAATGTGCCCAAAGGACACTTTGACCAATCTTTTCTATACATCAGTTCCTTGACAGCAGGCCCATAGGCTGTGTTGCTTACGTGTGTGGTGGTTGGGGCACTACACTGAAACATTCCACACTCACTCTGTGCACACCATCTCCCACGTGTGGTTGGCTTAGTGCAGCACCAAGCATAGGCAAGTAAGCTCCAAGAGCATTATGCTGGTGACACTACTGCTGCTTTTCCTTGGGGACGGGATGGTACTGCATGGTCCAAGTGTCCAGAGTGATACAGACATGTTCTCAGTCCCACAGAATAAGTTTTGAGCTGTGACATTTAGAATACAGTAAAACTTTAAATGTGTTGCTTCCTGACTTGTTTCTAAATGGTTAAAAGAGTGCTTTAGAAAACTGGTTATTGCCAAACCAGTAATTTTCTCAACTCCAGCATCACCAGCATGACATGGGGAAGCAGCGCAGTCTGTAGTGATGGAACTACAGCCTTCGATACAAGGGAGTCTAGTGACAGCAATGCCGATCAACCAGCTCTAATAGATTCACCAGAATCTCCATGACTGAATTACCGTATGAGTTTGGGTGGTCCCCTCTCCAAGAGGGAGGCCTGCATTCCAACAATACTGGACCCATTGCAAAGAGCTGAAGGAGAACAGTCTCTCTAGTGTCTTCTGCCCTCTTCAAATGGTTTGTCAATTCAAGTCACTTTATTATTCACCGTCTTCCCACCTGGAGGGCACTACTTAGTGTATTGATAGATTCACCAGAACAAGAGAGGTTTACCTGACATCTACTTTTTACTATACTAAGTAGTACATCTGTTGTACACCCTTTAACAATGTAAGAAAAAAAATGGTCATGTAACATTGAATACCAACTTCCATACATAATAAAGTGACCTTTAATTCTATCATATTAGATGAATGATGTAGATGTTATGCCAACATGGAACTGCAAACAACCAGGAGGCAGCAATCAGTCCATCGATATAAAAAACTTCACCATCACAATCTTTCCTAAATGAGAAGGCTGAGCTAAAAAAGGTTATATTAAGCACTAGGAGGCCACAGATCCTGGAAATTGTCATTTGCAAACCTTTAATGATGCTGAAAAGGCCTTGCAGGGGATGAGGGGGAGGAAGGAGAACAGTTGACTAAGTGCTGAACACACCTCTAACAGAACTAGTTAGAGCTGCTCTAAGCGGTGACCAAAAGTGGGTTGTTCAAGAGCACTGTATTACTTCCGAGGTCTCTTTGGGTCTGAACATGCTGCTACTTTTGCAACTTCATGTAAAATCTCTCTTGCATTTGATCTTTTTGCATTTTACCAAATTAATAGTTGCAGTGCTCTGAATTTCTCAGTAAGTTCTGGTTGAAAGCAAATATTCTTTTTAAAAAGGAGCACATTATTTTTGTCAGGAGTTACTGAAAATGATTCCCTCTAGTTTTGCAGTAATAAATGATTTACTTAATAAGAAACTTGGATGTGTTAAGTAATAAGACATGCAGTAGATGTCATGTCACACACACTTATAGAACCAGTATTTCTGGTCCTTTTATTAAAGGAAACAGTACTTATTTTAAATAAGGTGACCTTTGAAAGACACACTCAATTAACTACAGAATACAGTAGTAAAATGTTGTTGTCAGTAGCTGTGAATTACAGTTGAGGGGAGGGAGCTGTTTTGTTTAATTCTCTACCAATTGAAACAACCTGAATTCAAGATTAAGCGTCTTTATACTACAGTCCATATGCATGCACAATAAAATCCCTTGGAATTTCTTGGAACACATTCCTTCAATAGAGGCGCTACACTTAAATAACATATCAACATGTCCTGTGGCACTGAATTACATGAAGCAGCACAAAGAGGCCAACCTATTCAATTCTAATTAGAGCATTTGAGCAAGAAGGTTTCCCAGCAACTACGGTGTTTAACACAGTACTGGAATCACACCAGAATTGGCACCAGTTGAGATTTTATGCTTCCCAGGAATCATGCCAGACGCCTTAATACTAGCACAGATTGCTATGGATCCCAGAACAAATATTCATTCATACAGAAGCGATGTTGAGCTGTGGGAGCAGCTTCAAGGAGATTGTTAAATGCCAACTGAAAAGCCTGTCTAGTCAGAGAATTTAGAGGCGGCATAGTCAGTCAGAAGCATACAACAGTTCTAGAAAAGTAGGACTGGAGGGGACCTTGAGAAGGCATCTAGTTCAATCCTCTGCTCAAGGCAGTAATATCCCTAACTAAATCATGCCAATTGCATTAACCTAATCTTCAAAACTTCCAAGGATAGAGATCCCATAACTTTCCTGGATGAAGAAAAATAACAAACTGAAAATTTTCCAAGTGAAACACTTAGAAATGTTTCAAAAAGGAAACATTACAGACATTTCAAAATGTTAAAGCTAGAGTAAAAGCTGCATCATAATTATGGATGATACTTAATCATATATCGACAATTAGACCCTTCCCAGGGTCTAGGGTGGTACATGCAACCACTGGTACTCTGCTGTGTGAACAGACCTTCTGGTCATGCCTGTGAGATTGATTTGCTCAGTTCTCCTTTCCTAACTTTCATGCTATATTCCACTGCCCCATGTGCTGCTGGGGTGCTCTACATGTGTGCCTTTAATGTATGCCTTGCACCTACTTATGCAGCAAGGGGCAGCTACAAGATTTTCCATCGATGCAGATTCGGACATGGGTAAGCAGAGATGCAAATCCTAATACACAGCTGCACTGTGAAGTAATGCATGGACATGACCATAGTAAAAATGAACTAACCAGACAGAACTGGAGATGGAAATGAGACTGCCTTTAGTGTGGGCAGGTCTGGTGTCATCATTACTGTTTAAATGTGTTTTTTATGTTGGAGTTTTGAAACAAAAGTTCTGGCATAAGTGTAAACTAGGGGTGCACTGATAAAGATTTTTTGGGTCAATACTAATGGCTGATTTTTAACCAGCTATATCAGCCAATATCAATCCAATTGCTGATATGCAACCTGGCAGCTTGGAAAGCCAGTAGGTCTGTGGGGGAGGGAGGGAAGGGGCATGAGCGGGCAGACTGAAGTCCTTGCAGTGAGGTAGGGAGCCCTGGCTTATCAGTGGGGCTTGGGGCAGGAGAGGTGGCAGCTCCTGCCACTGTGTGTAGCCTCAGGGGAGGCACAGGGGGCATGTGCCCCAGAGCCATGTGTAGGGCAAAGACAGGCTGCCACTGAGTGCTCAGGGCCCAGCCTCTTCCCAGTGGGGGTGCTGGGCAGGTGGTGGTGGCGGCACTGGGATGGGACTGGGGGGTGGGGACACGCTACAGCCAGCCCCAAATTTGCCATAGCCTCCTGTAACTCCCCCCTGCCAGCGCTGCTGCCACCCACCCTGCCCTGAGCGTACCTCCAGCCCAGCTCCCTGCGCTGGGAAGAGGCTGGGGCCCCAAGCGCACAGTGGTAACCCACCCCCCACAGATCTGGGTAGGCCCATGCCCGTCGTGCCTTCCCCAGGGTGCACGCAGTGACAGGAGCTACCCTCTCCCCTTGCACCCCCCAGCCAAGCCATGGCTATGTCCCACACCCTGCCCCACCCCGGCTGAGCAGTGCCTGCCCCTGCTCCACTCCCCCCCTCACCGTGGGGGCCTCCATCTGCCCTCCTCATCCCCCCCCCCCCCAACAGGCTTACCAGCTGGACACTACTCTCCAAGCTGCCAGGATGCACTCCTGGCTGCACGCACGCTGCAGCTGTGCACATGCACAAGCATTTATTGGCAACATTATTGATCACATCAGTCCAAAAAAAGCTGATTACCGATAATGTAAATGTTCCTTATATCAGTGCCAAATAAGATATGGACCCATGTACTGGTGCACCTCTAATGTAAAAACTTAAACACTAACCTGCCCTCAGTGAATTTTATGAGCACACTGTCTATTTTATAAACGTGCATGTACAGCTGAGAGCCTGCTCTGACAGTCTTACCAATCAATAAGATAGATGTCTGGTGTCAAGTTATTTTTCTTGAAGTGAGCGAACAACTTTGGCAGATTTTCTTCAAAGAACACTTCAAATGCTGCAAAATAGGTCAACATCTGGGAAAATATGAAGGGGAAAATTATCAATTTCGATATCAGTTAACTGTTTAATCATAGTAAGAATGTTCCTTCATTTCAAGAGTGTAGACTCAGCAAGAGATACTGGAATTGAATTCTTCTGTACAGCACACAGCCATGCATTTACAAAGGAAGTAAGCACCTGCATGTACGTGTGAGAGTTGCATTCTGTATATGCAGCTGAAATTGCTCAAGGGACCAATAATTGCTCTGGACATTGGCCAGTTACCTTTAAAAATGGAAACAAACCTACCAACAGGTGAAGTAAGCAATTTGCTGATTATTACTCTTCAATGTAGTGCATGTTTATGATAACTCAGGGGTGCTTCATGGGAATAACCTTATTTTAGAAGAAATTAACGTCAAGGCCAAAAGGTTCATAAAAATAAGTTAGGATTGTAGGCACCACCATGCCTTATAAAGGAAGTCAAGTATCATTTGCATCCTAAAAGAGGAAATGGGAGTAAAGGCAAAGGTTGCACAGTGAATCAACCTAATATTTAGGTCTGATTCCTGTCAGCCCCCTTCCCTATCCTTTGAAATTAAGGACCCCCAAATTGTGAAATTTGTCATTAAATATTCACAATTTAGTGACAAAGTATAAGATTTAAGATATGCTGCCAGACTGCTAAAGAGTCAAGCTGTCAAATAGTCAAAAACTAAGAACTTTTAGTTCTTTTCCTGGGCTCTTCCATCAGTTTTCAGCAAGACCCCTTATCCCCAGAACCACCAATACCACAGCAGAAATGGGAAGGAAAGGTTGAGATTCTAAACATAATGATGCAAGATGTTCCAGAGACAAAACATCTTGCTGATATGTCACAACAGAACGGGGAAATGGGACCAAAGCTCCTTTCTGAACAATGTGACATACTTATTTCGTTTAGTTTTCTGGTATATTTTTCTGTTCTTCCACGTGCATTCTTCAGCTTTTCTGGAGGAGGGCTAGACCAGCAGCAGTGGGGAGGGGGGTGGGGGGTGTACAGCGGGTTGGGCCCAGTCTACATGCCCCCCCGCTGTCATTCTTGATGGGCAGTTTGCTAGTTTTAAATTTATCTTCATCCAAGCTGCTTAACTAGCGTGTGTTTTTAAATGGAGACTATTAGACCAAGCCATTCTACTGTAGTGATGTATTTCACTGACTGCAACAGGGCCTCCTACAATAGTGCTGGGAGGAAGGAAATGCAATTAGTCATTCCAAGTGACCAATTCTGATGCCAAAACAGTAGGATTGTTGTTCCTATTATCTACACTGTTACCCACTTGAACTCTTATGAAATAAGCCTTGACGTTCCTGGAAATATACTCCTTGCTTAAAAAGGACAGCAGAAGATTAACACATTACTGGATATTTCTTTTAGTAAAATGCTTTTCAAAAGCTCATGAGGCAGTTACAGCAGAGTTTTGATAGAAAGAAGATTGCAAACTCTGTTTGTCTGTCCATACTGTAATGCATGCAACACCTGAGAGCCAGGTATCTTGATCACCTTTGAAAGTTTGAGAATTGGATATTTACTTCCTTTTTCTTCTTTGAAATCCCAGAGAACACAAAAAAAAATGTAAGAGGAAAATGGGAAAGCTGCTTTTCACCATATAACATCAGTAGACTTTTTTTTAACCACCTAGCATGCTGAAATTAAAAAAATGCCTTCAAATTCCTTTTTGTAAAGCTGGAAGGGTTTGGCCTTTTTTTCCTGCCTCCCACCTAACAATGTACAAGTTAAATCAGACCTGCCAAACTACTCATAATTGCACATCACACACTACTCAGCACCTGAAGTATTTTATTTGGTTTTCCTTTTCAGTAAGTTTTAATTTTAATTTGTTGCTTTAGACAGTTCCAGCTGACTTATTTTTCCAACAGACTTCAAAGCACAGCTGATGTTCATTTGTAACTGAATAGGTCTAGAAGCATAAGCATGAAGCAACTGCAGTTTTCCTGCTTACTTACAAGGCCATGGTCCACTCGAAAAAATGCCATCTGACAAGGTTTATTCAAAAGGTTAGAAAAAGCAATGAAGGCATCAGCAGTATCCAAATTCAAGATCAATACTGCTGCTATGAATGACATGCCCTGTACCTAAAGAAAAAAAAAAAAAAAAGGAGAAATGATGAGTAACCTACTTTTTCCAAGAATGCAGTCTCACCACTTGTGTGATGATGCACGCATTGGCCCCAAGTTATTTTCTGAATCTTCCAGAAAGACAACCCTACTGAAGCTTCACAAGTACTCTCTCAAGGCAGCCACTGTTCAGAAAAGAGGTTTCAACAAGGCCCGATGTCAGTTCCTTCCATTCAACGGAGGTCTTAGAGTACAATTTTGAGTAAGAGGAAGAATAACAGTATACATTAGTCTGCAGAGGAAAGCCTTAAAAACCAGTAAATTCTAGGTGTCCTTTCTTCTGAGATGACTTCTGCATATTTTCAGTTTCAAGTAGTTAAACTTGGTTCTAATTAATCAAAGACTGATCTCCTAAAACATAGCTAGATATTGCATTCAAAGACAGTATTGCACAAGTGTATAAACAGAACCACAAGTGGTAATGCTATGCATTTTGATAATGGAAACATTAGAGACATGTCAAGGTTATCTTATCCTATCCTTATCTTACCCTAAGTCTGGTCAGCAAAAAAGACAAGGACATTCTTATCCATTTCCCTGCTACTATCACAGTGAACCAGACAGTCAGTTTTATTTAAAACTGCAAGGCTCTGTGAACTGGAATGGAAAAATTCTTAGTTTCAGTCTGAACCTCATATTAAAAATCACTTAAAAGGTCTCATGAGCTAGAAACACTGCTCAGAAATCTGCAACTATCTGTATTGGTCTCCTTGTAAGGAAGACAACAAACATGAGCATCAGGAGCCAATTTAACATGTTTTCCTCAATTCCCTTTGTGATTCTTTCGCTTAATTTCTTTGCAGTGTGCAGCAGTTACGATTGGCTGCTGGTTACTAGAGATGAGTTAACCAAGACATGTGACCTAGATCTGCTGTATGGTCTCCCACCCCTAAGTTTCAGTTTACTATGTTAAAGCCCCTAAAATGTCCAACTAAGTTTTCAATCTTGCCTGACTTGTCTGACAGAGAAGCCAAAAGTTCACTGAATCCAGAGACTTCTTAAGACCTCGGTGAGAAAGGCATGGAGCTTCTGCTACCTATCCACGTGGCCCTGTGTTGTGAAGGGTATACACATGGATTGGAGGAATAGCTTCCTCGGGAATATTTCTGGCTTTGAACATTAACACTTCCTCTACCTCTAACCTCCCCAAAATAAATTACTTTAGAATCAAAAGGCAGAGTGACTTTTCTGAAAGGATGGTCTTAAGGATGGTCTCAAAGACTTATCACATTACCTGGATTAACTCCCATAAGATTTATATTTTTCAAGGGCTAACTGCTTTGTTTATTCCCTTTGATTTCTCTGATTCATCTCTGCAACTCTCAGCAGTTCCCCTTTCCCTACCCTCTGCATTTAAAATCCCTTATTCCATTCTGTTTAGTACTCCTCCTCTCTGCAAGTCCATGAATCTGACAAAGCAGATTGCAAAAGTTCAGGCTTCTCTGAATTAGTTTCTAAGGTGGCCACTCTGCCCTGCCTTCTGCCTAACTCCTAACATGGCTGACTACTTTGTTCTAGAACCAAAGAAAGGTCCCTATAGGCACAGCAGCCGTGGAAAAAAAGACTACTAGAGTAGGAAAAACACTGTCCTTTCATAACCTCTGCTCTGAACATCTGGTGGTAGTGTGAAGGCCAGCAGCCCTACAGGCCCTGATTTACAGAATGTTTCAGAAGAACACGGCACACGGGTAAGTGGCAAGCCATTCTGAAGAAGAGACTAAATTTAAACAGGTTGTCATCTTGGTAAGATTAGAGCAAAAGTACAGTGCATAGTTAAGTCATTACTCTGAACTATAAGTTGTTCTGGAGTGCAATCTTCAAACATTTAAAAGCATAACTCAGACTCTTAGTATTATGCTATAAGACAAAGCTAGCAACATAACCATAAAATGTACATGCGCATATCCCTGACAGATGTTTTGGATAAAAATAAACACCACAAAGTAACCAGAATGCAAAACAAAGACAAAGTCCCACAAAATCATTTTAGAGCAGTCTAGCAAGTGACCAGAAAACACTTCCACCCCACATAAAACACAAGAAGAACTGCACTTACATAGCCAACATCTGGTCTGTAACAAGTATAGGCTCCTAAAATACTGTGCAATGTGTCATGGTAAGGACCACCCTATAAAATAAAAGGGCGCACAAGAGAAATGTTAAACTGTTTTGGATTTAGATATCTCTTCCATTAAAATTAATTCCCTGGAAGGCTTTGAAACTATCTGCTTCTTTCAGAAGAAACTTAGGCTTTTATAGGAAATGCAACAATTTTTCTCACTGATGTTATAAATACACAGTTCAGTCAATAGGTTAATGACTCACTGAATTCAAATACAGAAAAACATGCAACAGAAATTCTCCACAGCTTAGTGCAGGCTGACCCCAATCAAGAGTCAAATTCTAATCTGTTAGAGGAGCAGCGATACTGAGCCACAAAGAAAGTGAAGTATGAGCACGCAAAGGATTATTGCCATGAGTATCAATGTGAAGTGCTAGAAATCTTAGTGTATATTTCACTGACCAGTAGAGCTTGTTCGGCATTTTCCAACGAAACAAGCTTTTACTGAGAAATGCCGATTCATCAAAACCCAAAACTTTTCAAGAGAACGTACAAACCAGTTTCAGCGAGGATAGAGTATCCTGTTCAAAATGAGAGAACAGAAGAGACTCACTTGCCATTTTCAGAGCAGTCCAGTACTCTGAGCACTCATTCACAATGTGAAAGACCAACAATGTTCTGGCGTTTGGTCTTAACTGGGCAAGGACTTAAATCTAGTTCTTAATCCCAGATCAGTACTTAACCAACCTGGCAGTCGACTCAGTCTCTCCCCACCACTGGCTCAATGAATATTATTATATAGAAAAGGAAGAGGAAAACTGGGTTTTGAAATCCTTGTCTGAGGCAGGCAGAATAGGAACTCAAACCAGGGTCTCCCACATCACGGATGCATGCTCTAACCAACGTGCACTGGCCATGCTGGGATCAGTGGCTGTCAGTCACTCAGACACTCTAAAACAGGGCTGTCCAACCTCTGAATGGCTGGTGGCCACAGGCCCCCAACCACACACAGTTCAGCCTGCAGGCATTGCAGCACTGGCCCCACCCTGAGCCCCCCAAGCTGCAGACTCCCTGGATCTGTTGTTCCACCACCCCATACCTCCCAAAGGAACAGGGGTGGGAAGCAGAAGCTTGGACGCAGAGCCTGGTGACCCTGGAAGCAGCAGCAGCACAGCATTGGGGGTGCAGCGCCAGTACCAGGAGTTGAGACTTAACCCCTCAGGGGCCACATGAAGCTTACAGGACACCAAAAAGTTAGACAAAAAGACTAGATAGACTGAGAATGTATTTGAAATCCCAAATTTTCACAGTTTTCCAAACAGCTCTGTTCAGCAGCCTTAAATTATCCTAAAATTCTTTATTATTCAGACTCTAAAGAACTGAACTTTACCACAGAGGACTCTGACACTGTATACCAGGTAAATACTAACATGCAAGCTGGCATCTACAGTGCAATTCCTGTACACATACTGGTAGGTAAACATGAACCACATCAGGGAAAAAAAAAAAAAAAAAAAAGATTTTTAGTTCTTAAGGATACACTGAAAGAAAAAGGTGTCTTTTGACAAGTTATTGTCACTTACTTGCTGGAAAATACACAGATTAGGAAATGTTCTCGAAATGTCCAGTTTTATTAATTCCAAACTGGCTTCTCTATCTGCTGTAGAAAATCCAGCATCTACGGAAATCAAAGTATACAGCTGATGCATTTATTAGAAGTCTGGTCATCCCCCACACATCCCTTAAACAACTCAGCATTTTCAAGGTTCATTCCTCACCATTCAGCTCAGGCCAATACACTATAAACAGGATTACTTGTCCTTAAGCTAGTTTACACAGTAAGGAATGACAATACTTGATCTTGAAGCAGTCTTATAGTGTCGATTATTCACCATTAAGTATGTATGCAGTGAGATCAGGAAGACGTGCAGGGCTGTAAATTGGTACCCACTGTCAAGTCCAGGGGGATACTCAAACCTATATATTGTATCACTGCTCTGCAGGCCTGTACCACAAGGACCTCTCTGGAAGGATTTTGTTTTGGCAGCAAGGAAGGGAACAGAAACAGGGACTGGCAACTTTCACCGTATGCCTCCCCTATGTGTGCATCTTTTCTGGTAGTCACTTATGTTACATGCAAAAGACATAACTGCAGTGATCACATATTACAGAGTAAATCTGACATTTTGCAATGTGTTCATGTTTAAACATCACATGCAACTGCAATACTCCAAGCAACTGCTTGTAAGAAGCTTCAAACAAAGCAAACATTGATGTACAGCAACAGCTTTCTTTTTTGATATCTAGAAATCCTGTTTGTCATGCGTTTTGGATCAGTGATATCAACTTCTCTATCTGCTGCCAGAGTTTTTTAAGCAAAGGCCAAAATAGAAGTGCACATGCAGACGTCAAAGGAATAATAGCATTTAAAAGAAATTTAAAATCATATTAGGAACTCTTCACTGGATCCTAATTAGGATGTCTTAAAATTGAGCAGGCACACTTTTCTCAAATGTTTTTTACTGGCAAATGCCCATGTATAATATTCTTATGGTTCTGCCCAACACCACTGCTTAACACGGAAGACTATCCTTGTAGAAGAAAATATCTTATTTTAAATGCCCACATGCATTTATTACCACTCAAGAGAGACTCCTTTTCCCAATGAGCTGGAAAATCTAGACCTGCTGAGTCTGCAGCAACTGCCTTACAGCACTCCCATAGATGCACTGCAGACAAGGTACTCACAAAGCTTCCATGAGACATTAAACAGAAATTTGCTACACCTAAACATTTGTAACACCTAAAAATATGTCAAAGAGTTTAGATCCCCCAGAACTATATACAAGGAGAAAAGCATCTTAAAGGTGTTACAACTTGAGCACTTACTAAAATGCTACTCATATAAAATAATATACCAATTTTATAAAGGCAGAAACAGTGAAAGTTTGTTTTTTTAATAATTCTAGACTAAAAGGAAAAAAGCAGTAAAGTTACAAGGCTTCCATCTTTTGCAAACCATAAAAATGATACAGCTATTTCTAGTTTCCTGTAGAGCTATTTTGAACCTATCCTTTTATCAACTAAACAACCCATAGCTACAGTGCTGTAACATTTCTTCTCTTTTCAAGCTGCATTATTTCACTTGAAACTACGGTAACTAAGGTTTGCTTTTACAGAACTATGCCTAAATTTTGGTACTGAAGGATAAGGTAAGCCCACAGTAATCAAAGTAGTACTAAATAAAACACTTACCTTCACACTCTACCTCAGCACCTCCTGTGCTAAGTGACCGCCACTTCTCCTTGGCACGAGCTAGGCAGATATCATAGAGTTCTGAAAAAAATCCATTTTTTTTTCTAACTCCATTTATTGAGGACATGCCAGAACACTATTCCTAATCATTAGAAAGATCTTTAAAAGTATCACTAAAATAAAACAGCTGAACTTCACTAAGGTTAGGGTTCTGGAAGATGCATTTCATGGTGGTATACATTTCTGATACAGCTAAGAGGACAGGCAACTAAAGGATTAACGAAGATTTAGTTTTGAGCTTCTGTTCTGAGTTATGTCCTCCACCATTCAAAACTCCACCCAGAACAATGTCGGGTAACAAACCCATCACTTCCACCCTACATCCATTTCTGAGGTGTCCACAACTACATAAATCAACTACTATACTACTGTACTGCTATCCTCACCAATAAGCATATGGGAAAGAGGACTAATTCCAACAGCAGGCTTTTTCTAAGTCCCTTTCCTTGCTCATGAGTCCAGTGTCCCATTTAGAATAATAATAATAAAAAAAATGAATCATGTACACTTGTAGGTACTATATAATTAGTGGTAATTCTATGTAATATCTTATTTTCTATTTAAAACAGAGTCATTAACTCAGACCTTCTCTATTTAATATCAAATCAGCAAGCAGCAATAACACTCTACCACCTTAAGTGACTTTGCAGAACAATAAAAGCCTGAGGCCACCCACACAATTTACTACCACATAAGGCATAAAAAGAAACTATACATTAATTGGAAGAAAACACAATACATCTGTAATGAAAGCAAAGCATAAGTAACTGTAAGCTCACACCTTAGTCTTCCCCACCCTATCCTCCAACTCAGGAGCATCAAACTTATACCCACTGTAGAAGGGCAAGAATTAAGGGTGGGCACCCCCAGCAAAATATCTGGGCTACATAGCCCCTTTGGAGATAAATTTTGTTGGCTGTGAGTTAACCTGCAACAGGTACATTAGCTCCCATTGCTGCGGCTTGTCCCACTGCCACAACCAGCCCATGAGGAGAGGGTTAAGTTTGTCACCCCTGCCACAACTGAACAAGAGTTTCTCCCATTAAAGGCTGCACTCCCATAATAATATAGATAGAATACAAATCAGACTCACCATGAGTTATATTTAACTCATTGCCAATAGCCAAGCTCCAGACTTTGCCTCGCACACTTGGAGGAATACCTTGCCACCACAATTCTCGAACTTTACGGGAACAGCACCTGTTTGAAAAACAAAACGTGTCCTACTGAAGCTGTATTTTGTTGCTCATTGTTGAGGTGTTTTGCTGCAGCTGAATGGTCTACGTAAGGAAGTATATCAGCATGCCAGAGACCTCCAAGAAATCAGCAGGGTTTGTTCAATATTCATTCATCATTTGGGGCTTTAATTTGACCTTTAACACAAAAAAGTCTCTCTTCTCAAACAGAAAGCTTATTTTAACTGGCGACATGCAACCATAACAGTTGTTCTGCCACTCTACCAGTGAGAAAAGACTTGAGGGGTAAGGCCTGGGAGGAATAAAAATGAGGGGACCCTGCTGGTAGCCAGGTATAAGTCAAAAAACAGGAAAACCCCAGACCTTCAGTATAAAATCCTGATCTAATCCACTTGTAAAAGCTTACCCTCCCCCACATTCAAGGCTCTGCCACACAGATAAGATATGTAACTTTCCATACAGTTTAATAGCTACAGCTCTCCAGGGATGCACTTTGCAAAGAAACAATAAGCAACACAGCAGGGTGGGGAAAGGACCAGTCAGTCAAGCACATTAAGCAGAACAGAAATATAGTATCCACTGAAGTGATGATCATTAGCCCAAAACCTACTGCAGGGAAATACGAAGGAGCATCTGACTACCCACGGCAAGGCTGCATTTGAAGGAAAGGCAAGGCTATAACATATTTGTCTAAAAGCATACTGCTGCATTAAATCACTGAGCCAAGTGGTTTCATTACTCTCTATCATTTGGCACATTTCTAAGGATCAATTAATTGGCAAGGAAAACTAATGGAGTGTCTGTTCCCTGTTGTCTTCACACAAACTAGAAAATGTCAATCAACAGCTAAAATTTAAGTAAAATTTACCAAAAGACAAAATTAGATTGTTAAATTATAAACATATATTCATAATTTATTTCTATTTAATTTACTCTTTGAATTCTCCAAACACTATTTTCTCTCACAGCTGCCTGGAACAATTTAATGCCACAACAACAAAGGTCTATGCAGGACTCAGTGCTTTGCTTTCCAAACAAGGAAAAAAAAATCAGCCCTAAAAATCCTGTATAGCTGAATACAGGTCTTCAGACACTGGCTGTTTTATAAGCATGCCAACTGCCTTTACAATATTTTTTAAAGTGGGTTTTAGTTCTGAAGAGTTTCACTATTGTTTTTCCTAGTTTTCTTTTCCACCACTTGTCACAGAAGACATCACACATTTAAATGAGTTACAAGAGTGAGCTTAAATTTATAAACACACATGAGCATATGCCACTGGTGCTCAGCCTCCAGCCCACAAAGCCATGTCATCCAGCCTGTGGGTTTCCCTGTGGGCCCTGAAATCTGGCAGCAGGGGAGTGGTGGCAGCATTAACTGCAGCTCCCGCTGCCAAATTCCAGACCTGTGAAGAGCCCTGCAAGGGTGGGGTCATATTTGAGTGCACTGGATCGCACCTGCAGACTGACACCTGGAGTCCGCTTAGGAACCAACACAGACCTGTGGATCCAGCTGTATAGGTTGAGCACTACTAGTATACAATAGTGAAGGTCAAGGGAGTTTGGCTACAAGTTTGTTGTTTTCCATCATCTTTTTAACAAAGGCCCCTATCACTAAGCACTTCCTTATCTTAGATCATTTCCAAACATCATTTATGTACAGATTATATGGAAATGGTTTGGAAAAGAAAAAGTAAAAACAAAAACAGGTCTTAAAATCGCACATTAAAACTAAAGGGACATTTAGGAGCTCACTGCTTTTCATTCATAGCAGTGTAGAAGAAAAAGTTGTTGTGATAATAGCTATCACTGAAGCCTGGATTCTATTTCAAATGCAATGGAGACCACAAATTATTGTTCTCAAAGCAAATATCTGCAGGTGTGTTCTAAAAACTGAAGGCCGGATAGGGCTACAGAACATACAACCACCTGCGTGCAGGATATAGGCCAGTGATCCCCACCAAGGGTGAGACACGGCACACTAGTGTACCAAAAGAGCAGCTGCAGAGTGCCACAAAAAACAATATTTTGTTAGCATTAGATCTACCCTAAGGGGCTGTCTACTGGCCTGGAAATTTAAACAACACTGCTACTGCCACTGCCCCTCCACTACCAAATTTCCAAGCTCTGCACAGCAGAATCAAACCCACAGACTGAATCTAGCCTGGGGACCAGACTGGCACTGCTCATCCAGCCTGCAGGACCAAACTGTTCAGCACCACTGCATAAATCTTAGACCACACCCACCATGCATACTGCTCCAGGTGTAAGAGTGAAGCATGCTGCCAATTTTAATCCAGAAAGAAATGTGTGCCCCAGGTATCAAAAATTTAAGAAACACTGGTATAACCATATGTTGAACCAAGCTAATTTGGAAAACATGAATCTACACTGAAGGTAATCAACAAATGGAATTAATAGAATTCCAAACCCTTTAGCAATATGAGCTGAATTAAACAGGCTAACTCCCATACACGTCACCTTTAAATTTTTATAACCACTAACTTCCAGCAATTTACATAAAAAAAAAATCCTTACTAAGTGTATTACCCCTCAGGATACAGGAGTTACTGTTAATTAAACTCAACACAACACAGTCTTACATAGTTTCCCAGTTGGGTAAGATTTCATTGTTCCAAGTTAAAACGGCATTGCCAATGCTTTCTTCCAGTTTACATCGTTCTTCCAGTTGTTTCTTTCTCCTCTGGGCTTCTTTAAGCTCTGCAGAAAAGCAATTTACTTTCTAAGTCATTAAGAATGAAACAAATACTTAAGTGTCAGTCACTACTTTATATATCTGAAGCTACAGTGACCCGCTCATTTAAATTTCAAAGAACATTCCCAATCCTCCACAACTGGCTATATATCATGGGTAATCATAACAGTGGGCATCAATAAATACTATGATTTAACCACAAGTTCAGATAACTTTAGATGAACTAGATGAAAGTTACAGGATATGGTTTCCTTTTTCTAAGCTACCACTTCAAATCTGAACAAGTAAAATGAAGCAACTGAAAGATGTAACCATCTGACAGCCTGCATGGAGCAAAATGATGGTTTCAGTCTCATTCTAAGTCTAAAAGTGTCTACATGGGACTACTTTCTGAATTCTGTACATAGCCCTTCCAAAATACAATTTTATGTATATTGTCAGGGCAGTAAGGGACTTTTCCACCATTGTATCTCATGCTAAAAACCTCATTCTTTGTTATTTTAAGACTTTCAGTATTTAAGGCTGTCAGGCAGTGTCTCTAAGCCTAGGAATGACACCATTTTTCCCAGGACAAATTGGGCCTGTGTTTGTTCCAGAACAAAAAAAGTCTTGGTACTGGTGTGTACACACATCATCCTCCAATCAGGCTTTGTGAGTGGCTCAATACACTGCCACTTTTCTGCCACTGATTCAATGATGCAATCCCAGGCAGATGCTCTTTGTAATGTCCCAGGACAAACTTAGCATTTCTTATCCCGTGAACTGTTTTAGGGTTTGTCCCAGGACAACAAACATGGTTGTCTGAACGATAGCACTGTCTGGGGATAAACCTGTTTCTCCTGGGACAAACAAGACATTCATTTGTAAGCCTGAGGAGTGCAAAATTAATTTCACTTCCCCCAAAAAACCCTTTAATCTATATTTCCTTTTCCAGGATTGATTTATATCATCCTAATATTCTCTATGTTGCATTCATTTTTCAATGTAACCTTTACAAACAAGACAGAAACTACTACATTGTAACATTGTGGCAGACACATTTTTATATAATTACATTACATTGGACCTGCATGTCACAAGAGATTATTCTGGAGATCAAGAACAGATCACAAACACCCTTTCAACTTGCCAGCACATGCGGAGCCTGGGATTGCAATCCTGGTCTTCACCTGCACCAGTGAGCTGGAAGCTGCATGCACTGCAGCCCTGCATGGGGCTGCAAGCACACAGCTTTGCAAGTGCCAGGCCAGGTAGGCAATTGGTTCAACCTGCTTGGCAAATTCAAAGCTGCGTGCTAGCAGCCTTACACATGCTACTGCCAGGCACACAGCTCTGAACTTGCCAAGCAGATGGAACCAATCAACTACCCTGCCTGACATGTGCAGAGCTGTATAACAGCACACGGTACACCCCGGGGAATTATGCGTCCATGCATTTTGTACATAACGCATTACCCATGCATAACTGCATAATTTTGCATAATTTAACTGTGGTGGGCTCCGTGTTTCCACCCACATACAAACCCCACATACACAAACCCATACCCCTTCACAAACCCCACATACACCAATACCCACACCCCCACACACGTCTACAAGCCCCACACCTTCACAAATCCCCCCCCATACACACATACCCCGCCACACAAAGTACCTGCATATTATTTCTAAAGGTTCAAATAGTATTATATTTAGTTTAATTTGTAAAAAAACCCATAGAAGTAATTAATTTGGCATAATATTGAGTTTTTCTGCACATAATTCCCTGAAGTGCAACAAGGGCTTTGAACTTGCCCAGGTGTGGGACCAAACAACTCCCCCCACCACCCCCGCAGTTCCAGGCTGGTTAGAGACCTTGGGCTGCCCCAGACTCCAGACTAACAATCAGCTGGGGTGGCATGGGGTACGCCACATGTTCAATAGAAAACCACCATGCAAACCAGGCACAAGATGTCCCGCATTAATACGGAACATCTTTCTGGCTTGTTTGTGATTTATAGGCACCATAAACAGGCTGAAAGGGCGGCCTGTTGCTATTTACAGAGCAATTTACATATTGCTCATACATAAACATAACATCTGCTGTAACATCTGCCAGAAGCCTGACTGTGGATGCTTTAGTTCACTAATGCAAACAACCTTGAGTAATTCAAGGTTTGGGGGTTTTTTTAAACACAATGGGAGAGATTTGCTTGATCAGGAACCACACAGGACTATGGCAATTGTTTTGTAATGTCTATTTCAGAATCATTTCTTTGTGAGCCTACACATACTTGTCTTCTGCTTAAGAGGAAAGTAGAAGACAAGTGAGTTTTTACTTTCCCTGAACCTTGACCTTACCCAGTGTAGATGTCTATCTATGGGCGTGTCTACACATTCATTAATATGCCTTAGTTACGGTGTTACCGTGTACTTAGTTACATTTAGTTTATTACTTGCCTAATGAAGTACTAAATGTGCAGTAACTACAGTTACTGCACGGTAACACTAGCACAGTTCTTTTGTGACACTTACTGCGCAGTAGCCTAATGACAATGCGCAGTAGGCTATTAGCATGGTTTTTGACCAGTCCACTACTGTGCAGTGTTATCAGGATAATGTGCCTTAAGTGTCTCGTGTAGATGCACCCTATATCTATTAACTATAACCTAAGTAGCACACTACTCTCACCCATACCACAAACTGGCTACCCCCCATACAGAGACCACCCTCCTTCGGACTGGTGCCTGATAACTGGACAACGATATTGGTGCTACATGTTCAGTTCTGTCACAGTTAGAGGGAGTAACTAGTTTGTTGCCAGTTACAAGACATTCAAAGCCTACAGAACACTTAAATGAGCAGGAACAGGCAAGAGGCAAGTCATTTGTCCACATCATCACCCTGCTCGCTTGTGTACCTAATGCTGTCCAGGAAGGCAGACTTAGTCATGTGCAAACCATCCTGAGCGCCCGCTCAAGTTTCCCATTGAGCTCTCACTTGTCTGCCTTCCCTTGCTAGGACACACAGGTGGCCAGCCAGACCTGGAGTCCCCACACTGAATCCACTATTCTGTTGTGCATGTGAGATGAGACTGGCACAGCAGCAAGGTGAGGACCCTGCCACTACCACTTAACTGCAGAAAAGACAGACTATTAACAGACCCTGGGGCAGGATATGGAGGAGACACAGGCCGTTATGTTCATTATATTGAGGACGACAAACTAATACAAACATAGTTAAAGGGGAACACCCCCTGCCCTCACAATGTTTCTATGTTCCCATTTCAGTATTCCAGCCCCAGCACGTTTTTACTGACATGCACTGACAGAGTATCCTAAACTTATCCAACAAGATTTTGGTTCAAATATTGGACCAAATTACAGGTGACCTTGTAATTCATCAGTCAAGCAACAGCAAATGCAGCCTATGATTTTCCAGAGACTTTATTCATTCCACAATTTTATTATCCTCACACTGCTTTATTCTTTGCAAGGCAGGTTTACTTGTTTTGGTAAACAGTCTGACAAGATGCATCTGGATTCCTCAGTATTGAAGGGGCAGGAAAGATACCACAACTGGGTGGCAAACAGTCCCTTTGACTTGGCGTGGCAGCATACTAGTCCTTTTCCCCTAATACAATGAGAATTTCTAATCCGCAGAATGCGGTGGAGATTCTGCACTGTGGTACTTTCATAAAGTTGTCATCAATCAGAATAGCCTATGGGCTGCTGTAAGTTTATGCCAAATGCCATCAGTCCCCACCTGGCCCAGAACCTGGGTGGTATCAAGGCAATTTAAAACCACCTTTGCCCTTCTGTGAGAAGCAGCACAGAATCTGTCCCCAGTATAGTGCAACATGTCTACTTTTTTTTCTCCTCACATAAGAATAAATTCCAATCACCTCTTTTTTTTGCTTGAACCACCATTTCTTCGTACTGTTGTCTGTGTTTCTGAGCTTCTTCTGCTGGTTTTGCAGGAAGGTTCCTTGATTTAAAAAAAAAGGTAACATTTAAATTTGGCGTGAATTACTTTAAAAGTTCTGGACACACTTGGAAAGATGCAAATCATACTACTTGCCAAAATATTTGATCAAAGGACAGTGTCAGTTTCTTGGAGAGAGATTTTCCATGAATGTCAGCAAAAAGAGAGAAGCAAAGAACACTGGCAGCATATACTCATTCTTGTACGTGGAAAAATGCTGAGTAATTTCCTTTTGTTTTATAATTTCAGCATTTATTTTAATGAGAATTCAAGCCCACAGAATCATTTTCATTAGGAAATGAAATATTTTGGTCCTTATCCAGTTTGAATTTAATAACTGCCTTACCAAATCAGACTGACTTTTCTTTCTACAAATCAAGCATGCAAAATGTTCATTCACTTTATCCCTCTTATTCGCTCACCAACTTTCAATTTCTCCCTCCCTCCCTTCTCTCTCCTCATTTTAAAAATGCTGCCCCCAAATTTTGCTGCCAAATCTGCTTACTCCAGTAGGAAACTTCACTCCCTTCCTCCAGACACCCATCACTAAAACCAAAGCCAACTTAGTTTGTGTTCATCCTAATGCTAGAACCCAAATAAACACATCCAACATACAAAATTCTTCTTTAGCTTACAGATAAGGATAATTCAAGCAAGTCCACCATAAAATAGTGAAACGGCAAACTATCGTATATACTCAAATAGAAGATGACCCCGATTATAAGATGATCCCAAATGATTACATTCTATATATGGAGAATTTATAAATTTGTTATAATTTTCCAGATATAGGATCTAATTATTGGAGGTTTCCCTTGAATTTGCCCCTTTCCCACTGCTACAGCAGGTAAAATAAATCTGGGGGGTCAGGTAGCCTTTTTTGCTCTCTACTTACCCCCCAAATTTTTCCCCTAGCAGCTCCTTCCCCCTCTCCTTAATGTCAGACCCTGCTCTCCCTGAGAACATAAAAGTGAGGATCAAATTTGGAAACAACAACCTTGGAATTAAACATGGCTGTAGGAATTTGCATATAGTAACCATCCACATAGTTCTTCCAGAATTGATGCATGTTACTTTTTTTTTTTTTTTTAAACTGCTGCAAGTTTTAGCACATTTGTTAATACATTTTTAAGCTGTACCTGGGCACCTATTTACGTGTAGTACAAACTATGCATGATACTAATCCAAAGCCAAAGTCTCATGATTTATGACATAATTCACTGTGCTGGGCTCCACCACAGTCAACAGCATTTCAAGCCACAGTGACTCCACTTAGCGCTGCTCAATATGGGTAAGTACTCCAGATACCCCCAATGAAGGAGCCACCTGCTATTTAGCCCCTATTCATAACTGGAAATCAGGTGGTGTTCTCGTCACAAGCCCTGTGCTGCTTCAAACATTTATATGTAGATGAGGCGTAGGGCAGCTTCCCCATATGGAGGGTGGGAGGGGGGCACATTAATCATATATGCACTAGACTGAAAGAGGGGGCAACAGAAGGATTCTGGATGAACTGTTTGGGGTTCCTGTTTTGTGATGTTTGGCAGGCATTTAAGGCTGGTAAAGAAACAGGAATCTTTGGAAATAGGAAAGGAAGGCATCTCTTAGATGTGGGAGTGAAGAGGAAGTCAAAATGTATGCAATGTATCAAAATGTATCAACATTATCTTCAACCAGTATGAAATTGGAGAATAACGGCTTACTCCATGTAAAATAAGTAGTCATTTGTTTTCTTAAAGACGGGGATGTAGATGGGTAAACTGCAAAAAGGATGTGTGTGTCTGGTAACTAATCCAAATGGAAAAGAAAAGTCTAAAATATTAGCCATATTTAAATGCTCCAAAATTAAGATTCAACTTTCTGCGATTATAACACTATAAAGAATTTAAGGAAGTAAGACTGTATGTTTACATTAAAAAAAGAGAAAAAAAAAGAAGAGAGACTGTTCTCATTTTCCAGCTCCCAAGCCAATTCACAGACTGTCTGAATATTTAAGGAAGTGTCACCTGTGCCCAAAGAATAATTGGAAAAAATATTTGTGAATTTTTAAAGTTTTTTTACATCCCAGTTGTTACTGCAAGTCTGAAAAGTCACTTTACCTACCAAAGCTACAAATTAAGCCTCCCATTTTAATATTGTTATCATCATGGAGTACTCTTTAAGATTTGGGGGAATAGGGGGGTGCAAAAGGGGGGCAGGGGAGGGGGGAAAAAAAAATCAATATATATGCATACTAGAATTTCTTTCAACCATTATTTTCTATATCACAGAAAAATAAATAGAAAAGGAAAGTACCAATTTCATAGGATCACAGGAAAGCAGAGCTGGAAGGGATGTCATGCGGTCATCTAGTCCAGCCCCCTGGCTCAAGGCAGGATGATCCCTGACTAAGTCATCCTAACTAAGTGTCTGTTCCACCTGCTCTTGAAAACTTCCAAGTTTTCAGTTTCTCTAGGTAGCCTGTTCCAATGCTTGACCATCCTCATAGTCAGAAAGTTCCTCCTAATCTCCAACCTAAATTTCCCTTACTAAAGCTTGAGGCCATTGCTCCTAGTCCTGTCCCCTACAGCCACAGAGAAAAAGCCCATCTCTATCCTCTCCATAAATCACTCATCAGGTATTTAAAGACTGTTATCAGATCCACGCTCAGTCTTCTCTCCTCCAGACTAAATAACCATAGTTCTCTCAACATTTCCTCATAAATAACTTTTCCAGACCTCTAATCATTTTCAGTGCTCTGTGCTGGAGTCTTTCCAAACTGTCCACGTTCTTCTTGAAGTGTGAGACCTAAAACTGGACACAGTGCTGCAGTCTCACCAGTGCCGAATAGAGCAGAACCACTTCCCTGGACTGGCAAGTGACATCCCCCAGGTCCTTCTCTGCAGTACTGCAGCCAAGCCAGTCATCCCCAGTCTATATATGTGCATGCAATTATTTTATCCTGAGTGCAAGTGTTCTCACTGAATCTCATCTGATTGACTGTGGACCATTTCTCCAGTCTATCCAGAACACTTTGGATCCCAGCCCACCCTCTGGAGTATCTGCAACACCACCCAATTTGGCACTGTCCACAAATTTTCTAAGCATGGACTCAATCCTGTTATCCAAATCATTAATAACGATGTTGAATGATACCAGATCCAGAACAGACTGCTGGGAAACCCCATTTGATACCTCCTTCCAACTAGACATTGAGGACTACTCACTGAGTATGATGATCCAAACCGTTATGTATCCCCATTACAATATTTTCATCTAATCTGTATTTTCATTTAGTTCGTATTTCTTATATTTCTAACAAGAAATAGAAGAAAAATTGTTCTTCCCCACCCCTTCGAATTGGATATTTTACCAAATAAAAACAAAATCTACTTTTCGAACTTTCATATATTGGCAGGGACCTGTAATCCTACCAGCTAATGAAAATAGCCTTTAGCTCTGCCCATCTGATAACCTAAAGCCAAGGCCAGCTAGCTGGGAAGATGTCACGCTTTTTGCTCTCACTGAACTCGGTGACTGACATTAAACATGCAAACACACACAAGCTATTTAAAACCCCAATAGGAAAAAAGCCAACTGTCAGCAACTACAACTCAGCAAAAAATGACCTCAAAAGTAATTTCTTGTACAGAATGTTATCGAATACCATTATGCTGAACATGAGGCAGTCCTAGTAAACAACTCTGCAGCAAACAGAAATGCATCCAAATGTGTCATTGGGAGCTCCTTGATCCAGCAACACTAGAAAACATTAAATGAAATGGCATCCTACAAAATCAATCCAAATTATCTATTTGCCCTTACATTTTACAAAGCATCAGCTGTGCACAAATGTCATACTTTTTCAGCCTGTATCATGTTTTAAGATTACACCAACAAAGCACCTGAAGAAATATAGCTGCTATAGATACTAGCCTCTCATGTAGTTTCGTATGTATGTGTTAAAACAATCACAAATTAGGGGTGCACCGACAAAGATTTTTTTTGGCCAAGACTGACAGCCAATTATTAAATCAACTATATTGGCTGATGCCAATCCAATTACTGATATTTAGTAATAGTGCAAGGCATTTTAAAGTACTAACGTAAATAAACCTTTTTTTGGCATACTCCAGTAGCCTCCTGAGTCACACGTATAAGCATCCCAGCACTTAAAAATGGCAGCAGGGGCTCATTCAATGAGCTTTAGTTCTAGTGTCACTGACACCATTTTTAAGTGTGGGGATGCTTTTAAGTGGAGCAGAGCCTAGAGGAGTTGGGGGCAGATGCAGGCTGCCTGCAGTGGGCTTGGGGCTCTCTATTCTGCTGCCTTTGCCCTGAGAGTCCCGCATTGGCCGCACATCTCCTGCCCGCCCAGCAGCGAGGTGGCGCAACTCTCCCATGCCCACTGCTCCCAAGCCCCTTCCTTCCCTCATGCCCCTTCTGCTCCATAGACATACCTGCAGGGAGCTGCACTCCACACTGCCCAGCTGTTTTCCTGGCCATGTACATATGTACAGCTGTGCACACGCATGCGGCGCCCCCTGCGTCTTATTCTCGGCAGCCCCAAGTGTGACCCCCTGCACACTAGGATGCTGCCTGTATGCAAGGGAAAAAAATCAACTACAATAGCCAAAAAAGCTGATAGCCAATAATGTTATTTCCCTTTTACTGGTGCCAATCTGATAGGCAACTGATATGTCAGTGCACCTCTATCACAAATACATAGCTTTGTAACTTAAATACATGACAAATTAACAATTTGATTAGAGAAAGTTTTACTTGATGAAAAATATTCCTTACAAATATCAATATATTATTCTGTTGTAAGGCTGTATATAATATCTAATTGTATATGCCATTATTTTGCAGCAAGTCAGATCATTCCGAAAATTCAGTAAGCTTGTTTTGGATAAAAGAATACTAAATTGCTGTCTGTCCATGCATGTAAAGTCAGATACTCAGTATACCTTTGCAAATGGCTGCCTCTCTTCGGAGAATTTAAGGGGAAAACTATAGTTCAGAGGCTTTCAAGAAGTCTGTTATTCATCTGATTTGTATAAGAACACTTCTGCTTACAATAAAAAGAATAAAAAGCTTACTAAATGCCCAACAGCCTTCATACTGTGACAGTGAATCCACTGCAGCAAATTCTTTATTATGTTGCTTCATTATTTATGGGAATTAGACATCTGCTGTGCAAGTAGGGCACAATATCCTAGCTTCTCTTAGTCCTTTCAGCAAAAGCTTAGTTTTTTATCCATGGGTTACCATTCACATAAATCAGCCTCTGACCACGGTTAACAAGAAACCTAAAAATCCACCACCAAAAGCAGACTGTAAATTCTTGTTTACAAGAAATTACTGTACCATGAAGTTACTTTTTTAATTGGTCTTATAAATGTACTATTTGCCTATAAAACAATTTGGATATGTATAATTTAAAACAACTTATCCAATTAATTATCTTATTCTACTCATCTGCAGCAAGAAAGAAACCTCTTTTCTATGTTTAGGGCATCTAATGCCATACTACAGACACCAAGTTTCTTTCCAAGAACTTACGCTGGCCTGTCTTCTAGAATAAGCGCGGTGGTGGAAAGTGGCTCAAAGTCAAGGTTCTTCCTCACATTCTGTTTAGGAGAAAGTGGCTTGTGAGGTCGTCCAGCTTTTTCTTCATATTCCTAAATAAAGAAGAGATACATCATTGGCATAGGAATGGAAGATAAAGTCTATACACCAGACAGGGCATAGATACAAGCAATGAAAACTCACTAAAAGAAATGTATAGAAGCTTCTCTAATTAATGATGTAAGAAATTATTTTACAATTTCTTGAACAAAAGTTAAATGTTACTTGTTTTTAGGGAATCAGATACTAGATACTGTACTGAGTAATTCATTTTTACTTCTCAGAAAGTAATCTAAATTTTATTTCTAGAAGAAATATTTTAAGCCTTTCATGTTGAAAATGCTTTACATAAATTGCTGATAAAATGCATTGAGTATGCTAAACATTTTAAGCTAATTTTTAATATCTGACCAATTATAGGATCTGGCCTATTATATATACTAATAGCCAACTGCCCATCAAGAATGACAGGTGGGGTTGGCAAGGAGGGGAACGAAGCGCTGCCACCCACTGCCCTGTGCTGCCACTGCTCTGCCTCCAGCCCCATGCACACACCCCGGCCTGCCCCCACCTCCCAGGTATGAGGGAGGGGGGAACTTGCACATGGTGGCTGCAGCCACCACCCAGCGCTCTGTGTTGCCACTTCTGCACATCCGGCTGTGTGTACCCCGCTCCCTCCAGCTCTCCTCCTTCCCTCCCGTCTGTTTTCAGGGCCCAGCAGTAGCAGGGCGCTGCTACTGTGCCCCCCCAACTCCACTTCCCTCCTCTCTGCCACCTCCCCCTCTCTGCCAGCTTTTGTCAGGGCCCAGCAGCAGCGGCGAGGTTGGAGTGGGGGAGGGGGGGCAAGGCCAATGCTGTGTTGCCAGCACTCTGCACTGCCACCTCCACAGAGCAGGGCTGGGAGCAAGGCCAGTATTGCTGGCCTCGCCCCCTCACTCTGTCCCCACCATCCGACTCCAAGAAGCAGGGCCGGGGCCTCGGCCCCTCAGTCCCTGCCATCATGGAGGTGCTCTGCCGTGTCTGTCCGTGCGGAGCACTCTGATTGGTTGTTTCAGTCAGCATTGTGATCGCTGCCAAGACAACCAGAGTGTGAATAAAGTATTACAGGCAGACAGACTAAGGCGTTTACGATATTAGAATGTAGACAAAACAAACAAAACAAAATCTTTTACATGCAAGACTGACCTTGAAATCGAAGGAAACCCCCCCCACACACACATGCTTTTTGAATTTATATCTTGCTAAAAGTCATTCCTCTTATATTTAAAATCATTTTCAGATATGTACCCAAATGTAACAAGTTCAATAAGATACTTTAACTCTGGTTACACAGAAAACTGTATTACTTATTTTAATCTGAAACACTGTTTAAGCTTGCAATTATTTAGTGAACACATTCAGCCTGAGGTTCTTGATTTGACCACATCTAGAACTTAAAACTACTGATATATTTTTTCTTTAAAAATGGTCAATTTAATGACACAGATGACATCAGCCCTTATATCACCTGATCTTCACTGGTGTGCCACAAAGTAAGTCATTAAATTAGATATATTGCCAGTATTTTACTCTGGTAATGGGTATTCTACACAAATACAATTTAAAAAAAAATACTGATATTTCATCAAGTAACAACCCAGAGGGAGGAAAGGTCCAGAATCACAATCACTGCATTTAGTTTCTACAGAGCAGCTTACCACCTCCCAAGAATATTTACTGCCATACACAGCCCTGATTAAAATAACACCTGTCCAAAACTGAGTCATGTAAGGAAGTACACTATGCACTTCAGAGAACATCTTTCTGATATATCCCTTTGATGTAAACCTCCCTTCACAAATGTTACAAAGTTCATAAAAACCCGTTCTGTAAATTATGTATAAAATAACTCAATTCAAATAGGCTGCAACATACAGCATTCTAAAACAAGTCCTAATATTTACTGTGAGGCACACAAATTATTAGTGTTGTAGCAAGAAACCTTTTGCCTGCCCCCTCCCTCTTCTCAAATGTGAAGCTCCTCCATATGGCAAAAGCCCCTTTTGCACTAGTTGCCCCCTTTGGGGATGCTCTCTCTTTTCTACTTTTTCTTCCTTCTTCTCTCCTTTTCTTTTATTATATTATTATTTTTATATAATGTGTACTTGTAGTGAAAATAGAGCTTGTTGATGCTTTTACAAATGTACTTTCAGTTTAAAAGTAAGTTGTACCATGTAATAATGTTAGCCAGGGCAGGAATCTCTGTATGGAGTGGGTCACTGAATGAATTATGGTCGATTGTGTAACACAGTAGCTAGTCTGAATAAACAAGTTAACAGTGGCAATTAACATCTACAAAACTACAGACCAAGAGGAGGAAAGAATCAATACAGAGCCAGGAACTCCCTGAAACTTCACTCTTAAAAGGTACTGGAAGCCCGGGTTTGAACTAATCAATGCTGAAAACAGACCCTTGGGGTTGAAATACCCCGATCAACCACTTCCAGAGCTCTATTCATCATGGCAGTGAATCAATCAAAATTCAACAACGGGCTCCTGAGACTGCACATACCTGCGGACATGACCCCTGGGGCTGATAGCTGTCATCCAGCAGCTACCAAGAGGGACGTCCCTCGAGGTCAATGACCGCTGGATTAGTTAAACCCGAGGATTGGGGGGTCACCAAGATCTGCCAGAGAGGAATAAAAAGCAGCAAAGAATGACCCTCAATGGCACCCTCTGACTGGACCAGCACCTTGCCTGTCCAGCCAGAAGGACCAGCCAGTGACCCCCTTCTGAAGCAACACTGCACTGAAAGAAGCCTCAACTGGCCATCGACAGCGGACTCCAGAGCTTGGGGCTAGGTATATCTTGATACTGGTGCTTAGTGTTCATAGCTAGCTACTTTGAGTGTGTGTGTGAGAGTGAATGTATGCGTCTGAGGGGGATCAGCACCAAGGTTTATGGTCTGACTTTTGCATCCATCCAATAAACTAGAATTTTACGACGATCCTGCGAGTTGGTCCTTTGTAGCCAACAGTGTTATATGTTTGAATTTTTTCAATTTTTATGTATGCCCTCTACTGCTAATACAAATGATGAAGTCTCTAGTTTCTACTGACCATATTTTAACAGAAAGCTGCTAAGCTCTGCTGATAGTTTGCTTTAGCAGACAACTAAAACATTCCAGAAACTACCATTAAGACTATTTCCATGTCCACACAGTGTACATTAGTGACATCTGTAGCAGAAGGGAAGACTACTGGTCCACCTCCTACCTCCCATCCCTTGCTGTTTCATACTTCAGTGTGAAGGGAATTGAAAACAATGCAGAAAGTGTCACTATGTCATTATAATTCCCATAATACACCCACACCTTGAATACTGCTTGCCGTTCTGGTCCCACCACCCCAAAAGGCTAGAGTACAACCAGAAAACGTTCAGAGAAGGCAAACACAAATAATTCAGGTGCATGAAGAGGCTTCCATACAAGTGACCAAATGAGCTAGGAACTTTCCATTTTGGGGCAAAGACCATTTGGAGGGTTGTATGGAGGAATATGACAAAAGGTCTATAAAATAATAAATGTGTGGAGAAAATAAATAGGGATTTACAGTTTACCTTCTCTCACAGTACTAGAACTAGGGGAGAAAGAAATTATTAGGTAGGAGGTTTAAATTCAACAAAATTTTCTAGTAGCACATTATTAATTTGTGAAATTCACTGCTGCAAGATGTTGCAGAGGCTCCGAATCAGGTTCAAAAGAGGAATAGACCAATTCATGCAGGATACGTCCATCACTAGGTATTAAACATCCCAGTTCCAAAACAAGACTTTGCAGACCTCCCAGTCCCAGAAGTTGTTAGAGAAATGGGGCAGGGGTGGCTGAATCTGGATAGGCCCTGTACAATTATTCTTCCCCTTAACATCTGCTCTGTCACAAAGATGCAAAACACTGGGCTAGATGACCTAGAGTCTGACACAGCATGGCATCTCATATGTTATGTTTAGTCATACTGAATCACAGATTGTGAAGTTACATGTGACAAGGAACAAATATCTAAGAAATGTAAGGCAACAAGAGAAGTGGGACGACATGCAACACAATGTGCAAAGGCAGGGGGTAGTGGCACAGTGTAGTGGGGGTGGAGGGGAGAGGATGTACCTGCACTGTGATGTGCCATGCTGTGCAGCCCCTGACCAGTCACTAGTTGGACAGCCCTCAGTTAGAGGAACCCTTATTTCCCAATGTAAGAACATAGGGATTGCCATATCAGATCATACAGCTAGTCCATATAATCCAGCATCCTGCCACTGACACGATGTTTCCAAAGAAGGTGAAATTTCACCTCAGCTCCCCTTAGTAGTGGTTTTTACATAGCTGTATGACAGTTTCGACAGCACTGGATGTATAAATTTCCTGTTCCTACATCTGTATTACAGGTACCATATTATAAATTTATCTGCAAAGCATGATCCTCTTATAAGGTAAGCAATATTTGTTAAATACCAGTAATGTATACTGTATTTACTCAAACTTAAGACAACCTTGAATTTAAGATGACTCCCCAATAATTAGATTTTATACATGGAAAAGGTATGTTTGTTATAATTTTCCATGTTTACTAGCTAAGTATTGGGAGGGTCATCCTTAATTCATCCCACCTACTGCTGGGGAGGCAGGTGGTGTGGGGAGGTCAAGCAGCCTGCCACCTCTGTCCCCTGCTGCAGAGCCTCTGCTTTGTCCCAACAGGCTCCATCCCCATTCTACCTTGGGGCACTGAGTGCAGCCCCAGTCCAGCCCCCATAAAAACCATGTGGGCTGCACCCCAGTGCTACAGGGCTGAGCTTGCGCTGTGCTCAGTGCCCCAGGCTGCAGCATGCCCAGAGCCTGCTGGCATGGAGCAAGGGGGGGGAAGATGGACAGGGAGAAAGGCATAGAGGGCAGCAGAGGCTGGGGGGAAGGGAGGACAGGCAGCAGTTGTGGCTATGACCCCAACTCTGGGTAGGGGTTGGAGCCCAAGCCACAGCAGCTACCTGCTCCCCTGTTGCTCTCTTACTTGATTCCAAGATAAAGGGCTCCCCCCTAACCCAAGTTCACCTTAGAATCAAGTAAGTATGGTAAATTTGAAAACCAAAGGAGGCAGCTCTTGGTTACTAAATTATCAAGCAATATTGATGTTAAACTATTTTTGGGGGTGGAGGAAGCATTTGTACTGAGTAAGCACTTCTCCATGCAAAACTATATCCAGAGAGAATAAGTTATTAGCATATGGCTTTGCATAGGTGGGGAAAAAAAAGTGCATCAAAGATCACACACTCAAAAAGCCAAGGATCAACATAAAGTTAAATGTGACAACCTCTTGAAGACAACTGAAAGCAACAAAGATAATGTTGTATTTAAGGCATAGTAAGAAAAATGATTTCATTTGCAAGTATAGAGTAATCTATTGTCTTCAGCAGAACAAAGCTACGTACAAAAGCCAATTCCTTTGTACCAATTTAACTTAGTCAAATACCAATAGCTGTTACTGCTTCAAAAGGCTGACTGAGCCTCATCTTGAATTTTATGAGACTTTGTTTTTGGGGTTATAAATAATGAAAAACTATTAGCTGTTATTAATAAGAAATTGATGGAATATTGAAATCATCATGTATTACTCTTAGTAAAGCACACGGAACTAGATAGTCAATGCACTTCTTCATTTTAAAGGAAAAATCAATTAAGTGACTTTTGAAATGTGTATGAGGAAGCATTTTCCAAAAAAAAATTCAACTTCATTAAAGAATAATTGAACACCACAACTACTTCTGAAAGGTTTAGGAGGCCTAACACACTGCTAGATTTTGTTCTCTTTATATCAGAATGATTTTTTAAACTTATCAAGCACATAAAACTCTTTGTCCAGACCAACACCCCATCGCACACACCACTCTGACAGAACTGCACATTGAAATAAACAGTTCTCGTTTTAGCAGTTAATTCATTGAAGTTATTTAAAATGTTCTCTCTTTAAGATAAGCTATCATTCAACTACCCTTGAACCCCAAATCCTCCTCCTCTGTTCTTTGACAAATTTCTTGGGGATGTTTTTATTCAATACTATGTAGTGTAAAGAAAAACCATTATACAATGTGCTACAGTCAGCACAGTTTTTCAAATGGGAGTGGCATCTCGTACGAGTGTATGAGCGGCATCTTGGATGAGTATGAAGTATACCAGTCCTTCGTAGTTACAAACACATTTAAAAAGATTTCTATTGAGCTAACAAAAACACAAACAAAAACAGAGCCAGGAAACAACAGCTCTTAGAAATAATCCTCTGATGTTAGGGAACAGAGGATGCAATCTCTGACAAAACATGCTTTGAAGATGCAGCTACTAGGTAGAGTTCAGAGCTTATGCATAAATTCACACTGGAGATCTGCTGATTGTGCATAAAGCAAGATTTGCACAGGCAGACACAGTAAAGGAGCTGGCATAAGCCTCATGAATCATACAGCATCTCTTACAATAGTAGTTGCATTACTAAAGTCACCTGCCAAAATGAAAAAACGGTAATTAGTACCTGTTTCAATACACAGCAGTTAAACAGTCTGATAAATGCATTTTGCCAACACAATGTAACGTGAAGAAATCACTAAACATTTAGGGTACATTTATGCTGGCCAGATAGATAATACAGGCTCCTACCAAGGCCGTCCTTTACCTCCTGCCCTCCCACTACCATTCGCACAGGAGAAAATAAAATCTGCCTTGGGTTTAAAGAAGCTTTAAGCTTGGGTTCACTTCATGGTTGGGAGGCAGGTCAAAATAAGGGGTTCTGCTTGAATTGGTACCTGCCCACCCTGCAGTAAGGATGCAGACTAAATTACAGTCATCCAAATTCTGCTGTCCTCCACTGCCTTCCCATAATTCCCCTCAAAGGACAGGCAAATTCTCCTGCAATTGACCCAACTAACTATGAAGGAGTCCTGAGGCACCTCAGGCAAGATACCATAGGATATGCCCCCAGTCACACTAGATCAAGTGCAGGAACAGCAAGGCGATAGTAGCTTGAATGCAACTTTGTAGTTAAGTTTTTTTGCATCTGAGCCAAAGAAACCTGGATTAATTGTACATTGCAGAATTAACCTCACTTCTCTGCACCAACTTCTAAGGCATGTGCGGTCACAGCAAGCTTACTTTAAAATGAAGTGAGATGACAAACAAATTAAAATGCATTTATATAAACAATTTAACAAGCCAAAAAAGCTACATAATTCAATTTACTTGACACCCTCAAAATAAAGGGTTTCAGTGTACTCTCAAAGGCATCTGAAATTATTCAGAAGAACAAACCCAATCGAGCATCAAAGCTGTTAACTTAAATGCTAACCAACTATTATGATCTTTCTAAAAGGCTGCAAAACAGCCTGGTTTATTTTATCTAGCAGTAGGGTATTCACCTTGACCACCACCTTCACCAAAATCTACCACTACACAACCTTGCTCTGCACAAAGAAAACATTATCTGCTTGAGAAGTCTATTTTACACTTAAATAGCTACAGTATCTTATCTTAAGGAAAATGCTTACATTTTAACAACAGACTTGAAAGTTAGTGTCTCACTGGTTTTGTCTTTAGCACTAATCCAAGCATTAACAGCAGCTTTCCCTTCTACACTGTGGTGTGGCAAATACCCAATTAAAGCCGTAAGGATGTTGCATGGATTCCCAGCATCATGTCTGATGCATTCACTCACCATGAAAGCTGCAGTTCTTTACAGACAATTGCACTGGAACCCCATTCCACCCTGAAAGCATTTAAGGTCTCGCTGTTTCAATAATATGTATTGAAAAACTTGCATCGTCCTGATTCTAGAGCTAAACCACTGAACAAATATCCATCCATCCAGGAGATCAGATACACGAAGAGGAAAAGAGCTATCGTGTGCTCCTCCCTCCCTTCTCCCTTTTCTTCCAGAATCAAAGCTGTCTGCAGTTGAATGCTCCTACACTGAGGAAGCAGGCTGCAGCAGCCATATTAATCATCTGCAGATGTAACCCACCCAATCCGTTCACTCCCTCTCCTTCAGTAATGCCTTAATTTACACCAGGCAGAGAAGAAATCTCTTTCATTATATCAATACATTAAGTCTACTGATAATCTGGCAATCCCAGATGAAGGAGGAGGCTGAAGACACCGAGTTAAGCAAAGGCAAAGTAACCAAACACTGCTGCATTTGGATAACATGCTGCAGCTCAGTACATCCATGAAAACAAAACATCTATTCAGCCCTTTCCACCCTGTGTTTCAAGGCTCCTGTGACCCCAAAGCCAATACAAAATTACTGAACTGCAACCATGTTGCAGGTGGGCTAGACTGCATTTTGTACCAGAAATGACAACCCCTGTACATTCAATTGCCTGCTTTTTTGTTTTGATGCACTATATGGGCACCCCACATAAATTCTGATAAACAGCTGGTTTCAGACACATCCTAGTCTGGAAATCCAAAAATGAATGCTCCATAATCTGATATAATGGGAGCTCCCTCCTCAATCAAAATAGAAAGAATTTATGTATTTATTTATTTGTATTCTGCCCTCCCCAAAGAGATGCCCAGGGTAGCTTACAATAAAAAAAAAAATACATATAAATTATCTATTTCTATAAATGTATCGTCTACAGAAAGATCCTTTCCCCTCGACTCTCAGGTCTTTAATTTCAATAAAGGGAGGCAGGGGGGAACAGTTCTAGAAAGTCTGGTAATTTTTCCCTTTCAGCTTTTATTACTTTTGTGTTTGTGATGCTGTTTTATCTTACTAGCCTCCCAGAAAAAAAACAACAATTTTTGAAAATGAAAAACAAGATCTTTTCAAAGCACACCTTTTTAAAAAGGCCAAAAAAAGATCAAAAGTAATTTTATATCTCCAAGAAGGAAAGCGCAAGTACAAATAAGAGAAACACATTTTAAATAAATAAAACCACAATCCTGTTACCTTATTTACTTGAATCCAAGACAACATTTTTCCACTCCTCCCAATCAACACAGGGGGAAAAGCCTCATCTTGGAGTCAAGTACTGTTTGGGGCAGGCGGCTGCTGCGGCCCTGGCTCTAGGCCTTGGGTGAAGCCAGAAGCAGGGTGGGTCATCCTGCCCAGGTAGCACTAGGGTGGCTCATGCTGCAGGGCCTGGGGAATGCAGAAGGGAGAGTGTAGGGAGGACGTGCAGTATTGGGGTGGGGAACCTGCAGTTTGTGGCTCAGGGTAGGAATGGGGAAAACAGCACAACCTGCACCCCTCTCTCCTCCTGCTTTCCTCCTTACAGCTGCTTAACTTCTGCTCTCATCCAGACTTGGAGCTGCTGTTGCTCCTTCTGGATGGGTGAGGCTAAAGCTGCAGCTGTCCTAAAGCCAGAGCTGCTACAGAAGGCAAGCAGCTTGAGGCAGGGGGGAAGCCCTGCCCCACCTTGCTGCTTTCCCAGGTGCAGTGCTGATGTTAGAGATGAATTTAAGACCATGTTCCACCCTTCAATAATTAGATTATATACATGGAAAAGTTATAAAGGAATACTTTTATATATGTATTATATGTATAGAATATGTATACAATCTAAGTATTGAGGGTTGGAGGGGAGGGAAGGGGGAGAGAGAAAACATCTCAACTTCAGAGTCATCTTACAGTTGGGTAAATACTATAAATACAAACGTAACTCAATTTGATGTCAGACAGTCAACATACCTGACTGAAATTAGACCAATCAGATTTAAATTATTATTAAGACAGAGATATTAGTTGCATAAGGAGAGATTTTGAGTTAAATACTGAACTCTGTTTTAAAAATTAAACAACTTCCTAACTTATTTAAATTCCTACAAGTGCATTAGACAGGTAAAACAATCCTTTAATCTACAGGACATAACAGTTCAGTTAAAAAATGTCACTTAAAAGGTTGGGTCATATGAACCCAGAAAACTTTATTTAAAAGTTTCACCTACCTGGAGTAAATCCATCCCTCCTTGCCAGATTACCCTATATGACTGTTTCAAGGAGGCTTTCAACAAGCATCAAAGGCTTGAGTGGAAAAACTTCAGGCAAAAGGCCTAAACTACCCAAGGTGATAAAGAACCAACTCTACCTTTATGAACAATACTAGCAAAGTGCCTGTCAAGAATGACAGGCGGGCAGCAGAGACAGAGTGCCACCCACCACTGCCCTGCACTGCCATCACTCTGCATCCAGTCGCACGCAACCCCCACCCCCCAGACTCTGTCCAGCCCCGTGCACCCTGCCCACACCTCAGATGCACACTCACCCACACCCAGCCAGCCACATGCCACACACCCACCCACACACCCAGTTGTATACCCCACACACCCAGCCAACCACATGCCACAGCCACCCACCAGTGCGCTCTGGTCAGCAGATGCTCCCGGTGTGGGGAGAGGTGTGGGGCATGGCACCACGCGGGGAGCGTGCATGGGGGACTTGTCCCACCCACAAGCCATGTGCTGCATTTAGCAGACACTGCCAGCGCCTCTCTGCCCACTGCACTTATGGCACCCTGTGGCCACGCGCCATGCCCTCTGCCCCACACGGGCTTTCTGTGTGGCACCCTGCAGCTGTGCACCCAGGCAACCACTACCTGCACAGGCAGGGGGGCAAAGGGGCGTGGCCACAGGGTGCCACACAGAAGTGGGGCAAGGCACGCTGCCCCCACCTGTGACCACATGCTACAGCAGGCAGACGTTCCCTGTACCCCCTGCCCACTCCCCACGCAGTGCCCGATCATGTCCCTTCTACTACTAAGACTTGTCAAGCTCTTCAATCAGAATACAAGGAAAAGGTGGTATGACCAAATCGTACCCCTTGCCATGCATAGTTCCATCCCCTAGCAACCATGAGGTTATAAAGATGCCAGATATTTACCAGCTCCCCACAGCTACTAGTTTAACAGTAATTTGAACTTCAAAATCAGAACTTCTGGATGCCAAAGAGAAGGTGAGATGGACCACATAGCAGTTTTATCAGTCTACTCCCCCTGGTATCATTGGAAACTAGCAAACAGATTAAGGGTAACAAGTGAGGAGTTCATGTAATGACCCCCACACTGGCTATTCAGCAAGGTTCAACCTTCCACACATGCAGGAGCCAATCCCTCAGTCCCAGTACCACCCACACTGCCCAACCTCAGCACTTACAAGAGTGATAAGGGTCCCTGGGTCCTGACACCGGACAAAGCATAGCACTGCTCAGCTTTATCCAGTCCCCATACGAGAGGAAGAAAGTAGGGAAAGAAAGAAGCAGCAGCTCCCACATACTAGAAACAAAAAAAAAAGGAAAGGATAAATGGGCTGTGAAACACTGCATCACCTGCTCCCAGTTCAGATAGTTCCCTCCCATCCCAAAAGGTATACCAGGAACACAAAACTGAAAGGGACCTCCTGGTGCACACGTGGACTGAGTCCAGACCCCTGCTATCACAATCAACTACGTCATATGATCACTTTCATAAATTACTGCACTCTATCTAGAGAGCTGCTTGGGCTCTTGTAACAGGAGCAGCAGGGACAAGCCTGCTCCAAAACCTCACTCATCTAAGCGTTAGAAGCTTTCTTTCAACTTTCAGCCTAAACGTATTCACCGTCAGTCATTCTTGTGCCAATATTGTCTTTTAGACAAAGGACACATTCTCCACTGTTTCGGCAGTGCTCCTGGGTGATGCCACACATCACTCAGGCATTCCCCGCACATCAACCCCAGAAACGAGGCAGTGAAGCCGCTATGTGGGGTCTTCAGCCTTCCACACCGGAGAGCAGTTGAAAGTGGGGGTTTAGGTTGCTTCATTTCAGGCACTGGCATGGGGCAGGGGGCAAGCGGGATGCATTTGAAAGCAGTAGTCCCCAGGAGCATCATGAGAGTAGCATAGGCAGAGCACAACAGCTTTTCTCCCTCCCCAGAATTTACCTCTCCACCACAATCAGTGCATTATTTTTAATAGACAACTGGGGCTCCCCCATTCAGCTTAACATAATGAAGGCTGAGAAAGCAATCCTTTTGGCCTCCTCATGACAAGCTCTCCTTTCCCTGATCATCCTACCTAGCAGTCCTTCTCTGCTTCTGCTCTAGTTGCAATTCATTTTTCTCCATCTGGAAATAGTTTGTAACTAACTGAAATCTAACTGGTGCCTTGTACAATGATACCTTCCCTTTTAAGCTCCACTGGAAACACCTCACTTGATGCATCCTAGGACCACATTTACCTTTTGCAGCTGCATCTCATTGGTAAGCTCTTTCATCCTGTGATCAATCAGTATACCCATCTTTAACCTCCTCTGGCATGTCCAATGGATGCCCACTAACTTACAGCATCAATTATTATTCGTCCCTAAGGGCCAGCCATTTTCAGAAGCCTCAACTTTTAGGCACTGTAATGTTAAAAAAGTGGCTGGATCCAATTTTTCATATCAAGATGGGTAGACATCGAGGATCCCTGGCGAGTCAGCCACCTTCAGAAAGCAATCCAGAGTGCTCAGGCACTCAACAGGACTATGCTTAGAGACAGCCATTAAGGAAGTGCTAGAAACAGAGATGCCTCCCCAGAGTTCAGGCATCTGCTCCAGGATTGCATATTAGGCACATCAGTCAATTCAGGATCCAGAACACACCCAGAAAGGAGACAATTAACTCAAGTGATCATGGCACCAGATGCAGGTGTGAAATAAAGCACCCCTAACAATGTTCATTCTTTAACAGACTGGTGGTAGCAACAGGCCACTCACTTTTTGCCCAATACAAGCTGTTGGGGCTCTTGTTCATGCAGAGGAAGATCCAAGTCTAGATGCTTTTCAGCCTGAGTGGAATTGAATGTACATCTCCCACATGCCAGGAGTTTCCTAATTCCAGACTAGGCAACAGCCTGGGTGGGGGAAACCCACCACTATTCTAGCTGATGCTGGGCCACTTTACACAGCATGCAAGAGAGTCATGGGCTCAAAAGGAAAACAAGCAAGCAGCAGCACTTCTTCCTAGCCCATCAGTGAGGGCAACCCCAAGGGGTAATGAGAGCTGGGCTTTAACTCTGCTCTGGCCGCAGTGACCAAACAAAAACAAGAAATAATCCCCATGTAAAACTCATAAAGAGATGGCACTTGAAGGCACCTAAATTATTTTAACTGCTTGAACAGTTTTGCAATTGCTGGAATAGAGTTTATCTGGATCACTCAGGCATCTAAATTCTGCCTTACTTCCCATAGCCGCCTAAATGGGACGCTTTGTTCATACCATTTTTATCACTTCGAGTCATCCAACTCCTCCTCTACTTGCTGGTCTCCTTTTATGTTGTCAAGACCTCCAAACTATCCCATCAGCAGATTTCTCTGACAAGGTCATTACACATGATCTTTCCCAAACTGAACTCCACTAACAACTGCCCTCCAGTTTCACACTTCCTCCTTCAACACAAAGCATTGTCCTCTTCTCTTCATTTAGCTCTTAACCCATATTAATATTAATCTATTAATCCTCATCTTAAATAATGATTTTCTGCATCACACCATGCCAAATTCTTCATGGAAATCTGGATTGAGTAGTTATAGTCTATTTCTATTGTCCAGAAAAATCTGTCCTCAAAGAAGATCAGTTTAGCCTGGCATGATCTAAATTTAGTAATCCCACACTGTATTTTATGCCATTTTTCTAGTCTCTTTCAATACCTATTTTAAAGTCTGGCAAAAAACCTAGGTGAGACTAACAGGCCTGTAGCTGCCCCCACTGGTTCAAGCTTCATCTCAGTGAAGTGAACTTTAAAGGACTGCTTTGAAAGCAACATAGGTCACATAGGGACATAAGAAATACTCTCTGTAGACACAGGAATCTGTCCAAACTGGGGAAGTGAATGATATTTCAAAATTGCTGTTAAATAATGTATTAATGAACATATTTTGAGCTACCACTTGGCACCCAGTAAAGCTACAAAGTGATTTTTCGAAGTGTACTGACTGCTTCTGATTTGGTTATTTTTTTCTTTTTAAAATCACAGATCTCATTAGCACCATCTCTTAAATCTATGTACATATTCAGCCCTGCCTCTCCATAGTGCGCCACCAACAAATGCTGAGTTGTTACTACCTTCGGGAATCAACCTTGTCTAAAGGAGCTCACGTACAGTAAATGGTTGCACGGAAATAATTTACTCTAGTGCTAATTAGTTTAGCAGGACATATCTGAACCAACAGAATACGAGTCCAAAGTCTCAGACATTATCATCAGCTATGAATAGCAATAGTAAGAACAAAACCGAAAAAGGTAAAATTATGATAAAAAACATGTGGAGTAGAATATCTCTTTGGTAAATCTTTGTAGTTTTTCCTACTGAGAGAAAAACATAATAAACTTTTGAAGTTTTAAAAATTACAAAAAATGTATCAAGCTAAAAAAAATTGTGAAACAAGTAACTTAGTCAACAAAGCCACCCTGCAGGAAAAAAAAAAAAATTACTTGGGGAAAAATGGAAAACTTGTAAAATTAAAAATCTCTGAGGGATTTTATACCCCTTCCCAAACTGTGCATCCTGCCAAGCACGTGTGGCATGGCAGAACATTTGTGAGGGGGGATAAAATACCTCAGTTCCTAATCACACAGTTAAGTCAACATCTTACCAGGGACCAAAGAGAGTAAAGACATTTATTAGCACAGATGACTGCCAAACCAATGGGACCCGACCCTGCTCAACATAAAGCTATACCAAATATTTAGATTCATGTTCCAATGTTTAGATTTCTCCGTCTTAACCATGTCCATAAACAGGATCACAAACAGGACATAAAAAATAGTTTTTCTATTCAGACACATGCCAATGTGCCCTGCAGTAATTCTTCTACTATTGCCACATGATCCTTCAGTAGGGATAGCCAAAGCAAGTTTTCAAAACTATGAGATAAAACAAGTAATAATTATATTTTTAAATGCATGAAAAGATGCTTTTTAAAGCCAGACATAGTGAAGAATAAATAAGAATACACTGTTGGAGATTAACATGATCAAATAAGACTTTCAAGCACTCTGATGTAAGTAGCTATACAAGGTGGATAAAATTCAAGATGAGATTAAGAAATGCACCATAGGAAGAATAAACAAATGACAAAAGTCTGAATGACCTTAGATAAGTCATTTCACACTAGCAGAGAGACTGAAATAAAGCAATTTAATCCTGAGGAAATTTGAGATTTAGTTTAATTTATACCTAAGGCACTTTGAAATCCTCAGATAGATGGCACTATTTGCACACAACAGCAAATTACTGAAATCCTTCTCTCTCTCAGCTGTTTCTGGATGTTCCGTTTCTATATATATTGCTAAATAACTTGTTCTCATTTCCTATATTCACAAAATGTGCACTTACATCAGTGACTGTTGCTTTTAATCTCCTATCAGAACTCATGAATATGTCCGCTTGCCTATTTGGGACTCAGTTTTAGCAGAAAGAGATTTAAAATCTTGGCATGTGGATACATTTTACACAAGCCCACAGCTGTGTTAAAGTGGCATAATAAGAACACATAGAAAGAACACTTTTTCCACAAGCAGTATTCTTTTTACACTGTCCATAGAGAAGACCTAAGTACAGACAGTCAAAAAGCCCAAGGCTGAATTGATAAGTCTTTGCAGGTTAGTCTAAGCTGCAGAGATTGAACCAATAAGCAAACGAACACATTAGCTTTTGATTCAGGAAATGCAGCCACATGCCTGCTGTGACTCAAGTCAGACACCACGGGGTGCTAGAGCATGCCTGCCAGCCACTGCCAAAGGGGAGGGAAGAGAGAAAGACTTTTCCCCTCTCCACGCTGGAGCAGAGGGGGCATGGCCAGGCCCCAGGCCCATCCTCAGCAGGGGGGGAGGGTAAGGGGGGAAAGGTAGTAGCATTGAATTCATAAAAGCTTGAACAAGAATAGTTCTCTCTTTAAAATCTATAAACTGAAAACTATAAACACAGCATGGCAAGTGTGTTCGCTGACTCTTCCTGCTTCCCCTAATGTCTCCAGGATTTTCAGTCCAGCATCAGAGCATCAGGACTCCACAAGGTTTCTCATCATTTCCTCTTCATGCTTCCAGGTGCCTCTGGGAGTTGTAGTTCACAGTCACGGCCAACACTAAGTTTAGCAGGGTAGGGCAGCTCCATACTTGGGGGAAGGTGAGTTTAACCCCCCTCTCTAACCTTAGACCCCAGATGGGGTTTGCCTGGGGGGCCAGTGAGCCAGCCCTCACTTGCTCCAGCTAGGAAGCAGTGGGGCCAGCCCTACCCTCTGGAGCACAGCACAGCACAGCCCAGGGCTGAAAAGCAAGCTGGGGGACTGTGATTCAACTTAAACTAGGAAGGGGTCTGGGACAGAAGCTTCATAAACTGGTGTGACCTAAATCAGTTAAATCTGATACTACATTCAACCAGGTGTTACTTGTCAGCTCTGTGTTCCTGAGGAAGCCCTGGCACCCAGCCTGCTGGAGTTACAAAGGACTTTTTCTAGCTCCCCCCCCCCCAACGCCTCGTCTAAACAAAACTAAGCAGAAGAAAAGTTTAATAGGCACCTCAGGCCATACATTCCCGGTCCCAGTATGCGAGGCCTATTTAAACTTGATTAGCTAAAACTCGGTTGCCAGGTTAGGGAATGCTGAGGCAAGAGACCGAGTCAGAGGAGGTATGGGCAACATCTGAACAATGGTTAACGGTTCATCAGAACATCCAGCCCGTTGGAGCCCTGACAACAAATACTGTCATACTTTTCCCAGGATGACTGGTAGAAGCCTTCCCCACAAAGTTTATGAACACTCCAAATAATCCCCTTAAGTATGTTAAAAGACTACACTCAAATCTGAAAGTCATGATAAACTGAGGCTTATTCACAACAGTTAAAATATAAAATTTTGATACTGACTTCACAGTGCAAGCATAGGTAAGCCATCTGAGAAGCCCTTCCGCTATATCTTCTGTATTCATAATAAATTTCAAGCTGGCTCCTAGGTAACTGGTTACTCCTTAAAACCTGATGTTTTTCCTTGGTTGTTAAACAGTTTCTTGAGACATTCCAAACCAGATAACCCCTTTTATATAACAGGATTTTCCCTGTCAATTACTGCTTGGACCCCTCTTGGTTTACACAATTAAAAGAATGCTTTGAAGAGGCTAGACTAAGAGTATAAGAAAGCTGTAAGGCAGGAAACAGTGTGCTTCAAGAGGGAGAAATCTCTCTGACACCATCCACTCTTGTTGAGAAGCTGGGATAAACAGATCATCTCTTCTGGCCGCCTGTTTAACCTTCAACAGTCGTGTTAGGAACTTTGCCGGTCAACAAACACCTAAGTGCCATGGAACGGTGAGAGCCCAGCTCGCTCTCTCTCTTTCTCCCTTTTTTTCTTTTTCTCTCTAGGCATAGCTTTCTGAACCTGAATTTTATTATTTCAGCTTGAGCTAGGTTTCCTCAAATATTCAATTGAACCAGGGTAATATTGCAATTATTTTTGTTTGTTTTTCCTTGCATGGCTATTACTACTAGTACCATCATAAATTTCATATACTTAGCAATAAATAACTTCTAGAGTCAAACTGGTGGTAACCAGATGAATGTTTCCTTCTATACTTCCTCTTCCCCACTTGCTCTGCAGCAACACTTCTTTTACCCAAGCCAAAGATTCTTTGAAGCTCAAAAATACTGTGGGGTCTGCTCATCAAGAGGCTACCACTCCTAGGACAGTTAGGGCAAAAGATTGCTGAGTTTGAGATGCATACAGGAATCAGCTTGTACAGGCTGACTGACCCGGTTTGGCTCAGATGTGCCCTAAGGAACTGAATGCTGGCCCACGAAGGTGTCAGCTGGACACCCAGCCTGATTCAGAGGTATTCTGTTCACCTGTGCGCTTGTGTCTGACTCCATTTTATTGTTGCCCTGATGAACCGATCCCTGGCATACGAGGGTGTCAGCATGTACATACTGATCAACCCAGAGGTGGGGGCAGGGAGGAGGTGTTTGACTGATTTGGTGGCTAGAGGAACCCAGCCCCATTGAAACTAAGTCCTGCAAAATAGCTACACTGGGGTGAGGACTTGCAGAAGGGAGAGATACAGCTCCATGTAGAAACACGAGCAGCACGTTGATATAATTACAAAGACCCTAGAAACTTATCCCTAATAAATGAGCAAACCCCAAAGTAAAGGGCAAATTTTGTAACACAGATTTATCTTAAACCGTTTCAGCCATTTTGAAACTGATTTATGTGCACTTAACTTCCGTTCTGTCACAGGTTTAAACCAGTTTCTGATCACTTAAACCCATTTATGTGCAACTTTGTCCCTAGCCCAGGAGATCAAGTCAAGCCTTAGTTGCATTACTATTCTCCTGGCATGTCATATTTTAGGTATTTACTTTATATTCCCTATCTGACAGAAACTATGAGGTATTTACATTTTTTAAGACTAAAAAAAAGCCCCAAATTAAAAATTGACTTTTTGCAATCCAAATTCTTCCTTGAGTTTGATTTCACTAGCATAAAAATATGTGAATTCAATGCTTGACTTCAGTCTATTGGTTTTTGATTCTCCCTGGCAAAAAAAAAAACACAACCCAAAACCTCCAGAAGGAAGTGTACAGAATAATTTTAAAACTTATTTAGCCTTATTTTTAAGCAGTGTTTAATGCAGTTTCCTGTTTTAATGTGAACCACAATTCCTTGATCTGTCTGGAAGATAAACAATACAGAAAGTCAAACAATGGTTTTTTTTGGACCATTCCATCTTGTTCATCAGCTTCCACCCTATTCACATTTCCCTTGTTTATGGCATTTGTGAAATGTCTCTTTCTGCTGGAGTGGGACATGAGAAGGAAGATGGAGCTAACCTATTCTCAATGGTGGGAGATGACAGAATAAGAAACTTGAAACCACTGCTCCAACACAGGAAGTTTAGGTTAGACATTAGGAAAAAAAAAATCTCTCTCACTAGAAGGATAGTAAAGTGCTGGACCAGGTTACCCAAAGGGGTGATGGAATCTCCACCTTTGGAGGTTAAGACCCAGCTAGACAAAGCTTTGGCTGGGCCGATCTAGTTGGGAATGGTCCTGCTTTAAGCAAGAGGTTGGACTAGATGACCTCCTGAGGTCCCTTCCAGCCCAAATCTTCTATGACACTGGGATAAAACCCACACCTTTTGCCTTCTTCCATGCTAAGGCCAGGTGGGGGAAAGCAGGCACAGTCCTCTTCCTTGGATTTCTTGAGTCTATTTTAACAAATTACTTCCTGACCTTGCAGCAGCAAGACACTGACCAGTGCTCTCATCCCCCTGCTTTACCTGTGGCAGGTTAAGGTATGCCTGGTGTTCTGGGACATTATGCCTGCTGGTTGTGTGAAAGAGTTGTTCATGCAGGTTTAACACTAGTCATCTAGGAAGGTTTGGATAGGGATGATCCTGCCTTGAACGGGGGTGGACTAGATAGTCTCCTGAGTTTCCCTTCCAGCCCAGCTATGATTCTACAACTACATACATAGTTAAATTCCACTCATATCTAGTTTAAGAAGATTCCTGCATTGTCAACCACATGACAAGTGTGCAGTACTTTGCTTTTCACACTACTGGAATGTGCTCAGATACTATGTGTATGGAGATGCTCAGCCTTCAGGTAGCTGAATCCCAGCTGCAGGTGGTTAGCAGTTAATACTCTCCCTGGCTAGAAGGATGGGAGGCAGCTGTACCTGATGATCAGCAAACAATGCCAAAGCTAGAAAGAAGTTTAAAAGATCCAGGAGAAGAGGAGGCTGTTATGCCAAGTGAGCAGCACAGAGCCTGGGTGTCCCTTTCAAAGTCTGGAGGAAAACAGCAGGTTTTGGTTTTGTTTGTTGCTTCTACATCTGCTTGTTTTGTTTCATTTACTGTGAGGATGGGTTGTTTTGTTTCATTTACTGTGAGGATGAGGTTACCCCATTCTGTATTATATATAAATAAATAAAGGGTTTAGTCTAGGATCTGTCCATGTGTCTGTCCGTAATGCTCTTGGGGGTACGTGGCTCCTGGCAGGCAGGGTTCCAGCCTGTGCTGTGTCAAGAGTGATTGAGACAGGCAGGGTGTGGCTCCAGTGGGGAGGGTGGCAGCGCTGGCCGCTGTGTACAAGCTTTCCTTCTGGCCCGCTCTATTCCTGCCCCCCCTCATTCTTGACAGGTAATTCACTAGTATTAAATAAACAGGCTGGAAACACTGAATGCAGAGCTGACTACCCTAGAAAAAGAAGCTGGGCGAGTGAGTCTCTTGCACTATGGTGATAAGGATGGAGTTATAAAAAAAACAAAAAAAAAAAATCTACTGAAAATATTGGAATGGATATCTTTTAGCCTACAATCTGAGAAAAATTACAGTAGCATTATGGGGAAATAACTAAGAAAAACTTTTGACAGCATGGGCTGACCTGTATTTCACAATCTATTGAGCAAGGAAGCAAGTCTTGAATTATTTTACTTTTCACAACAGGATGTTTATAGTAATTAGTAAGATGTAATGAACAAGCTCATTTTTCAGTGTAGTTCATCTCTTTCTTTTCTCTGCGAGACTGGATTACACTAGATGTAGGAATGAGCTCTACAAAAAAAACTTTAACAAAGGGACAGTGCAGTTAATATACACTTCTGTCTTTCTAACTTGCAATATCTCCCCCAAAACCAGCTTATACTGAAATCCTTTGTTCTTTTCTTCATTTAAGAGTTCACATTTGTTCCATCTTCTCCAACATCAGGGCAACAAAACTAACACTAATCTTATCATCTTTATTTTCAACAATGGTTCGCTCACTACCTGCAAACTCATAGTCTCTACTTCAGTCTCAATACTAGAAAGAAGCACTATGTTTTTCAGGGCTCTGCCACGCCAGAGGAGTTTGCAAACTGCATGTGCACCAGTTGAATTCTGGAATATAACAAAAGGGATCATGGAAACTGGGCACTTGGTACTTTGTTTTTGCAATTCCTCTACCTACCAGATGTTCTGTAGTCTATTGCAAAAAATGGGCAAAATATTGCAGCCCTGAACAGAATACAAAACTTGCCTTACCAGACACCCTTCTGTACAGCAGTGTACTATACCTGATTCAACAGTACCACTTAGACATTATAAGCATAAAGATTTGACCATAACTAGTTTAACCCCATCAATTTGACGACATGGATTACATAAAGGCAAGCACCAATTGCTAGCCTAACATCTGTACACAGATGAGGCTATCAAGATAGTGCTCCTCACTCCCTACTGTTCTAACCACATTTAATACCTTTCAAATAATAATAATAATAATAATAATAATAATATCTCTTCACTGGTTTGAGCTTTGCTTCACCACTCAATTTAAATGGATTTAACCTTTGTTCATGAACATACCTGCTTTTACCTTCATCTCTTCCTCACTTTTCCCATAACAATTTCACAGAAAAAGTTGACTCAAACCTCTCTCAATTGCTCTTTATTTTCCCCTATTTTTGTGTATCTACATTAATTGATCCCTCTCCTTGAAATAGCTTCAAGAGATTGCCATTTTCTTGGCCTCATCCAAAAAATGCCTCTTCAAACCCTGAAGATAAGAAGGTTGCTAGCCGTGTCATGTACTCTGTATTCTAATTGTAAGTCTAGTAATGAGGAAGTCACAAGTGATAAACTAAAATATACAATGGGGCAGTAGGAAGTAGTAGGAAATGGTTTTCAGCACATTTTGACAGGCCAAAGGATCTCTTCAAGACACAGCCGAATGCCATAAAGTCTATGCAACAATTAAAGAAATGGTGTAAAATCCCAAGAATTAAATTGTACAGAACAATGAGAACAAGCATTAACCTAATGGGCAACCAATCATAGTTGCAGGTATCCTGCCACTACCCTAAAACATAACATAGAGAGGGCAGAAGATCCCCATCACATAAAAAGCAAGAGAAATACTTTATAGTCCCCATCTCTTCAGTGGTATATTGGAGCAATAAGTGTACTCATACTCAAGATCCTTACATTAATATTTACAGTTTGTTTACTATATATGCAATAATGGCACACTTTTTAGAAAACAAATTGGAAATACTCGTGTGTTGTGTGCCCAGGAGGATGAGTGTACAGTATTTTAGTAAATATTTAAGCCAACCACTGGAGCACATCACTGAAGAAGGGACATGAAGAAAAAAAACTGGAAACATGTTTGCATATAATCACACCCCTCCAAAATTGGGAGCTCTCTCTAACTCTGTCTCAAGAAAGGAAACTAATTTTTTGCCAGGGACAGAAACACTTCACTTTGATTCCTGCTCCACAATGCAGCAACTCTTGCATTACCATTCAGGCAGCTATGAAGTCAGTTGATCTAATGGCTCACTGTTTTCACTCCAGAAGTGTTAATGAACCTCACTCCTTTTAATTGTCTCAGTATTACACTAATCAAGCTAACCTTTAAGACAATTTTGTTTTCTGCTAGCTGTTTCTTCTATTTTACAGCTTGGAGACTCTTTAGCTCTTTAAAAAATAAAAATTAAAAAAAAGAAATCACAGACCAGATCTTCAACAACAACTATAGCAGCGGTTTGCAGCATTTTCTAGACATGAGACACTATTCCATTAACTTCTGTGAATCTGTGGCACGTACTTCAAAAACTAATTCAATTATCCCCCAAAATAGCAGTGACCCACTGCTAGGTCCTCAGATACCACCACATCTGTTCTGAGGAGAATACTCATAACACACATCTTGCCAAACTGAGAACTGCCTTTACCTAGCAAGGATACTCCAGCAAAGAAAAGGCCATCTCTTTGAAGGGGCCACTGAGACACCCTGCAGGAGACTACTTCAAGGGGAAAAAAAACACTAACCACAAACCCTTGGCAATTATCATAGCACACTTGAACCTGTAAGAAGAATCAAACAACTAGAGCTTATACTTGAAAAAGGCCAGACCTTGAGATTCCACCCTCCTTCCCTGGCCCTTAAACTTGCCCAATGTATCATCAGAAGTAAACTCTCTGCTCACTGAGCTAGGGTTTCAGCTTTACTTAAGCAGGAAAGGGAGGGTAAGTGAGCTGAAGATTAGGCTTGGTCCCTGCTCTATGCAGCCATAACTCTGGTCCCTGCTCTATGCAGCCATAACTCTTTTTTGAAAGAGAATGAAGAAAAAGGGTGTATGTTATATCTTGGGTCATGCTGTTTGCAAGAAAATACAACTCAGATTTTAAAAGATTCCCTCAGAGCAGTGGTGCTTAACCTTTTAGTTCCACAGGCACCTAATGAGACCCAGCCCTGCCTCAATAATAAATGGAAGACCTATCAACACACCTCTATCGCCATAACAAATCAACACTCCCCATAATAACAAAACCAGCAGAAGCCACGGATCATACACATCTGTCCCAGAATGTGGTATCCAGCCAGCATACCAAATGCCTTCATGGCAACTATGTGAGTAAAACCAAACAAGAATTAAACACCAGAATGAATGATCTCCAAAAAAAGATAAAGGATATAGACATTACAACACAGGTAGGAGAACATTTTTCACGGAAAAGGAGGAAGAAAGAGAACTCACTCTCAGCCTATCACAGTTCTCATGCTCAAAGGAAAGCTATGCAATACCTTTACAAGATAGGAACAAAAATGTATCAACTTTCTTGACCATAAGTACCAGGAACTTAACACAGTCCATGACTTCATTATCTATTATAACCTATTTGATACTTTTTAACCTCTGCACTTCAGGTGACAGCAATCCTCCTGAACAATCTTAATCCTCATTTATAAGGTTTTTACTGCATCTCTCCTGCCTGTTGGCTACCTGGTAATTTCTTTCACATCCTGTTTTTATTAACATACGGAGTTATATACAGGCTTTTGTTCCATCTGCTACCTAACTCTGCTGTTTGCTTTTCTCCCAGAGGCCTTAGGAAGGATACTTGAAAGCTTATCTATATCTACCCCAACTATAAAGTATGGTTGATAAAAAAGACATCACCCAAAAGAATTTTTGCCTCAAACTAATCGATATACTATTGTGCTCACTTCCATGCAATGGGGCCAGACAGTGGGACCAGGGGATCATCCAGGAAGGAACAAGCCTGTACTTCCCTGCTTATTTGCTCATACTTCAAAGTATCCTTTAGAGGATCCGGTGCAAAAAATACTGGTTGAAAAAGAAATCATTGAGCTAAGGTTTCAGCTTTAGTTAAGCAGGAAAGGGAGGGTAAGTGAGCTGAAGATTAGGCTTGGTCCCTGCTCTATGCAGCCATAACTCTGGAAAAGGCTTGGTTTTTTTTGAAAGAGAATGAAGAAAAGGGGTGTATGTGATATCTTGGGTCATGCTGTTTGCAACAAAATACAACTCAGGTTTAAAAAGATTCCCTCAGAGCTCCATGGGCCAGATGAGTGAGGCAAGGCTGGGCCATGGGTGGGATTGAGCATGCACCAGGACTGGGTCCTAGGGGCCCACCTCCTCCCAGATCCACATGCTGGGATTTGAAGCTGGATCCAACTCATAGGCCTCAGGGCCCCCCATGGGTCTGGAAATGCAGCAATGGGGAGTCACCCATACACTTTTTTTGTATTGGAATCATACAAGTCAGTCTGTAACTTCATAAAAGCCTTCACAAGAGGTACCACTGTTCTCCTGCCACCAAATTTCTAGGCTTATAGGGAATTCTGCAGGCCAGATAAGCCACAGGCCAGGGGTTGAGCACCCCTGCCTCCAAGTCATACAAAAGAAAGCTAAAGATCCTATGGCACTCCTAAAATGTCTCCAGTATTCCCCCCACCCCTCTTCACCTCCCTTACTAAAACAAGTTTCTTCATCTAAGAACACTGGATGTTGAACAATTCAGTTGACTATCTGGTTTTTGCAACCCCATATCTTAAAGGGAAAAAGGTAAGCTGTGAAAGTAGTAAAATTCCAATGACAGAAAGGGACACACAGCCTTTATAGGCAATTATTGCTGCATCTTAATGATATTTTAATTAGTTACCAATGTCCAAAACCTACATGTAAACTGGATTTTAGTACTGTAGTAATAATCAAGATGACTGAAGATAAGACTTTTCACCAGTTTGCTGGTAAACCCTTACTGCAGAGAGTTCCAGTGACAGAGAAGGTGCTGTGACCTATATGCCAGTTTAGGAAATCAGTTTATAAGAAACTTATACATTCTACTAGATCCTATAAACTGACTGTGACCTGTAGCATGGTTTCATGTTGCCATGTTAGGGACAGATGTTATAACCTATCTTGAGACATGGCCACGAACTTTTAAGATTCTGCTCGACTACCAGGCAAGCCATTGCCTGTTAGTGATCCTCTGCTTGAAATACTGCCAAGGGAATGGAAAATGGAAGTGTGCAGTTGTAGGACAGAGAAGAAACACTGCCATGACTAACCTTAAAAGGAAACATGTTTTTGCATTACGTGCATGGTCAGATTCACAAGTCTGGGCAGAAAGTGCAGGATGGCTCTGTGCCCTTTAGGAAGGAAGCCAAACACAAGAGACTTGGGAATTTCAAAGACCCTGGAAGGAGGATATTGCAATTTGGTGTTCACTGTTTTTTTCTAGAGATCTGTGTCCCTCTCACACCCTACAAGTAAGGGCGTATTACTAAGAAGTCTGTTTGTAAAGCCTGTGCATTCTTTATCTCAGGTGTCAGTGGCCCTCAGCAAAGGTTGTACACCTTTAGCTAGACCAGTACAGTGTAGAAAGTAGTATACCACAGAGTGTGTGTAGAAAAATATTCTACCAAACCTCCCTTTACTAATGATACTTGTGTTACTGCACACATGGAAACAAAAGCCAAGAATGCCTGAAGCTCACACTCCTTAGGAGTTTGCATAATTTATTTGTTACTGTGACAACACATTACTGAAGTCACCCATACACTTTTTTGTATTGGAATCATATAAGTCAGTTTGTAACTTCATAAAAGCCTTCACAATTCACCTTTCAATTCTGCTTCTGCTCTTAAGACAAGCAATTATTCTTATATTCAGACCCCTTTCTATATGCTTTTAGGACTTTAAAACTATCTATAACCTAGGGGAATGATATTTGCATGGGGGTAAGTTTTGCCTGTTGCAAATATGCACAGCCTAGTGTTCAATGTCCCACCGCTTCGAATCTTTTTATGGAAATGTCTACTGCCCTCTCAGAATCAGAGGGACAGCAGTTCCTATGTGGCTGCATATTTAAGTAGTGTTTGTTCTTTACTACTATGTAAAGAGCAAGAACTAACTACATGCTGGATCTCCAGCTCATAAAAATGTCTATTTCCACTTAACACACAAACTCTTCTGAAAAGTTTTCTATTAATTCTAGGCATGGAAGTCTCAACCTTCAACCTTACTACAACTTTTCTCTGCCCGCTATTACTCCATTCCCCAAACAAAAAGTTAGAAAATTTTCAAAAACCAAATTCCAGGTTCTTGAATTTGAAGCCATCCACAAAGACCAGCTGTATCTTATCCATTCCAACTAGTATTAAGTTAGACTATAAGCATTTGTGAAAGGATGAACAATCAGCTTTACGATCCTCACCGAACATTTTATGTTAGCATTGTCCTTTAATACTTCCCACCATTTCTAATCATTGGTAGTACCAAGAGTGAAAGTTTAGGCAGTCACTGGCATTTTACTATATTTACCCAAATCCAAGACTACTCCAAATTTAGGATGAACACCCTCCACCCCCCCCATACACACAAAATTATCAGATGCTATACAGGGAAAACTAAGTTTGTGATAATTTTCCATGTATAGAATCTAGTTATTGGAGAGTCATCTTAAATTCATCCCTCCACCACCACTGTAGCAGAGAAGGCTGCAGCAGCAAGGAAAGTAGTAGCAGTGTGGCAAAATGCTGACCCCCACTCCTTACCCCCCTGGAGCATGCAGCCCTCACACCTGCCACCTTTCCTCCCTGCCACTCCCCTGCCCGCTCCCCAGTTCCTGACCCCTGTTATCTGCCCCTCTCACCTCACTAGCAATTGTCACCTTCACCCCTGACCCTCTGGCTCCCACTTACCCTATCTGACAGCCCTGGGCCTAGCCACAGAGCACATACTGGCTTCTAGACAGTCAGGCAGCAGCAGGTCTGGCTCTGGGTCCTGACCCAGGTTGGGGCCACAGCTGCAGTGGTTCCCTACTGTTGCATTGTCTCCCCATGCTCCCCTTGGGCTGCATACTACAAGGTCTCTCCCCTGCTGCCCCTCCACTGCATGTTGTCCTACACATGCCACCAAGGTCACACACACCGCACTGTCCCTCTGCACTCCCACTGCATTACCCATTTCAAACCACCCTAGCCCCAGAAGCTCTGGCCCCAAGCCTAAAACCCAAGATGAGGCTTCTCCATCTCCCTAATCCTATGTTGAATGGGGAAAAAAGCCTGGTCTTTGATTCAAGTAAATAGAGTACATAATCACCCCTGGATAAGAACCAAACAAACAGAAAAATAAAAAACAAAACCTCCTCAGACTAAGTCTAGAAGATCTGTCTATACTACCTACCTTACTACTACTACCACCTCTAGCAAATTTACCGTGCTGCTACCAAGAGTATCAGTGCTATCTTTAAAGGAAAAGGCCAAACTCAAGTTCCAAATTCCTCCAGCCACAAAGATCTGTTTTAATGATTCATTTTATAAGTCTTGAACTATTAATTTCTTACACACTCAAAACCTGAGCCTCCCCATGTTCTCTCTTCCCTTCATCAGAAGACCATGATGTTCCCAGCTATTTTATTTCTGTTTAAAACTGCACAAGGGGGGAGCACTGAATTATGAGAGGAATAAAAAGATGTCTTCTCAGAAGGTTTAGAGAACATTTTGTACTAGTCAAGGAAAAAAACCCAAACAAAACCAACACACAGAAGTTTATATTTCTTATCTCTCAATCACTCTTTAAATGACCTCTCTGTCCTTTCTGCAGTCCATACCTGAGGAACGAGGGAGAAGAGAAACAGCTCAAAGTCAACTCAGGAAGCTAAGTCACTTGCTGGATCATATGACAAAACTCAGATATCATTACAGTCTTTTATTATTAAAACACCCAGGCAGTCCTCCTGTTTCAATACTGTATTACCTTTTTATTAGCTATGATGCATGCTATTATCCCTGGTCACATCTGTTTGAAGACAGTACCTTTGTTTCAAAACAAATCTATTTTCAAGTTAGGACATGGGCAACAATATGCATTTCCAGCCTGTCAAATAGGGCATTAAAGGGTAACGAGTGATGCAACCTGTTGGGAATGACAAACAACCACTTAACAAGTTTGTACAGGCTTCTTGGCAAGGGACCAGTGCTTTAAAATAGCATTTCTAATCAGACAGTGTTTTAAAATCCTTGCCCATATTTAAGTGAAAACTATTACTTTTACTAAAATATTATTTCATCTGTCCTGAAACATGCAAGGGCAAGCAAAAACTGAGCTCTTTACTTTTGAGGTTCCTGAAACATTAGTCTGTGAAAACAAATTTCAGGATTTAATTTTGTTTTGTTATAGTTCTGAAAGAAGGGAAGAGCAACCCTTACTGGTGACATAAAAAGACCCTTAAGATATCGCTGTGGCGTAAAATTGCCATACCCATGCTGTAACCTTAATCTGAAGTGGCATGGGTATGTCTACCTGGCAATCACATGTTCACTTGCAGGCACACAGCAGGTAACTCAGTTTCCCCTTTATACTCTTAGAGCAGAGAAGATTCTCACTTAAACAGTTGGAAGAAGCAGTGGTTAATGATCTGGGTCTAGATACCTTAAAATTGGTCTAAAATTCCAGCACAAGGACCACCACTTACAACTTCACTCTAGGAAAAAAGACATAGTGTACACTGCCAAGGTGACACTAATCTAAGCTAGTAACAGCAATCACTTCAAAACAGGCTCTGTCAACTTTCTTGCAAGCAAGCTACGGAAGTCCAGGTATGGTAGATAGAAAACTGGCTAAACTGTCAGGCTGAAAGGGTAGATGTCCAGTTGGCAGTCAGTATCAAGTGGAGTACCCCAGGGGTCAGTTCTGGGGCCAATTTTGTTCATTATCTTCATCAACAACCTGGAAGATGGGATGGTGTGCACCCTCAGCAAGTTTGCAGATGACACCTAGCGAGGGGTGGGGAGAAACAGTAGATACACTGGAGAATAGGGCGAGGATTCAAAGACACGTTGACAAATTGGAGGATTGGGCCAAAAGAAATCTCATGAGGTTCAACAAGGACAAGTGCAAAGTCCTGCACTTAGGACAGAACAATCTCATGCACCCAGTACAGGCTGGGGGCTGACTGACTAAACAGCAGCTGTCCAGAAAAGGACCGAGGGGTTACAATGGACAAGCTGAATATGAGTCAACAGTGTGCCCTTGTTGCCATCTTGGCTATTGGCAAACTGGGCTGCATTAGGAGGAGTGTTACCAGCAGATCGAGGAAAGTGATTTTTCACTTCTTTTTGGCACTGATGAGGCTGCATCTGGAGTACTATGTCCAGTTTTGGGCCTCCCACTACAGAGAGGATACGGACAAACTAGAGTACAGCAGAGGGCAATGGAAATGGTTGAAGGGCTAGGGAACATAACTTATGAGGAGAGGCTGATGGAGCTGAGCTTATTTAATCTGCAGAAGAAAAGACTGAGGGGGGAATTAATTAATAGCAACCTTCAACTACTTGAAGGGCGGTTCCAAAGAGAATGGAGCTAGACTTTTCTCAGTAGTGGTAGATGAGAGAACAAGGAGCAATAGTCTCAAGTTGCAGTAAAGGAAGTTTAGGTTAGATATTAGGAAAAACTCTCTCACTAGGAGCACAGTAAAGCACTGGACCAGATTACCCAGGGAGAGGTGGTGGAATCTTTATCCTTGGAAGTTTTATGACCCAGCTAAACAAAGCCTTGGCTAGAATCATCTAACTGGTGCTGGTACTGCTTTGAGCAGGAGGTTGCACTAGCTGACCTCCTGAGGTTCCTTCCAACCCTAACTTTCTATGATTTTAAATTTTCTGAACTAGCTATAACCTAATCACTTTCCTTTGCAAGGACAAAGAGCACGTCAGTACACATTGCACAGCATACAAAAAAAATAAATATTGATATGAACAAAATCTCTTGCAGAAATCCCAACCCCTACAGAGAGGTAGAAGAAAACAGCATGTGGCACTGGCTAGTCATATTATTTAATATGTTTGGAAGGCACGGAGGGCAGCACAGGACCGTAATAAGGGCAGCACACATTTTCATAGATTGCCAAGCCTGTAGGTGTGCAGGGGATTTTTCGTCGTCAGGTGGGGACTTTACATTTCTCAACATTGAACTTCATCTGGTTCCAATCTGCCCAACTTGCAAACCTGTCTAGGTCTGCCTATATCTGCAGCCTGTCTTCAAGCATGACCACGCTTCCCCATAACTTGGTGTTGTTCACAAACTTGCCCAGTGAGCTCTTCACCCAGATATAGAAATCATTGATGAAGATGCTGAACAGCACTGGACCAAACACCGACCCATGATGGACACCACTGGCCACTAGTAATAAGGGCAGCACCACTGGTAATCATTAGGTTAAAAGTAATTCTTTTTGCAGTTTTTAGGGTTTTACTGTGGCTATCTGGACAAATGCCTGTTCCCAGCTAGATTTTTTTCTGTCACCAACTCGACTGTAACAAAAAAGGGAACTCCTTTTCCCAGAGTAAAGCCATGAAATCATATTTACAGGGGGCGTTAAACTTTTTCTGCATAAAGTAACAGGACCCAACAGAAATTATTCCTCCATCTATCTGTCCCATCTTTGTTCCCAATAGATACAAGACAGAAGGCTCTTAACATGGCAATTTTAAGAAGTTAGTTGACAAAGAAACTAGGACAATAATAATAAAGGAGAAAAATAAAAAACAAGCAGGTTAGGGATTCAATGTTTATCTTGTCTTAACTATTCTATATGACCTTTTCTCCAATATTTTATCTCCTCAACCTGCCAGGCCCCACAGGTCAAATAAGTGGTGCACGATTGGTCTGCAGGCTGGATCCAATGCAGAATCAGAGCACTGGCCTGACCCAACCCCACAGGCCAGCCTGCTCTAGCAAGCAGGAACACGTCATCCAGCTTGCAGGGTTCCCCATGCCACAGGTCCGGAAATTAGGCAGCAGGGGAATGGCGGCAGTGATAATTGTCGCTTCTCTGCTGCCAAGTTTTCAGACCATGGGGGAGACCTGTGGGTTGGATGATGTAACACCACAGGCCAGAGGTTTATCCTATTTAAAAAGAAAATACCACACAGACCCCCAAATAGCCAAGTGCTGCATTTTGCTGTTTTAAGAGCTTGCCTTCAGAGTTCACCATAAGCTGTATGTAGAATTAACCTTTTTCCAGTGACAGGAACCATTATGGAAGGTAAGAGTGGTTCCTGGCACTCCAATTTTCAGTGTCAGCTACTGCTTTCTGAAGGAATCAAGATAAGAAAGTAGGGCTGGAAGGGGTCTCACAAGGTCATCTAGTCCAGTCCCCTGCTCAAAGTAGGACCATCTCCAACTAAACCATTCCAGCCAAGTATCCATCCAACCTGCTCTTGAAAGTTTCCACCGGTGGCAATTTCACAACTTTTTAGGTAGCTTAATCCAATGCCTGACTAGGTAGCTTAATCCAATGCCTGACTACCCTCATAGCCAAACATTCCTCTTAATCTCCAACCTAAATTTCCTCTGCTGCAGCTTAAGGCCATTGGTTCAGAAAAATGGTCAGTGTTTAAGTTACCCAGAATGCCCCACTGGGAAAGTTCTGAAAATATTTACCACCACAGCCTACATGCTGAATTAATAAGTGGAATACACAGACTGGTAGCAAAACCAAAATGTTTTTAAAAAGTGACTGCTCATGGCATAAAAACCTCACTGAAAGCAGCTGCATACTCTAGTTCTATTGAATTTGCTGTACTTCTAACAGGCAAGAGGAAACGTAGGATAAAGAAATTCCTTACAACTCTTATCTTGCAGAGTTCTCAGGATGGGTCAGTAGGTCCACTGCTTTGCCAACAGAGTCTTAAAATAATTTATTTCAAGAAGGCCTTAGGTTTGTTACCTTTCCCTTACAGTCCCCTGTTTAAAATCCGTAACTACTCATTCATTTTAATATTAAAAGAGGAGAACATCATTATTCTACATTAGGAAATAAACCAAACAGAACATCTCCAAAGACGTTAGGACAGGAGAGTATATATACACTATACATACTTGAATTCACAGGGTAAGTGTTAACAACATGTTATAATTTTCAAGTTACAATGTTCTTGTTTAATACAAATGTTAACAGAAGGAAGCATTCAATAAATTTGTAAGTATGTTTTTTGCAACATTTTTTTTTTTTTTGCAGCTGAAGACCCTAAAAAAATTCAAGTGAATTTATTCCTGAGAGTAAGGGATTTATTCTCTCTCATGGGTTGGTTAGAATCTGCTTTTTTCTCAATACTCCTAGGAAAAATAATCTGCCACACAAGAACCTTGATTAGTTGCAACTAGATTTTTTTTTTTTTTTTTGGAGATTGGCAATTGAAAAAAAGATAACCGATTTATGAGACCATTTCTACATGGCACATCATTCCCTTATCGGGAATGTACTTGGGAAAGTCAGGATTATTCATTAACAGGATCAGTTCAGATATTTACAAATTCTGTTCTCTCCTACCCAGTAGGGTTTATATTCATCTTCAAGTTAATGGAATTCTTGGATGAAATCCTGTCCTCATTAAAGAAAATGTTAGTTTTGCTGTCAACTGCAACAGGACTAGGATTTTACTCATTATATTAAATTATATTTTTCTCACTGAAGAATTTACCTGATTTTTTTTAAATTTGATGGGACCTAGATAATGAGGACAAGTTCAGCAAGTTCTGTCCAGGTAAGCCTCTTAGAGATAATTATCCAAAACTGATCAAAACCAGTCTGTAGTTCACACCTACCAACATCTTGTCTATACAAAGTTGCATCAATTTTTAAAAACCTAAAAGCTAATTTGGATAAACAAGTACAGAACCCTTTTGTGAAGGCTTGTAAAACAATTTAAACCTGACATACTAATTTAGCTTAAATTAGTCAATTTCTTACCAAAAATGAGCCATTTGAAATTACTTTGAAAAGAATAATTTTCCCCTCCAGTAATTAAGCCAGTTTTAATTCAATTCTTTATTAAACTGGTACATGTGTGCAGAGACAATACTCCATGTTCATGCTCTGCAATAGGAGCCCACTGATATACACATACACATGCATGCACACAAGCACGCAAGCACGCAGCTGTTTAACAAGTGTAATCCATCAATTGCAATGAATCCATCAGATGCAATTAAAGTTACTGTCTGATTAGGTTAAAAGATCACAAAGAAGATGAAAGAAACCTTTCCTTAAATTCTCATCTTTCTTCTTCACAGTTCAAAGACCTGTTACTGTAAAAAAACAAAACAGTTTTACATAGAAGCATCTAAAACTGTATTTCTGAAAAATTTCCATCTATCTAAAATAAAACTGATGCAAAAAAAGCTAACCATTGCACATCACAGAATCATAGAAGTCGGGTCGGAAGGGACCTTGTAGATCTTCAAGTCCGACCCCCCGCCTGGGTGGGAGAAAAGACTGGACTCAAATGAGTCCAGCCAGGTAGTCATCAAGCCTC
>NW_017728948.1:21119380-21136777 GCF_001723895.1 Crocodylus porosus
TATCCTGTTTATGTCAGCCCACTCCTGTAACCTATCCAGGTCTTGTTGCAGTCTTTCCCTCCCTGCTAGCGTGCTCACCTCACTCCAAATTTTGGTATCATCAGTGAATTTAAACAGGCTTCAATTCACCCCGTTGTCCAAATAGCTGATGAAGAAATTGAACAGCACAGGCCCAAGGACTGATTCCTGGGGGACTCTGCTGCCCACTTCCCCCCCAGGTCAAATATGACCCATCCACCACCACCCTCTGAGTGCGACCCTTCAGCCAGTCTGCAATCCATCTGACAGTGTAGGAATCAATGCCACAGTCGCCTAGTTTTTTAATAAGGATGGGGTGGAAGATGGTATCAAAGGCCTTGCTGAAGTCTAGAAAGACTACATCCACCGTAACACCTGCATCCGTTGCCTTTGTGACCTGATCATAAAAGGCAATCAGGTTGGTCTGACATGACCTGCCCCTAACCTGCCCCATGACATGCTGGTTGCCCTTGAGCATCATCCCTGAAGCCAGCCCATCCCTTTTTTGAAGATGTGGACCACGTTAGCCATCTTCCAGTCATCCGGCACCTGGCCAGAGCACCACAAGTGTTCATAAAGCCGTGCCAAGGGCCCTGCAATAACCCCAGCTAGCTCCCTCAACACCCTGGGGTGGAGAGCTTCTGGACCCGCTGACTTGAAGACCTAATAAATTGGGGTAACTGAAAAATTAGCTCCCTATAAATTGAGTGTGTAAAATAATTTGTCCCCTCCCTCTAAAAACAAACAAACAAAAAAAACCCCACACAACTTGGGAGATCATTTCAAAATTTCAAGCTGGACATAAGGAAGAACTTCTTTACTGTCTGAGCCCCCAAAGTCTGGAATAGACTGCTGCCAGAAGTGGTTCAAGTACCTACTGAGCACCTTCAAAAGACATCTGGATGTCTATCTTTCTGGGATCCTATGATTCCTGCTGACTTCCTACTCCTGGGGCAGGGGGCTGGACTCGATGATCTTCCGAGGTCCCTTCCAGCCCTACTGTCTATGAAATCTATGAAAATACATTCAAATCTAGTTGTGGAAAAAAAGATTCAAAGATGAGTGAATCATAAACAAGACAGTGACTTCACCACAGGCGCCTTCAGCCAAATTAATAGGATAGTCACAGGGCTTCAATCAGCTGTGCCGCAACAGGAACAGCTGACTTGACCAAGTGCTGCTTGATGAATCAGCCAGTGCTTGCTCACAACGTGGGAGAGACCCTTGTCAGGCAAATGGAATCCTATTGCACTCTCCCAGGCTTCACAAATGTAGGGATGAGGACCTGTGCAACTTCTTCTGCCCTCAGACTATCCTGGAGGATGTTTCTAAATCTCATCACATGCTAGGATCAAAGCAAGTCACTCAGAGATGACACTTTCCATAAGGTAGGGAGCTGCAGTGGCAGCAAGTAAAATTGTGAAGGAGAAAAAATGGACCAGGTAACTGGTGAAGACAGAGAAACCACCACTTCTTTAAAAGTTACTAGGTAGAATTTACTCAGAGTCAGACTTTAAAACAGAAATGCTGCTCATCAGCTGGCAGATTCACTTACGCTGCCCATGGGCAGGTGGGTCCTTCAGACCAGTGCCCTTCACATCATTAAAGCAGTCACCACAAATGACACTTTGCAGCTCTCTGGCACAGAGTTGCTGCTTCTCCTGAAGCAAGTAAAACTTAAAGCGGGCAGTGGAAAGGACCCAGCCATCTGGTACCTCATAAATACTTTGAGTCCATCAAAGTAGTCTGAAGGTGGTCATACTACAGATATTCTGACCTCAGACATCCACAAATCCAGTTTTAGAAATAAATTTAGTATTGAAAATCTACTGTTTGGAGGCAGCATAGATATGCACTGCCAACAGACTTAACCTAGGAGTCTCTTTCCCCACATACACACACTGAGAAAAAGAGTGATTGCGTGTGCAAGGAGAGAGCGCACAAACTTTCAGGGACCCAAGTTCACTTAATCAGATGCTGATGAAATGAACTTAGGTTCACAAAAGCTTATGCATGCATGTGCTCTACCCCCAGCACCTATATAATCTTATTTAGCTGGTCTATAAAGGTGCATACCTACCCTGCCTTTCAACCAACTTCAGACTAACAAGGCTAACTATGTCTCAAATTTACTGGTAGCCATGGCTATTTTGTTCCTGCTAGTTAAAATTAATTTAGAAAATGGTTACATGTCCAGATGACTTAGCTCCAGAAATGGTCCTAAATTCATTTCTGACCCACACAATTTTATGGATTCTCCTACCAACCCCTGGTAAAGTGGGTAAGATGTTCCCTGCAGGTAGATTACAAGAGGTGGTAAGTCCTTAATGCTCTCAGGACTGCCTGTACAAGCACACTGGGACAAGGAGTCATAATGAGGAAGATGAAGAACTGAGACTAACTGGACAAGCAGCCTAGGATTTGGGGTGGGGGAGGCGAAGGGGACTAGAAGAGGCTGAACAAGATAAAACCGGGGAAAGAAGAGCAAGATTGGAAGCAGAATGGACTGGAACAAAAGTCAGAAGGGGGAAAAGGGCATGGGAAGGTGAGGGAGAGTTTAGGTAGAGTACAGCTTGAAGGGGATAAAAAGTGGTGGTACGTGTGACTACATGAGCACAACCCTTAAAGTCTACAACAGAACCCAAGAGTTTCTGGCTGTAAGTATTTTGCTGAAAGCAGAGATCTGTGAAGCCCTTTCCTTTCAGTTCCATTTCACAGACTACATCAGCTTACTGTTGTGCAACCCAAGAGGCTGCACAATGGACTAGAAAGGCCGAACCCTGCTGATGACCCACAGAGGGGTCAATATGGTATTTTTGTTTTCTTTTATTAGCACCTGGTAAGTTACACACATCATCAGGATACTACAACCTCAAAAATCAAGAACTCAAGTTTAAGAAATGCCAGAATTAAGACCCAAGCCACCTTAGAGTTAGCTCCTGGTAGCTATGCACTAAGATACACTTTTTAATTACGTATTTTAGAAAGGGTCATGCCTCTATCCTGTGCACAGAAGAAACAGCGCTCCAAGAAACAGTTCTTCAATATTTTGTTTTCATTAGTTAGTGTATAGTCTTAGGTCTTATTTATTAAGACATATTAAAGCCCTGCTCCGAAGATACAATCACTACTTTCCTCACAGGCTTTTTTTTACAGCGATTGGAGCAATATCATCCAAGTACTCCATGAACAAGTGCGTCTTTTCACAATACTCCCAGGAGACGAAGACATGCTACAGATGCACAAAGATATTAGACACCAGAAGTTAATAAGGAAAGGGACTGCAGGAAGAGAAAGGTTGGTTTCCTGAGTTTAAAGTTACTGAATGATGCCCTAGTGAAATGGACTCTATACTGGAACCCAAAACACTCACTAATATTGAATGCCCAATTGAAAGCAACTGGAACACAAAATTTCAGAGTAACTACTATTATATGGCATTTTTATGTTTCAAGCACAGCTCCCACCGAGTTCATTTGCAGCTGTGAGTGCTCAGCACTTCCGCAAAGCAAAACTTAAGCGTAAAGTCAGACATCCAAGTGAAAAGTTTACTTTAATTGGCTTGCTCAGCAGCTGCACGAATAAAATCCAACTCACCAGGCAGCATTCAATCACTTTAAAAGTCAGGAGAACAGCCTTTCTCTTCCTGAAATCCCTTCTCTCATTCACAACATACAAACTTTTACAACAAAAGCTTCCTACGTTATGAAACCACAATTTCTCATCCAAGCTGATCTATCCTGGGGGGAGGTTCTATGGAAGTGAGTTGTACTGGAAACCTTAATCCCAGGATTGCCTCTTTTGGGGGGCAGGGGGTTGGAGGGAGGGTACTTGACTTCACAATCTTAATGTAGGTTTTGTGGATGCAAAAATAAGTATTATCAGATGTGAACTGAAGTCCAAAGGAACTATGCTACCTTATATTGGGATTCATAGCTCTTCTCATAACAGAAACTGCCAAAACATCAAGCCTAGTTACAGGCTAGTTCTTTCATAGGATTGACTTGCCACAAAAGACTATGACTGAAGTCTAATAAAAGATATCAGATTTACCCAAAGAACCTTGTCTGCCTATGTCCTTAGACCAACATAGATATAACCTATACCTCTATGACTGAAGTTATTACTTGTAAATGCACCTACTATTTCTTCTGGCCCCAGAGCATACACTACAGCAGTAGTGAGTGAGCCAAACCTTAAAACTGCAAATGGGCCAGGAGTCCATGAGAAGAGAGGACAGATGGAGATTGCCCAGCTGGTAGCACTACATCTTACCTCAGCTTCCTGAGCTTCCCAGTGCCCATGAATGGGGAGTCCTGTGCTTTGGAAATAACTTTTTTCGCTTTCCAGGTGCTGTAGCCAGCCCCATGCTGCACTACAGTCCCATCAGCATGAATGGGGCCACCAAGGATAGGTCTCCTCTGCCCTTCTAGCTTCCCAAGTTTTGGGCACTCCAGCCAGCCAGAGCCTGCGCTGTTGAGCTCAGAGCTTTTATGCCACTCAGGAGCTGAGAACCATTACTGCTGTTTGACCCCTCTTCCCTCCCCTCTCCCGGCTAAATTCAGTGAGGAGGATAAGACGAACAGCAGCTACACTCAGCTCTGGGCCCTGGGGGACCACTGCTCTCACTCAGAGGATTCTAGGAAAGCAGAGCTAGAAGGAACCTCAAGCGGTCAGCTAGTCCAGCCCCCTGCTCAAGGTAGGATCATCCCCAGCTAAGCCATCCCTGCCTAGTGTCTCTCCAATCTGCTCTTAAAAATTTCCAGGGACAGATTCTAAAATGTCTCTTGGCAGTCTGTTCCAACACTTGACCACCCTTGTAGCCAAAAAGCACTTCCTAATCGCCAGCCTAAATTTTCTCTGCTGCAGCTTGAGTGCTTTTAGTCCTGTTCCTATGGCTACAGAGAAAAGCCTGTCTCTGTCTCTATAACCATCCTTCACGTATTTGAAGACCGTTCTCAGATTGTCCTCTCAGTATTCTCTTCTCCAGACTAAGCCAACCTAGTTTTTTCAGCATTTCCTCAGAAGTCTTGTCTTCCCAACCTGAATTAAACTGCAGGGAAAAGGTGGGGAAGAAGGGCAGGAGCATATACCTGCACAGACATGCCAGTGACAGGCCATTCACAGAGGCTTTGCAGGCTGCATTTGGCCCATGGGCCAGAGGTTTAGCACCACTGGCCTAGAACATCATCCAAGTCTCAGAATTTGCACATTTTGAAGTTAGTGTCAAAAAAAAGTAGAAACAGGCAAAGAGAAGCTACTAACAGATAATCTTCTCTGAAAACATCTCTATCCTTATTTGAGAAAAATTTGGGACAGTTGAGTACTTAAAATTCTGACCAGAAACAAGGATGACTGGATGGGTGCAGTTATAGTCTTGACAAAGGTACTGTGCATCTCCTCAACAGCCATTTACGTCCCCTACAGAATTCCACTGGAGTTCACAGTCATGTTCTAGGAATACTGAATAGCAAAGGGTAAAGTAAGTTCAGTTCTTACTGAAGATAATCTGTACAGGACAGCATACTAACTTAAGCCATACCAAATACTCCAATGCTCATACAATCTTCCAAGCAAGAACTGCTGTGGGGCACAACTTGAAAAAATCCACTTGACAGGATCAAGACAAAGGCCCTTTCTTACTCTTCCACCCCTCTCAGTAGAGTTGAACTTAGCCCACACTCAGTGGTTTCACTGAAAGGGTTAGGTTACACTACTAAGGGTTAGGTTTCACACTGCAAGATAAGAGTCTACACATGGTAGTGAACAAAGAACAGCTGACAAGTTGTGAAGCCCCACGCTTCTTTATCTTACAGTAAACTGGCTATATGTTCATGCCCTCATCACATCTTTAAATCCTACTGTAGGGGGGGGTCTGACTGCCAATAATAAAGGTAGGTGATGGGTGCCTTTTCAAATGGATTAAGCCAATGGGAGCCAACGTTTTTAGTAGGCTTGCCACAATTTAAGCCTGCACCCCCCAAGTGCCACTCTGATCTCCTGTATCAGCCTGATCTGCTGCTTTGCTTCCTATCCTGTGTTCCCTGCCTGATTTACTGCTGTACCTTCCACTTGTCCCTTCCCTGATCTGCCACAAGCCACACACAGAGGCTGCCCATGCCACAGGTTGACTACCCCTGGACTGAGCAATCTGAACCTCCCATACATTTTCCTTAAAAAGTGAGTGAGCTCCTACTGTCTCCTACCTCCCCCAATGAATTCAGCTGCAGGGAAAAGAGGGGGTGAGCAGAAGCAGCTTCCAAGCAACTCCACAATCCATCAGGTGAGTGCAGCTGCTGTTTGATGTAACACATTCTGCTGGCAAGTTTGTTGGGGTTTTTTTTTTTTGGTTGGCTTCAGCAATTTACAGAAAATAACAGTTTACCCTTAAAACAACATTTTAAGGATGCAAAAAATGTGGAAAACTATACATTAGTGTTGGGATAAAAAACAGGGGCTTGGAAAAAACTAAGAAATTTGCAAGGAGCTCATTACAAAAACCTGGATTTTAAAAAAGACACTAATTTTAAACATGAATTTAAAGAGAATTTTGCCTAAGACCTTCAAAGATGCTTTGAAGACAAGGACAAAGTTACTATAATTTAATTGAACTGGACATGGATAACCTGTAAAATACAGAACGAGAAAAATACCTTTTCTATTTTCTTTGGATCTTTCTGTGAATTCTCTCCGACAGATGTTTTTCCAAAAAACTTCCAGCCCAAGTCATTTTGCTTCTCAAATCTTGCATTCTGTTTTCTAGCAAATAAATTCCTACAGAAAGAAGAACAAATTATAAAGATTAAAATGAACAGACATTCAGCAAAGGAAAGGAGAGGCTGCACCCTTCGTTTATACAAACTGCATGTTTCACATTGTCCTACCAGGTATCGGTTCTATGATTTCCATGCTTCAGGGAGGGATTCTCTCCTTTCTGCAGCACCCTATTCAAGCCAAGTACTGAAAATTAAATTAATTTGTTGCCATAGTAACAATTACACATTGACTGTTTTACCTAGGGAAAAAAAAAAAAAGGTTACTTAATGAGCTCCTTAAAAACAACTTGCCACTTTTGACAATGTAATCTAGTGCAGACAGATTAAAACCATCACAAAAAAAAAAAAAAAAAAAAAAAAAAAAAAAAAAAAAGCAAATGACTCCAGCCACCTGCTTCCCCTAACCATATGAACGCTAAAAGAAACACACCGTGGCAGTCACTATAGTTTTTTTAAGCACTATGTTACAACCCGCTGCATAGTACAACTTAGTTCATGACATAGAAGCTGTGTAACTGAGACTTTAACTATAACCAAAACTATTCTTTACTCTCAACATGGGAGTTTTTCGTGGAATCTTTTCCATGGTTGCTACCTGCAGCTCAGGGTTTACACCTAGAAATAACAACTGGATCATTAAAAAAAAAAAGAGCACCTGGGCTGCGTTAAGACAGTGTTGTACAGAGCTCCTGCACCACAATGTCCCCAAACCCTGCTCAGTATGGGTATCCGTAACTGCAGCTACAATCCCAACAAATAGAATATCTGTACTTTACCAATAGTTACCACTGGTCAAAGAGGTGGTAGTAATAGCTGGCAACTGTAGTAAAAATAACTTAGTCTAGTAGTAACTATAGCATTAGAGGAAATCTAACATTTCATGTAATTGTCAAAAAAAAAAAAACACCCCATGAAACCATCACTCTCCAGGTGCTTTAAAAACAGACAACACATACCAATAAGCAAAAGAACTCTAATACATAAAAAAGTTGTGTGTTCTATACAAGTGTTATAAAAAAAAAAAAAAGCATTTTCAAATGTTTCACGCCTACATTTAAAGAATATCCAAACTTCCCTGCCTCTGGTTTACTGCCTGCTGCAGTTGTGACAGAATGCATTCATTCTGAGCACTTCATTGTTTAAATGCATCCTTCTGATTTAACTTTAAATAGACTTGCTAAGCTCTTTAGTGATCTAACTAGCTAAACATTTCCAAAACCTTTCTTGTCAGAAGAGAACTATCAGATTATAGATACTGTGGTAATGTCTGCAAGTATAAAAGCCTACACCCAATTTTGCCTGCTTCCCTTTTTTTAAAAAAACTTAAAAACACTTCTTGAAGAGACAAGCAGGAGCTATCAAATGTTCTAATTCCGAGTTGTTAAATACTTAAAATTAACTATTTCATTTATAATACCATCACAGCTTACAAGCCATTTCTTTAGCAAAGATTACACAACGAAGACAAGGAACTATCCAGACTTCCAACACCTCTTTATGGGTTAAACTTTTATAATTTAAATGTACAAACTGCTGTAAAAATAAGAAAACTTGCCAAACTTACAAGTTTTCTCATTTTTGCTTAACACATCACATGCATACTCCAGAACAGTTTAATTTGGGTGGGAGGAAGGAAGGGAGACCACATGCCATGGACAAGTGATTAGGGAGGTATCTGGACTGCAGCAATACTATTTTAGTACTTTGGCCCATTTATTTACATGAATGGATTACACATGGTTCAGTAGCCTTGAGGATATAGTTAACCAGACAACAAAAAGGACCTTTTAAGTCATCACTGGATTCAACTGAATATAAAAGATAAAGGGGTATGGAAATAACTACATCATTAGTGGCAGCTGGTGCCCAATGGAGTGGTTAGACTACAGAACACCTACATGTTCAGGATCGTCATTCCGTACCTCTCCCTCTCCCACCCCCACAGTAAAACTACAGGGAGCAGGACAGAAGACAACATTGTGGTGGAAGACTAAGGAAACTGCTTAGGGATGAACTTAGTACCTACCTGCTCTATCCTCCCTCACAATCCTCTTGCTTTCAGGTCATAAAACAGATATTTATTGGAAAAAATGGGATGGGATCTTTTAGCTGTCTCCACTGGGGACAAAAACAGATGCCTACACATGGGCATACTTTTCATAGATGAAACAAGTATATGCTTGCACAAAATCATCCTTTTGCACATGAAAGGCTTCCAAGGCTGTCAGTTTTTTCATGATCACATGAAAAACTGAAAGGTTAGTGTTCAATTTTCTTCCACTTCACACCCACAGTGGAGTTTGCTAGTACATGCCAAGTACAAAACAATGCCCTCGCCTTCTTCCCAACAAAATTTAGAAATGACAGGCTACAATCTGTCCTTATCCTAAGAGCAAAGAGAAGATAAGTTAGGACAATAAATGTAAAATCAGGCATTGGTTCTCCTCTCCGCTAAGTATTTGTAGAACAAACGGAGATTAATACATAAAGGTCAACACTGTGCATTTTTTAAACCAATGAAACTAATGTACGTTTTTCCTCTATTGCAATAAACCCAAACATAAGTAGAGCCTGAAGAAACTTCAGCCACCAAAAAAATCCATTACTAAAAGTACCTACATACAGTAGCTGTCTTTCTTCTTCAGGCACATAGGAAAGCAGGTAAACGAGATTTACAAGGTATAAGAACAGCAAATCAGTCATCGGGTTACCACGTTTTCTGGTGATCTCTTTCATATCCTCTAATATTTGATATTCTAATTTCCTAGATCTGAAGTTTGTTTCCCATGACCACTTACTTTTCACAGATACACTGGATAGCATACAAATACAAGGGAGCAAATCTACTTGGGTATTTGTCAATGTAATCACTAGTACCTATAACTAACTTGTATTATACAAGAGTACAAGCATCAAATTATGCAATACAAATTAGAAGACAACTTGTCCAGATGTGGTGGTAAACAACCAGGTCACCTGGTTGGGATCCCAGCATAGTTTTTTGTATTAAGAATAGACCAGGACAAATCAGACCCCATGCCATACCAGTTGACAATAAATTTAAGCACCACCATCAATGGGTAACTCAATCTGAGAAAAGTACATGTTTTGGGTTGTTTTCTTTGCACGTTTTGCTAATAGCAATCTCTTCTTTATATATCAATCAGCATGTTGTCAGATTTACAAAAGTAATCTGTATGTGTGTAATTTGCAACATTAACTGCTTGCTACTAGATGCTTATCGGTACAACACTAGAACTTTCACATGACTCATTCAGAGTTGCATTTCATTTTTTTGTCAGGGTACAAAAAACTGGGGGGGAAGGGAGGAAAAAAGAGGACCAACCTCTCCACAAGCTTAACAAAATCTACACATGTGGGAGCTCAGGAAAAGAGTATTTGAGCAAACAATATGGCTGGTAAATTATATAGTATTGTTAGGCTTAGCCTACAGAAAGCCTTAACTTATGTTGACTTCTCATCCATATGGTTTCCACAATAAATTTGTGAAGACAATCCCCAGATTAAAAGCAGCAAACTGCTTGGGCTTCTTTCATATATACATTCCTGGGACTTTGCTGGTGCCCAAACTCCTTTCTGACACCCTTTTCCTGTCACTTGTAGCATGCTGCCCCTATGACAACAATATTGTTAGTAAGAGGTAGTTAAGACAAAGCTCTATTTTGCTTTGGCTCAATTAGGGGGATTAAAAGGTATTCTACCAAACTACATGCACACACTTAAATTGAATACTTAGTACTGAGATTCTAAAAGATTCCACTCAGCCGATTACACAGATCTTGACATGGTCCCCACACATTAAAAAAACAGCAGCAGAAGAGAGATTAACATTAAAATGCTCATTAAGGTTTGGAGTCAGCATCCACTGAAGCCTTTACTTAGAGCTACTGCTTTTAAGTGCATAGCCTGTTCACACTCAGACAGGTCTTCCAGCACTGAAGCTTAGATTCTGGAGCACAAGGTGGCACCTTCCAAGACAGGGGTGGGAAAAATGCAGCCCGCCAGGCCATTCTATTCGGCCTGCGGAGCCCATAAAAAAATTTAGAAAATTAACATTTATCTGACCCCTGCTGCCTGTCATGCGACCCTCGATGGCTTGGCAAAACTCAGTTAGCGGCCCTCCACCCAAAATAATTGCCCAGCCCTGTTCTAAAAGCATCAGGTGGTCAGCTGGAAATCATCTGGTCACAATCGCCAGCACAAGATCAGATCATCAGAAACAGGTCAGGCAAATTCGGTAACAAAGTCTGTTACACTTCTGTACAGCAGACAGAGAGCTAGGCTCCACCAATTCTTCAGGGCAAGAACCTTCTCTTCCTGTTTTGTACAACTTGAAACAAACAGTTCACAATCAAAAGGTTTCCTTTAAGCTTGAGCTGCCAGATCACAGAAAACAAACAGTGGGTGGGACAGTCTATCCCTGTCTAAGCAGCTGTGACTGGGACTTTTTTTGAGAACATACTAAAGCTGATAAGCATCATATCTAAGTCAACACTGTCCTGAAAAGTTTTGCAGCAAATAATAAACTGTGTAAGGTTCAGGTTAAGCAAAATAACTCAACTGTCTTCTTAGTCTCTTCTGCCTTCTAAACTTGGATTTAAAATAGTTTTTAACTTGTTCTCTCACCCTTCAATTACAGCAATTTTAAGATATAAACTTAATACTTTACATTAAAAAATACTGAAGCAGCAGTGGTGGATGTGGGAATCTTACTTCAGGTATTATGTAATGCTATTGTATATTGTTATTCATAAGCCATTGCAGCACATCAGGCTGATTCACATTAGAGATTAACAGGAATATCTGACAAGATGCATCATGTCTGTTGTATGATCAGTATGGACCCATTAGTGTGTGATGGTTTTAAGTGCAAAGCATTTTAAAAGAAACATCTGTAGTAGCACATTTTAAAAGAATTAAATACAATAGCAAGGCTACGTTTAAAACGGAAAATGAATTTTGTTGCAAAAAGTTAGATACAGTATATAAAGGCTTTTTGGCTTGCTTCAGTTTGTTGGGAAAAAAATTCTCTGCTTGGAGAGAATTTTAGTTTAGTGACCCTCCAATTTTGTAACAAGTACAAAACGTACCATAGCTAAATATGCATCTGCTTGCTGCTAATGTTTTTTGAAAAAAATGCTCAGTTTAGATGTAGGGGGGGAACTATGGGAAGAAGAATGGCAGGATAGCGCACACATTAAAGAATCTATTGACACTATCCAAAAAATACTAGTCAGGACAATCTTTTTTACAATAACTTTTTAAAATTAGTGACCCTTCATTTCATATGCATTTATGGCACCGTTTTATTCTATAATGTAAACAAACTGAAAAGCCTTCACACTCTTGGGTATACCAGTATGTATATGCAATTTTGTGCCCTCTACTACAGCCACCCAAAAGCCATCTAATACCAAAGATACTAAAAATAAAATTCCAAAATCAGTGCACATCTTCTAAATCCCCACAATATACAAAAAAACCCCACGTCTGCTGCTTTAAATCTTCCAAAAGACCAAAAAATCCTCCGGGGGGGGGGGGGGGGGGGAAAAAAAAAAAAAAATCACAAAAACCCTAGTCAGCAGGCCACTCCATCAAGGTTCACCATACTCAGCTGTGCACTATATCCAAAAATGTAGCAGTTACCTTGAGAAAACATTCTCCACTATAAAAAGAGAAATAGCTCTGTATACAAACCTATCCATTAAAGGGAGCAGGGAGGGTGCTGCCATAACTTCTGTTGCTGATTTAATCCAAAGTCAACTGCTGGCCTTGAAATGTCTCACAACCCTCTCACAGTCAAATCCATAGTTTTAATGTTCTACCTTCAAAGACGCTTTTGAAAGTAAATACTGTGGGACTCAAGGATCTCTGCCTGTAAGAACAGCCACTCTATCAACAGGAAAAAGGAAGGGCTCAGGCTGTGTAGCTGTCAGTGGGTGGGGTCAAATTAGGTAATTACTTACCCCTGGACACGTGTGTGAAGGCTCGAATTACAGCCTCCCTTCCCAGCAGGTGCATGATACTGAATCCATACAGTTCCCAATTCCTCAAATTCCCCATACAAATTTGTTAACTGCAGTATCACAGAACCGGACTCCAAGACCCATGTGCACACTGGGCAATTTATTTTATTTTAAAAGCAGCACAACTGAGGTTTACCCAGCTAGCTTATGTAAATCCCTCCTTCCAGGTATTCCATACCTTTCATCAAGTTGTGTATTTTTGCCAGAAATGCTGGTCTGGATACTAAACACTGCAATAGCAATCATTCATGGGGATTGTGATTCAGTTTCTCTTCTGAAATACCCCATGAGAAATACAGGGCATTTATACATGTGCTTTGGAGGGCAGGGAGGGAGGCTTTTTAATTGGAGAAGCTCCAAGAGCCACTTTAATTAAAGCACCCAGAGCATCACATGCATCAACATCTCTGAGCTGAAAAGTGGCAGTGGAGGTGCTTTAACGCATCCCCACTGCTATTTTTCAGCATGTGATGCTGGAGCATAGTAACTATCATGCTTCAGTAGACTCAATTAATCAAGTCTGCTTCAACACACTGGAATTACAGTGCATTGGACCAGCCTTACTGCTCATCTATAGGTGCCCACATAAGTCCATTTGTGTGAGTTGTCCCTCCTCCTCATTCTCAATACTTAAAATTAAAAGTGCTATAGTTTTACTCTAGGTTTTACAAAAAGCAAAGACGGAAGGATCCACTGCAAGTGGAAATGTAACACGATATGTGTTTTAGAACACACTTGCACAGAATATGCTCAATGCAAAGAAACAATCATTCCAATGCTGAAAGAAGAGCTTTATACGTTTTCATAGACGTAACTGAATGTAAATGAGCACTGTCAATCTTCAGACTCTCAACAGTCAGTATAGATACAAGATTATAATGAAGGCTATACCTTAATATTAACTGTCAACCCTGATTCTCTCTCACAGTTAACTGTACTTTGTTACTGGCAGTTACCCAAAATTAATTTGTAACAGTAAAGCAGTTACCTTGTTCCAGTGGAAATCTGCATCCCCCCCCCCCCCACACACACACACACAAACACACCTTTTGATGAATATGAGTGTATCTACTTGGGACAGGAAATGTTAATTAATCTTCCAGTAATCATTCCAAAGGAAAACAACTGGACTTGTTGTATGAAGTACTGAGCTGAAGGGGGGGTGGGGGGGAGAAAGATAACCGTTTGGACCATACAGCAAATGAGAGGGAAGTGACTGGGGGGAAACAAAAAAGAAAAAGCAGACCTCACAGGGCAAGGTTATAAACCCCAAAAGCAGGTCAAAAAGAAATATCAAGATGACCAGCTTTTTAAGATAGAAAAGGGCAACATAGGGTGAACCTCCCGAGGGAGACCTTGAATCTTTTTGATAACAGCAAAACAGGTCTCTTACCTCCTATGCCAATGGAACACAAAACACCTATTATTCCTTATACACCAAACACTAAATTCCTTATATTGCAATTAAGGAAACATTATTGAAGAGAGCTAGAAAGCATGGAAAACCAAAATTGGAGAAGGGGAGGGGAATCCCTTCCCTGAACAATATTACTGAAGTTGCTGGTTAGGAGTATCATTAAGAGCATAAAAAGCTTCCCACAATACAGGTAATGTGGCAACCAAAGCACAAATACTTCGGTACTTTGCACCTGCTGCATAACCAGCAAAAGCCATGGCTTCCAGGATCCACATTTTGCAAAAATCTCTCTTAGCCAAATTCCATGCACTCCCTTTGGGGAACCTTCTTGCAACATTACAAAACATGTGTAAACCACTCACTCCAGTAGTCCATCTGTTCTACTTTCACCCTTTCAGCACCCTTCTAAATCCTGTCCATGACTATTATCATACCCCAGAGGTCAGCAAGATTGAGTTCTATGTAGTTTCACCAGCATTTCTGCAGCTGACAGCTTTGCCTGCTCCAGGATGCAAGGAGCTGGACCTTGGCCAGGCACCCTGGAGCTATGCCTACACCACAGGCAGGTGACAGGAGGAAGTGAGACACTGAGATGTCTGTGACCACGTCATAACATCGCCTTCCCTCAGATGAGAGCTGGATTGTTCCTCATTTGCAGCTACAAGAGTTGCTAACCATTGTTACATACTAACTAATCACAGCCTCCCTATCATGTCCTAATATTTACTTGAATTTGATTCTCATATTTAAGATGCTTTTCATTTGACTTACTAATAATTACTCATCAGGGTCATCTCTATCTTTCCTAGATTTAATGAACAGAGTGCTGCAAATCAGCACTGCGCCTATACCACAGGATTCCAGTCATCGTTAGCTCATCAGCAAGGGGCAACAGTGGCATGGGCACACACTGGAGTAGAATGACCTAAAGAGCTTTAACTACAGCTTGATGACAAGCTACTACAATTTCCTCCAAGCTGTTAACCTTGTAAGCTTAAAAAAAAAATCTACACCCCCCCTAAAAAAAATCAAGTAAACTGGCTTGCCAGTGTAAAATCACTGCCCACTGACCAGAGGTCAGGCTATGTACATGAGGGACTTGACACTGAATCACCACACACTACTTTCTGAATGCCCCCCACCTTCTTCTTTCCCATCCCCCATCTTTTCTAAGCTTTATCCCTTTCTTCACCCCTTCTATCTCAGGATAGGAAAGTGTACTATATTAGAACTTTTTAAGCAAATAATACTGGAAACAGGCATGTAAACTGTTACTAGGGTGGTGGCAACATACTGCAAGGAGAAAGAGCAAGGAGTAGGATGGGAAGTAGAAGAGACAAAAACCACCACCACATGCCCAGGAGGACATAGCAGGGCAGTTATTTTGGCTGGAGAGCTGTTTAATGAGTTTTGGGGAGCTGTCAAAGGCTGCAAAGGTAGCCCTATCCCTTGACAAGTATCCCACCCCTTGATCACCATCTTGGGACCAGAAATCCCACCCCTGACCCCTAAACCTTGTCACCAGAAGTGCCTCCCTTTGCCCCCCGGAGTACTCCTTTTGGGAGGGGACTTTGCCATCCTGGAACCAGAAAAAACAAATCATATACTTAAATCAAACATCTACTATAAAATATTTTAATCTTATTTCAAAAAATATTTTTGCCCTGATTTATGTGGATTTGCATAGTATACATAGAGGTGATATATATACCTCTATATATTTTGACCTATTATGCATTATTGCACAATAGCTCAAAATAAAATCTTACTCTTGTATATTGTGGGGGGAGAAGGTATGAGTGCATGTGGGGTTTATAGCGGGGGGTATGTGACAGGGACTGGGTATGGGGTGGGGTGTGCTTGTTGGTCCCTGTGACAGGAGTATCACTATCAGAGCCTTTCCAGGAGTGGCTCCGCCCTCCTGTAATGGGCCAACTGCCTGCTTACTCGCCTGCCATGCCTTGATCTTATTTGATTAATAAGTTGTTGTAATCAGCGGAAGGCTGCCCATTTTACGCGCCCTGATGACAGAAGCGCTACCTGCGGCTCCTTTTCCTCCCCTACACTGCAGCCCAAGCCTCGCGGATGGTACTGACGTGGTTTGCCCTGAGCCCTGTAATGTCTGGGCCCTCCTCTTTACTCTAAGGCGCCTTGCTGCCCCCCCCTCGCTCTGGGGCGCCTTGCTGCCCCCCCCTCGCTCTGGGGCTGGGGCCAATGCACCCCACAAATGTTGCGCCCTCTCTGGCTCCAGAAACCCCCACGCTACTGGGGAGTCCCTATGAGGCCTCCTCCAACCCCTAATAGCCTCACCCGGTCCACTGGTTAAACAGTAAACACAAAGCACAAAGCCTCTGGGCTATAACATAAAACTAAACTGCCCGGTTGAACAACGTTTGATCCCTACCAGGAAAATACTCCAGCCCCTAGCAGCAAACCAACAGATACTCAGGCAGACAAACCTTGCCCCTCTCCCCTTGGCTGCCAGAGGGGAACTGCCACCCTGGTCTCCTGCCTGGGTTTAAAGAAGGGCAAAGCCCTGCTTCTTCCTGTCAGCAGGTTTCACTGGTTGCCCCAGCAATCAGCACCTGTGCTGCCCTGGTGACTGGCAGCTGCACCTCCCCCTTCTCACCATTAGGGGTCTCTCTTGAGCTGTTTCTGTTCCCAGGTGCAGGGCACCTAACTGCTCTGCGACAGCCTCCCACAGCCCCCCCTATGATACACGGCCCCTGCCACCAGCAGCAGGCAGTCCCTCAGGGTGCTCATGGTCCGTGGCAGGCACAGCTAACCAGCTGTAGTACCAGGAGCCATCAGGCCAGGTCAGTTCCATGCCACCAGGCTGGTTTCCCGGTACTGCAGCTGAGAGCCGTGGGAGCCACGTGCAATTGGGCAGGGCCAAGGCAGATGGGCTCCGTTCCTCCACATGGGACTCCCAGCACTCTAGCCAGAAGCCGCATGTGGAGGCATGGAGCCAGCCTGGCCTGATGACAAGCTAAGGAGGATCGTTGGGGAAGCGCTGAGGACCCAGAGGGGAAGGGAATCAGATGTCGTAGGTGAGTGGTTGCTCCTTAAGGAGACGATCCTCCATGCCCAAAGGGAGGTAATCCCAACAAGGGTCAAAGGGAGCAGGAGGGCACATAAA
>NW_017728948.1:21137889-21163820 GCF_001723895.1 Crocodylus porosus
CCCCGGTGCTCTTTCCTGCCAAGGCAGGGGGTCGGACTAGATGATCTACCTAGGTCCCTTCCGACTCTAGCTACTATGAAACTATGACACGTGGCTTCCCACAGGCTCCTGGCACTCCAACTGGTGGGCTCTGCCTGCTGCGGGCCTCGAGCGCCCCATGGGCCCGCTACCTGCTGCTGCAGCAAGGGCTGTAAGTCATTGGAGAGACTTGGGAGGATGGGGGCAGAATCCCCCACATGCACACCCCACCATACCCACACAAACAACCCTCCCTATACTCACACATCCACAGACCCCACTGCTAGCAGCAGCTGGGAATGGACCATCAGGGTACTCATGGTTCAGGGGAGGCAGAGTACCGGAAGTCACAGGGTCCCACACACTATCAAGCTGGACTAGCTCCATGCCTCCATGTGGGATTCCTGGCACTCCAGTCAGCAGCCACATGTGGAGTCAGAGGCCACCTGGCACAGCCTGATGGCATGCGACTCCCGCAGCTCCTATCTGTAGTGCTGGGAGCCACATGTGGCAGCATACAGCTGGCTTGGCCCAGCCTGGCCCAATGGCCAGCTACAGTGCCGACAGCCTCACCCAGTGGCATAGAGCCAGCCTGGCCTGGATGGATCATGCACAGCTCCCCACTAGAGTTCCAGGAGCCCTGCGCCATGAGGCCAGGATGGCTCTGTGCCTCCACATGGGATTCCCAGCACTCCAGCAGAGAGCTGGAAGGCACAGAGCATGTGGAGGCACAGAGCTGGCCCAGCCCAGCTCTATGGTAGGCAGCTCCCAGATGCTGTGCCAGGAACCCTACGTGGTGGCATGGAGCCAACCCAGCTTGGCTCAATGGTGCTTGGCTCCTGACTGGAATGATGGGAGCTCCACATGGTGGCACAGGGAGCACGTGGGTCCTGTGGCCCCTAGCTGCAGTGCTGAGAGCTGCACATGATTGGGCTGAGCCAGCTCTGTGGTGCCATAGGTAGAGGCACACAGCTGACCCGGCCCACAGGTGCACCGTTCCCTGTGGCTCCCAGGCAGAGTCCCAGGAGTTGCACATGCAGCATGGAGCAAGGCAATTGCCCATGGGTCACCCAGCCCCCCCAAATTTCTCCCAACGGAAATCCCTGGGGCCCTTACTTTAAGTTCCATTTGTAGGGAGGAAGGGTTGGGGAACAGCCATAGGGTCGCCAGGCAGAAGCTTGCTGTCTCCAGCCCCCTACCTTGGGGTTAGGGTGGGTGGGCCAGGCCAGGCTGGGGGCTGCCTGCTTAGCAACAGAAGCCTGAGATGCTGCTGCACCTCCTGCAGCCAGCACCCCTGGAAGCCTGCACCTCCCACCAGCTTTCGGGGACAGCTGCAGGCCACTAGTAACTGTCTTCTGGAGGGGCCCTGCAGGCCACACAGAAAGGCCTAGTGGGCCCCACCTGGCCCACAGTCTGTATTTTGCCTGCCCCTCTAGTAGGGCATTAATTCTGACTCCTTATTCAGAATTATGTAGCAGACTGTCCAGCTCCTACTGCAACCTTGAATGAACTTATTTGAACGTTGTTACATGTACCTTGAAAACCCTAGAAGGGACTTTTGGAATCCTTGCTTAGACTGAAAGACATAGGCCTAGCTGCGAGAGGACGGCTGCAAAAGGCACAGTAAATGGCAGAGCAGTGATGGGATTTCCATTTCATATTCTAATAGACTGCCTGGTATATTCAGCAAATAGCAATACTATGTTACGCCCAAACCAAGGAATGATCTACCTGCCTATGCAAATGATAGGCCTGTTTCACTGATGGCAATGGATTCTGGACAAAATCCTTGCACATAGGTTGGAAAAATTACTCAGATTATTCAAGTAATTCAGGTCAGATTTATGGCATGGATCAGACAATTCATCCCTTTACTTCACTATTGAAGCAGACAAAGGAACTTTTGACAGCAGTACTATTAAATACTGAAAAGAAATCCTTCAATAGTAAGAATATCCTGAAAGATTTCTAAGGTATTAAAACAACAGGATTCAATGATCAGCTTCTGAATGGGATAAAATTACTTCATGCTAACCCTTTCTCTTGAAGAATCAGACTTCAGAATCATGTTTCAGAGCCATTCATTAGAGAAGAACAAGGGAGGACTGCCGATTATTCCTGCTGCTCTTTGACATATTGCTGGAACTGCAGGCACTGGCAACCTGCAGCTCTGCCAATATAACAGGTATCAGAACTACTCACACAGAATTGAGGATGTTGTTACATGCAGCAATTCTGCTCTCAAACCCAACAACTTCAGTGAGTTTCAATCATGTTTGAACTCTTGTCTGGATACAATATTAACTGACACAGAGAGGTGTTGAGATTAACTAAACACACATACCAGACCTTGCTTAATTAGCGGAATGTCCAAGGGTGGCCAATGTCATTAAAGTAACTAGGACTTCTAATCCCCAGAGATTTAAAGCAAACAGTTAAAATCAATTTAGACCTGATTATGATAAAAAGCACTAACCAACAAGGTAAATGGGAAAACCCCTGCCTTAACCTTCAGGGAAAAAATTAACTTCAAAATTAACTTCGAAATCTACACTACCAATATCAGTACAGGTGCTTAGATAAACCTATCAGTATTAGAGGTGCACTGATACATCGGTCCGATATCGGATTGGTACTAATATAAAGAAAACTGGCTGTATCGAATATCGACCCAAGGGGGCCAATAATTTTGCTGATAAGTGCCTATGCTGCACACAGCTGCAGCGCAGCACTCAGGGAGCAAAAAGCAGAGCCTGGCAGCAGCAGCGTGGAGAGCTGCCTCCAGCTGGTAAATCTGGTGTGGTGGAAGGGAAGGGGGGAGGGAAGGAGCATGGGGAGGAGGGCAGATCAACAAGCCCCCCTCCCCCGCAGTGAGGGGGCAGGTGCAGGTGCTACCCAGGCAGGTCCAATGGTGGGTGGGTCTGCCGCTGCTTGCACAGGGAGGGGCCGTTTGCCCCACAGATCTGCAGAGGGCGGGGTCTGAGCTCAGAGCAGGTGCTGGCAGCACTGGGAGGAAGCTGCATCCACCCCAAATTTCACCACTGCTCCACTCCCAGCGCCACCATTGCCACCCACCCAGTGCAGCTCCAGCTCAACACTCTCCCTCCACCCACATGCCAGGAAGAGCCGGGGCTGTGCTGGGCAACTGACAGCAGCGGAGCAGCGGCAAAATTTGGGGTGGATGCAGCATCCTCCCAGCGCTGCCGGTGCCCACTCCTCGCCGAGAAGAGCCCCATGCAGCCCCGGCTACAGCCTGCCTCACTCTGGGCAGATCTGGGGGGCACACACCCTCCCCCATGCTCTCCCAGGGTGTAAGCAGCAGCAAGAGCTGCCCCCCCATGAACCATGGCTCTGCCCCCGCCTCACCCAGGCAGCACCTGCCCCCTCCCTCACAGCAGGGGGCACTGATCCGCCCCCCCCCATGCCCCTTCCCTCCTCTTCCACCATACTGAACTTATCAGATGGAGGCAGCTCTATCAGAAATCGCACAGGTATCAGACAATATGCCTCCTTAAATATCAGCTATCGGTATCGGCCCCAAAAATCTATCAGTGCGCCCCAGTCAGTATAGGTATTTCATGTTTTTTCTAGAGTGCCAAGAGCTGCATGTGGCTGCAGCTGGGTGGAAGCACAGAGCCTGGGGCTGGCAAAAGCATCAAGGCTGGAATGCAGAGCTTGGGTAAGTAGGGTGTGGGTCTGGCATTTGTGGGGTGTAAGGGAGGGTGTGAGGGACCCCCAGGGGACTCCCCCCATGCACTGCATCACCCCCTGTAGTGCACAGCCACTAGTACCAGCAGCAGCAAGCAGTAGGCCCTTGGGGCGCTCATAGCCCATGAAGGCACAGCCACCTGGCAGTGCCAGGCCGGCCTGCCTCTGCTGCACAGGGCTCTCTGCGCTGCATATACAGCTTCTAGCACTTGCGTGTCACCAGGAGGGAGCTCGGCACAATGAAGCCAACTGCCTTCCCCACTCCCTGCTACCACATGCAGGTACTGGGACTCCACTGGGAAGCAGGGGGTGGGGGCCCCCCCTCCACTTCTGACAGAGTCCCAGCAGCCGCATGTGGCAGCAGGGAGCGGGACTAGGCTGCCGGCTCCATTGTGCAGGGATTCTCCCTGCTGACACACAAGTGCCTGGAGCTGCGTGTGCACTGTAGGGAGCTAGGTGCAATAGAAGCACAGAAAAATTAGGTTTGGAGGAGACCCCAGGAGATCATCTAGTCCAACCCCCTGCTCAAATCACAACCATCCCTAAACAGATCATCCCAGCCAAAGTTTGATCTAGCCAGGTCTTAAAAACCTCCAAGGATGGAGCTTCCACCACCTCTCTGGGTAGACTGTTCCAGTAGTTTGTTTCTTATTTTAAATCTATTAAAGACTCACACCCCAATTGTAACAGAGCACATCAAGTACTTTCCAGCTACAACACAGCCTACTAACTACTGTAAGAGGGCAAGATTCAGTCCATGACATGCTCACTCCAGAATACAGCCCAGAAACACCTGCACTAGAACTCTACAAAGTCTGAGGCATTGTGGTACTTCTCCAGACTGGTATTTACACTCCACTAGAATAACAACTCCAAGAATTAATCTAGATGTAGAGACAAAACTGGCAAAGAGAACTAATAAATGCATAGATTGTAGACTCAGAAGATACCATGAAGAATCATTGTGTCCAACCCCCTGCCCCAGGCAGGAAAGAGCACTGAGGTCATACGACCCCAGCCAGGTGTCTGTCTAAGCCTCTAAATATTTTATCCCTGAAGTGAGATGAGAGATTAAAGAAGCAACCTTCAATTTTCTAACTTTATCAATTTTGAGAAGCATGGCCAAACAGGAAAACTTGAGTTGATTGGGACAGTTTCCCAGAATTGGTAAACAATAAACTACTGTATGTGGCTCAGATAAAAGACAGAGGATAAACCTACCAACTCCCTCCGTGTCCTCTCATTACTATACCTGCTTTCACCCAGACCTGGCCCACAGCTAAAATCCATTTCCAGCAGCCCTGGCAGTGCTGCTGCTGCTGGACCCAACCAACCTGCACCCACTGCCGGGGGTGGGACCCATGCAGGCAGGGCCATGGCCAGGCAGCTAGGATGGGCTGTGGCTGGGAGTGAGATGGGTGAGGAGGACCAGAGACCCCAGGATCGTGGAGCACTGATAGCACAGGGCCAGGGCAGAGCCACGATCCACTGCCCACACACCCCTGTGCCGAGCACAGGTTCTGCAGGCAAGGGCATAAAGGGAGTGGAGTGTGGCTCTGTCCCAGCCCCATGCTGTCACCACGCAAAGATCCCAGCCTCAGACAGCTCACTGCATGGCTCCCAGCCGGTCTCCATAGGATCAGTAAAGCATAAAATATTGACTCCATGAAGTTTGAGAGACTTTCAGTTGTTCACATTATTCTTACCACACAGAGCAGTATCACATGTACACCCTTATTTCCACACCATTTCTTGTCTTAGCTTTTATGAAGTCACTTGAAAGCAGTTAACCAACTCAAGATTTTACACTTCTACCTCAATTGTAATAACTGTATCAAACTGGAAACATAAAAGCTAGAAGGTGACATTCAGCATCATGAACACTCAAGAATGGTTTAAAAGTTCACTGCTTTATAATGAAAGCACTTAATTATTTGCCTAATTTTTTCTGTACCTAGCAAACGGTTTTACAAAGTAGGAATCACCAGTGATCAGAGAAGATGACTTCTTTCAGTGAAACCATGAAGCAGTACTCTTAAAAAGTCATATTAATATTGTTTTTATAATCTTTAAGCACTGCAGCAGTCTGCAGTAGTGGGCCCTACCAATAGGGGCAGGAGGAAAGAAAGTAAAATTGAGTTTACGTGGCATTTTGTTTATTGCTGGGTAAAATATACCAGTCACATGACAGCAATTGTGTCAATAGCACTGTTACTGTTCATTTATAGCTTCCCTACACAGGAATACTAAGGAAAGTTCATCTGAATAAACTATTAGTGTGAATTTAAAGTGAATTAATTAAATTGCATCAAGCCCCTAGGTGGGCACTTTTCAGAATTAAAAGTGGCCTTGATTTGATACAATTCACTTTGGAATTAAATGAAACAGGGATTTAAATACAGTTCATTTGAACTAACTAAAGGTGTGGATTAGATAAACTTCCCCCACTGTCTCCATATTAAACAATCCATAGTTTAAATCTCAATTAAAAAAAGAAAAAACAAAAACAAACAACACTCCAGCTCCAAGAAGTAACAGTAGTAGGGCACGCCTGAAGAAATCACAGAAAATTAGAGTTAAAAGGGACCTCAGGAGGTCATCTAGTCCAACCCCCTGCTCAAAGCAGGATCATCCCCAACTAGTTCAAATCAGCAGGTCTAGATGCTCTCCACTCCAGGGTGTTGAGAGAGCTAACAGGGGTTATTGCAGGGCCCTTGGCATGGCTTTACGAGCGCTTGGGCCACGTGGCGGATGATTGGAAGATAGCCAATGTGGTCTCCATCTTTAAAAAAGGGAGGAGGGAGGACCCGGACAACTATAGGCCTGTCAGTCTTACCTCAATCCTAGGGAAACTCTGAGAAGATCATCAAGGAGCACATCTGTGATTGGCCGGCCTCAGAGATGATGCCCAAGGGCAACCAGCACGGTTTCATTAGGGGCAGGTCATGTCAGACCAACCTGATTGCCTTTTATGATCAGGTCACAAAAACCTTGGATGCAGGTGCTGCCATGGATGTAGTCTTTCTGGACTTCAGCAAGGCCTTTAACACCGTCTCCCACCCCATTCTCATTAAAAAATTGGGTGACTGTGGCACTGATGCCTACACAATCAGACGGATTGCAGATTGGCTCAAGGGTCGCACTCAGAGGGTGGTGGTGGATGGGTCATATTCAATCTGGGCCCGCGCTGTTCAATCTCCTTATCAGCAACTTGGACGACAGGATGAAAAGCAACCTGTTTAAATTCACCGATGATACCAAAATTTGGGGTGAGGTGAGCACGCTAGTAGGGAAGGAAAGACTGCAGCAAGACTTGGATAGGTTACAGGGGTGGGCTAGCAAAAACAGGATGCACTTCAACACTGACAAGTACAGGGTGCTGCACTGGGGCAGTCGTAACCAGCAGCACACTTATAAGATGGGGAACTCCCTTCTTGAGAGCATGGAGGCAGAAAGGGATCTTGGAGTCATTACTGAAAAGGAAGTGTAGTAATAATGACTTGTAGTCATTACTGACTCCAAGATGAACATGGGCCGACAATGGTCTGACATGACCTGCCCCTAATGAAACCGTGCTGGTTGCCCTTGGGCATCGTCCCTGAAGCTGGCCCATCACAGATGTGCTCCTTGATGATCTTCTCAAAGAGCTTCCCTAGGATTGAAGTAAGACTGATGGGCCTATAATTGCCCAGGTCCTCCTCCCTTTTTTAAAGATGGGGACCATGCTGGCTATCTTCCAATCATGTGGCACCTGACCCAACCACCGTGAGCGCTCGTAAAGCCGTGCCAAAGGCCCTGCAATAACCCCAGCTAGCTCCCTCAACACCCCAGGGTGGAGAGCATCTGGACCCACTGATTTGAACACATCCAGCCCCTCCAGAAGCTCTCTAACCCGATCCTCCCCAACCTGAGGTCTGGAGGCGTTCTCCTCAAGTCCGTCTTGCATCATGGTGGGGAAGTCCCAGTCCTTGCCCAAGAAAACGAAGGTGAAGAATTGGCTGAAGAGGTCTGCTTTCTCCTCTGGCACAACCATCAAACTGCCCACAGAATCTTGCAGGGGCCCCACATTTCCCAGTGCTTTCTTCAACCTCCCTATATATTTGAAAAAGGACTTTTTATTCTCTTTGATCTTGGACGCTAGTCCTAGCTCTATGTCCACCTTAGCTTTCCTGACAGCCACCCTACAGGCCCAAGCAGAGGAGGTATACTCCTCTTTGCAGATAGCACCCCCCTTCCACTGGTTGTACACCACCTTTTTGGCAATCAGGCATTCCCAGATGTCCTTGGTGAGGCAGGGGGGCTTTTAGGCACTCTTGCCCCCCTTGGGCCCTGAGTATCATCTCCTTAAGGAATGACCACTTATCTTGGGCACCGAGTTCCCCTGCTCTCAAGAACCCCAGTGCCTCTCCCACTAATCTCCTCAACTCATCGAAGTTGGCCCTCTTGAAGTCTAGGGCTACCGCCTTGCTGCAGGCCCTTGACACCCTGTACTGGATGGTGAATTCCAGCAAGCGTTGATCGCTATCACCCAGGTGGTCAAGGACCTGGAGACCCCTTACCAGGTCATCACCTGTGGCCAGGACCAGGTCCAACAGGACATTTTTTCTGGTAGGATTTGCTTCTTGTTAGCTCATTCACCCCAAGTCACCTCAGCTGAGACTTGAACCCAGATCTCCTATGTGGCAGGCAGCCACCACTGGAGAATTACTACAGAAATTGAATCTGCTGGCAACGCTTCCACCAATGAAACCCACTATGCCTTTAGCCTTCTTGGCAACAAGTGCACATCATTGGCTCATGTTCAGCTTACTATCCACTGTAACCCCCAGAGTCGTTTCTGCAGATTTGCTGCTTAGCCAGTTGGTCTCCAGCCTGTACTGATGCATGGGGTTGTTCTGTTCTAAGTGCAGGACTGTGCACTTATCCTTACTGAACCCCACTGAACTTCTATTCGTCTAATCCTCCAGTTTGTCAAGGTCTATCTGAATCCTAGCCCTATCCTCCAGTATATCCGCTACTGCCCCCAGCTTGGTGTCATCCGTAAACTTGCTGAAGGTGCATTCCATCCCATCTTCCCGATCCTTGATGAAGATAATGAACAAAACTGGCCACAGGACTGACCCCTGGGACTATCTACTTGATACCAGCTGCCAGCTAGATATTAATCAATTGAGTAGTACGCACTGACCCTGAAGATCCAGTCAGTTTTCTGTACACCTTACAGTCCATTCATTCAATCATTACTTATTTAGCTTGCTTGCAAGAATGTGGTGGCAGACTGTTTTAAAAGCCTTGCTAAAGTCAAGGTATATCATGTCCACTGCTCTCCAAACAATAGAGTCAGTTATCTCATCCCAGAAGGCAATCAGGTTGGTGAATCCATGTTGCCTGTTCCTAATCACCTTCTCTATCGAGTGCTTAAAAATGAATTCCTTGAGGACAACCTCCATGATTTTTCAAGGAACAGAGGAGGCTGACTAGTCTGTAGTTCCCCGAAACCTTCTTCAAGATGGGTACTATATTTGCCCTTCTCCAATTGTCTGGTACCTCTCCCACCTGCCACAAGTTTTCAAAGATAATGACTAGCAACTCCGCAATCGCAGCAGCCAACTCCCTCAGCATCCTTGGGTGCATCACATCTAGCCCTATGAACTTGTACATGTACAGCTGCTTTAAATAGCTCCCCAGCACCAGCAGCCTCATGTGGAAGATCATACTTTGCATGGTGTGTGGGCCATGAGTTCTATTCCTTTTTGCCTTCTTCAGAATTCATGTAAAGTTATGGGGCATGGGGGAGGGCGGGGGAAGCCTTAAAGCAAATGCATCCGATTCAATCTATATTTACTTAGATGTCTTCTGCTGTGTTTTAAATGCTTAAATAAAACAATTAGGAAATTCACATGATCATTAATAACTGTCTGGAATAACAAAGCAAATATACCTCTTACATAAGAACAAGAGTTAGCATCTTAGATTTTTAGAACAATACTACCTAGGCCTGGTCTTAAAAGATTTCACTTACATGGGGCTATGGTGGCATGCAGTCACCTTCCACATTGAGCTGATAAGTCATTTTTAATTTGGTACATTTTAAAATATTCCTACATCTTGAATCTTTACCTGTATACTTGAAAGAGAATCCTTTATTCATTAGAATTTCTCCCCACTATCAAATTCAGTTATATCAAATTGAACACAGCCCCATATGCAACAACAAAATCAGCTTAATTTCTGTTAATAAACCCCTTTTATTTCTTAGGCAAACGCTAGCTGTCCCTCTCATCAAGCACTTTCCGTGCACAGGGTGACCTTCTATACCAATGTGATTAGACAATTCCAGAGCACTGGGGGGCTAAGTGCTTCTCTTAGGACGTCTTGAAGTTCACTCAGAAAAAACCTTATTGATAAGTGTTTGAATTCTATTGCAGATTTAAAAAGAAAGAAAAGAACAGCCAAGTTAGAGGTTTCCATTAGACGGCCCCATGCCAGAAAAACAGCCCATTTGTTTTATGTATAATTCTTCCAGAAGAAAGTCTTAAATGGATTTTACAGGACCACCAAACTCTCTCCACTGCTGCAGACCTAATAACCATAAATGACAGGGATGCTGCCAACCAGCACCTAAATCAGGCCTCAAAATGTTGATTGCTGCTGGACAAAACAAAACAAGATATATTCTCAAGGTCTTTCCATAGTGCTGCATATTATGCTGCATACCCATCTCATGGCCTGTGGCAAAGCACTAATCCCAGTATCAAAATCTGTTAATAAAATTTCCTCCAGTTCACACCTTAACAATTAGACTTCTTAACAGTTAATCATCTCCTGATCATTGAAACATCACTCTGCTGGCAGAAAATTTTTAAAAAAGAAAAGAAAAAGGAACCTCTCCTCCCCAGTAGCCCTCCTCAACCAATCACAAGCTATAAATAATATTTCAGAAGACAGCAGAGCAGCCACAGGGGAGAGAAGCTATTACAAACCAGTTATGCACTTCCCCAGCTGAGCTGGAAGTATCCACAACAGGTCAGCAGGTCTAAGCAGGTACTCTGCCCCTCAGCTAGGCCGTGGATCTCAACAGACCTGCCCTGCACACCTTGGTAGAGACTCCTGGTATCAGAGGCTTAGTTCCTGGAATCCAGTATTTAACCTTTGCCCCCACCAGATACAACACATTGCCTTTTTGTGGGTTTTTACTGATACTTATCAAACTCATGGCACCTCCTGCTCTTGCCTTCCCCCATAGCTACACCCTTCCTTCAGCTCACCCACCCCACCCCATGGTCCTTTAGAACAGTTACATTAGTCATTTAAAGATAAGAGCAAGGGCAAGAAAATAGATATTTTGAACTGTGCGTGTGCACATGCTGTTAGACTATTTAGTTACAAAAATCTTAACATTGCTCTCATGTTTTTCTCCACATTAGCATAAGACTGAAGGAGGTGGGAAAGAAAAAAAAAAATAAAAGACCTAATATTTCAGGTCATTCCATCTTCCCGATTTCATCAAGATGCCAGAGCTAACATGCTGGTTTCCTTTCCACTTTCTAAAGCAACAAAAGATTGCTTTAAACAGAGATTCCAGTCATTAGCAGAACAAACTTGCTACAACACTGGTATACCTGGCTTCCTTAAGTCCATAATTCCAGACCATATAACGAAACATCTTGAAATGTACTTGAAAAAAAGTATGCAATATTTAGCTAGAAATGATCTATTTATCACTCTGAACACTGAACCCTCTTAGCATGCCCAGCTGCCTTCAACCTGAAGGGAATAATTCTTTGGTGGATGACCAAAATTTGTAATAATCATCATGGCCATAGTACTGACATGGTAACACAGGTGGTACCTGGTGCTGAACCAGATCCTTTTCTCCCAGTGAAACCGTGGGAGTGAGGGAAGAGATGGCACACACTGTGCAGTGTTTCCTTGTTGTCATGGTGACGACGCTCCCTCAAACGGGGTTCTGAGGATGCCAGTCCCTTGTTAGGTGCCTTTAGGTACTTGGATTTTAAAACATACATAACTCTCAGAGACCTGAATCATGTTTCTACGGAGGTAGAAATCCCACCTGCAAATTCTTTACCGTTAGCCAGGAAGGGGAATTCCACTGATTCGGTTTCCGTTGGGGAGCACACCAGAGAAGACATGGATTTAGGCGACATGCCTTACCACCATGCTGCCGGAGATCTAGACCTGGACAGTAACTTTTGGTAAGGCCTCCAACTCAAAAGGCTGAGCACAAGTACTTTTAAAATGGATGCTCTATGCAACACTGCTACATTAAATCCATGTTTAGACTTTAATTTACATACTGTACCCAAGATGGCCTTTAAAGGAAGATACAGAACCTCCAGTTTCCTTTCTACCTTATCTGGCTGTTTATTCATTCTTCCTTTTTTTTAGATCTATGTGAATTGGGCATCCATGTTTAAAACTCCAGTTTCTATCCAAGAGGTTTGTTAACCTACTACCAGCACCAGAATCGATGACTAAAAAGTTACCAAGCAGTCTGCTTACTTTTTTATAGCATTTTGTCCCCATTCATTTTCACAGCTACTTTCACTATCAACACTCCCTTTTCTCATATCAGGTTAGTACACCACTAACACTATGGGAGGAACACATAAACCCATTATCCTAGGCCTTTTGAGAAGATAGCTACTAGCAAGAAAGCAGCAGAGCAGCTTCTGTTTCCAAGCTGATCTTCTTTTGCTTTAGCTAGAGAACAGGGAACAACTTTTTCACACATGCAGGCCCCTCAAGAGTGGCCAGGGAGCATATGACACAGTCTGGTTCCTGATGGCTAAGGGGAGTTTCTCCACATTACATCTCTCCTGTTACCATGTTACACTTTTCCTGTGTCCACATGACAAAAATTGCCCCTAAGCTAGCTAAATAGCATCTGTGTATCCACACTGTCAGCTGATTTTATTGTTTTAAATTTGTTTTTATCATGGTAATTTAAAACACCTCTGACATGTTTTATTTTTAGCTCCTGAATTTCTTTCATGATGGTCTTTGGTATCGTTTTAAATCTTTGACATGGATCTGACTTATGCCCGAAAACATGATTTTCCCCGCTTTGCAACTATTACACCACCAGGTGCCGCTTGGGTTTACTACTCAGCAATCCATGGAAATCCACTGAATCTCTATTGTAATACTTCAACAAGATTCCAGGGGCTAATCTTGCAAATTTTACCTGTAATTTAGTTCAAAGTTCAGATTAATGAAAAATATAGCTTTTTTGGATTCCAAAAAAAAAGATTGTGGCAAAGATCAAATTGTTATGGGTCAGGGCAGTTCAAGACCCAGGCTAATTAAAATTACTTTTTGTTGGACTGGGTTTTTGGTTTGGCAGGGCTAGGGGGACAGGGCAGGAGTGAGGGGAAGCAGCATGGCTGGAAGGGTAGGGGTAACCCGGGTGGTACTCAGATGAGGTATCCCCGATGCAATGGAAAGGATTTAGCAGGTGTGTTAGTGCGCTATGGAAGGGGTAGCTGCTTATGGGGGAGCAGCAGTCCTCCTATCACCTATAAAGATGAGACCAATTGGAACTTAACCATATATAGGGTTAATAGGGGAAAAACAGGGTGGAATAACACATATGCAGGGGGCAAGGGAACCTTGGGAGATAATGGTACCCCCTCCCCCTCGGGCACCCAGGAGAGGGGGGAGAACCAGGGGAGCAAACCAGGGGAGTCAAAGGGATTTTAGGTTAACATACACATATAACAGAGACAAATCAACAATAGACTTGAGGTGCAGCTCCCACAAAATTTGAGGCACAAGCACCCCAGTTGGGCAGAGTAAAAGAGGTGAGGGGAACCCAACCCCCAATGGGGATTCCCTTTTGCAAGCAACTCAACCCTCTGGTGCCCTGCCTGGGAATCAGGAACTCAGGTCTCCCATGTCTCAAGCAAAAGCTGGAGGGAGAAGACAGGAGGGGGAACAGTATTGAAGGGATCTGGTTGTAGGCTGTGGAGATACGACTGCAAGCAATGATGATTTGCCAATGCAGCAGTTAAAAGACTGACATGTAAAAAAACTAAATGATACGAAAATTCCTCTCATTGAGCCTGGGCTGTTTCTTTCGTCACCTCAACCCACACCGTGTCCCTGCTGTGTGGGGTTGGAGGTGTTAGCTCATGCTGGCCACTGTGTGGTGATGGCGGGAGGGAAGGTAAGGAAAAGGGAGTTGGAGTAGGCTAATCACAGCCCCCCAACCCCACTTTGGGGGAAGCTGTCCTGGGCACGGGGATCCCTGGTAGCCAAGGAATCTTAAATCAAACCTCAACGAGCGCCCCAGGCCACCCTCACACTGGTTCTCAGCTTCGGAAAAATTCCTGCTTTTTGACGTGGGGATACAAACGACAGACACAAGACACAGAATTTTTCATGTTTTACATAAAAATTCCTGTAGTAATGACTCTATTAAAGCTTTAGCCTGGGTGTGTGATACCCAGATGCCAACACACAGGGAGGCGGGCAGCCAGACCCTTTGTATACCCTTGTGTAGCCCTAAGTGTACCCCATACCCAGCCCCCAGCGCAACAAGCATGCAGAAAAAGCAGGGGGCGGAACTGCTTTGGGACCAGGCTTGGGTAGAGGGGCAGCCCCTTTCGGAGGCTTACAGTACAGACCCCCAAGGCCAATTGTGAGCGGCAGGCAGGCAGGCAGACTCACTTCTGCGGGTCTTTGCATGAAAAGATTTCCCTCCCCAACCAGCAGCACCCCATGCAACAAGCAACAAGCGCCCAGAAAAAAGCAGGAGGCTCTGCAGGGGAGGCGGGCAGCACTGCCTATTGAACTCAACCCCCCCACACCAAAATGAGTCTCTCTCAAGCAAAACCACCACCAATTCCCTCCAGAAAAGCAACCCAGTGCAACCCATGAAAATAAACCAACCAAAATATTAAATCTTGCCCTAAAATGCCACATGGTAGTAAAGTAGTACTGGAAAGGGCAAGAGGGTAAAATTGTTCTGATGTGCTGCCTAGTGCATTTTACTAAGCCATTGCTTGGTAAATCACGTCCATGTTACTTATTTAGCTGTCTTAAAGAAAGAAAAATTAAACTAGGAACATCTTTAGCGACTAAATGCCGAGTATGTGTACAAGGGCCCTAAAAGACCAAAAAATGTTTCCCTTCATTTCTGAGCTCCTTTCAAGCCTCCACAGAATCAACCCCAGGGTTTATCCCTGAAGCAACCTTCCACTGTCAATTTCTACAATAGGGGCTGAGCATCTTCAGACTTCTGGTATTCTAATATTTAATCTTGTTATTAAAAAAAATACTGGAAAGGTTTTTCTTTTATGCTGTTAGAGATCACATTAATATCAACTAGCCACAATTTGCTGGGTCTACTATTAACTACTCACAGCTATTTTAATGCTGTTGCAACTGTACTTTACCCAGGAAGTCTGAAATTACTTTCCACACAAGGCAGTAATACTGGAGTGTTGAGGATGCCTGAAAGCTTGTCTAACATCTCTCCTAACTATAGTTGGTCCAAGAAAAGATATTATGATAAGACTCCACCCTTGCTTTCCACACAAACAAGTGAAAATTGGGGCAGAGGAAAGCTGAAACCTATAGAAATCATCATTATGCAAGATCTAGTTGCCAATTTACACTGCTCACATATCCTGCCCTGACTTCTAGCACATTAACTGAATACTACAGTCTTTTTTGAACAGTTATGCTTTATTTCTCACGGAATTCCATCCAAGGACTTGATAAATTCAAAGATGACCAAGTGGAAACAGAATGGAAGACACTTTCCAAGGCAAATGTTTGCTAAGGCCAGTGAAAGGTACAGCAGCATTAATGCAAAGACAGCATCCTGTTCTGTCCTGCGGGGAGCTGAGAAAAGCTGGCATCAGGGTGCCACTCATACACCAGTGAAAGATTAATTGCTGTCACACTGGTTTTCCAAGTCTTAACTAAGAAATATATCATAATAGCTTTCCAAGATTTAAATACTCTGTAGATAATTACATGAAAAAATAGCAGACGGGAAACTGATCATCTGAAAATGCCTACAAAGGCAGGATTTACTGCAATTAAAAGTTATATCCAGAAAAACATTTTCATACCTAAATCCAAAATCTGCAATCTTCAAAATGTCCAGCCAGCTGCCACCTAGTTCTGGAGGTAGTCTTCCCTCTCCCTCCCCAAACAAAAAGGTGCCTCTTTGTTTACATGAGGGATAAGTTTCCTAGGTACCCGCTTCTGGCTATGTCCAATACTACATTGGTCTCAGGATCAGTTCTGCATAGCTAGACTCTAACTGACTCCACTAAAAATTAATTTGTATTTACCTACCCCAGAAAAGTGTACTCTGAGAATATTTGAGACCCAGGTTAAATCTCCCTCTCTGCTGGAGGATAATAAAACCTACCTCTCCCTTCAGAACCTAATCATAGAAAATTAAGGTTGGAAGGGACCTCAGGAGGTCATCTAGTTCAGCAGGTCTCAAACCATGGGTTGCAAGTAAGTATGAATGGGTTCCAAACAAACTTTCAGTGCTTTACTACCCTCCTAGTGAGAAAAATTTTCTTTATATCTAACCTAAACTTCCCTTTCTACAACTTGAGACCACTGCTTCTTGTTCTGTCATTTGCAACTGGTGAGGACAGTCCTAGCTCCATCCTCTTTGTAACCACCCTTCAGGTAGTTGAAGGCTGCTATCAAATCCTCCCTCAGTCTTCTCTTCACCAGACTAAATCAGCGCAGTTCCCTCAGCTGCTCCTCAGAAGTCATGTGCCCCAGCCCCCAAACCATTTCCATTGCCTTCCGCTGGACTTGTTCCAATCCTTCCTGTAGTGAGAAGCCTGAAACTGAACACACTACTCCAATGTGGCCTCACCAGTGCTGACTAGAGGGAAAGAATCACTTCCCTTCATCTGCTGGCAAGGCAATGCTCCTAGTAATGCATTCCAGTATACCAATAGCCTCCTTGGCAACAAGGGAACATTAGTGGCTCATGTTCAGATTACTGTCTACTGTAACCCCCCCGTTGCCTCTTCTGCAGACCTACTGCTTAGCCAGTCAGCCACCCAGCTGGTAGGTGCATGGGGTTATTCTGTCTTAAAGTGCAGGACTTTGCACTTATCCTTATGGAACCTCATAAGGCTTTGTCTGGTCCAGTCCTCCAACTTGTTGAGGTCCTAACTCTACTCTCCAGCGTATCTACTACTTCCCCCAGCTTGGTGCCATCTGCAAGCTTGCAGAGGATGCACTCCATGCCATCTTCCAGGTTGCTGATAAAGAGAGTGAAGAAATTAGGGTGTGAGTTCTTAATCTTCCCAGCTGAGCCTTCATTTCACATTTCACTGTGCCATGAAGAAATTAAGTACAAGAGTTCTTGGCTCAGTTGAAGTTTACCTATTTGGACCAGAACCCTGATCTCTCTAACTGTAGGCAACTTCCTCAACTACTAGATGGCAGATCATACTTGCTCCTGCACTCTCTGGGAAACAGGCAATAGGTTATACTAGTGCATAGTGGTATAATGAAGGCAAAGCCATGTGGACAGTGTTATTGTTTAAACAGCTAATGAAACAAACAGCAACAAGTTCTGATCCTGAACACTCCCTATCTTCTAACAAGTATGTAAGTTGTTCAGGGCTCTAATATTAGACCAAAAGCAAAGTTCTAAACCTTTCTAACACATTAGGGCTACATGAAAAAGTGACCCCCAATTATGTGAAGGAATAGGACAGAGCAAGACAAATTAGTCAGCTAGTCCCCCATTTAAACCAAAATCATAATACACACACGCACACACTTAGATGCATCATTCACTTCTTTATTTAAAGAATACTGAAAGGTCACAGACTTTTGGGAGCCCAAAAGTAATTGGTGCAGTAAAGGTCTTTAACATAGTCTAGACTTTTTTAAATGGTTGAAAATTTATTTTGGAGCTTAATCTTCCTACACTAATTCTACTACTGAGAAAGCTGCACGAGTCAGAACCTTGTCCTGTTTTGCGTATAACAATATCCTAATTTGAGGAAGGCCTTTATGTGCCCGTGTCACTGCTCTTTCCAGTCAACAGTACATCATTTGCTTGTGCTAACAACTGTGTGTACACAAGGGCAGCAAAGTTCATGTTCTGTAGGCTCTGAAGTACTCAGAATTCTTCAGCTTCCAAATTAAGTCTAGTTGCCATGGAACCAACAGCCAGAAGTCCATAAAAGCATCTGTACCTCAGACTGCAGAACCATGACTAATGATTCAAGCCCATAGTGGAGTACTCATATGTACTCCAAATCTCAAGTGAGACTAACAGATGAAGCTTCAGAGAACAATGCCTGCAGCCAGTTTGATAGGTCTTCAAAAAATGAAAATTAAAAAACAGCAGTTGTTTGCCCTTTGCAAGGAACATGACTTTTCACAGAAACAAGCAGGGTGAGTCTTTCAATGTTTAGCAACTTGTTCTTGTGGTAATGGAAGGTTTAAGAGAGGAAGAGCAGGGTTCATTTAAATGATGAAACAGGCAAAACAGGTTCACTGTCACCAAACTGCACAATAAGTAACTTACAAGCAATCATTACTTGACAACATCTTGCAGTGAATGAAACGTCTCATTCTACAAATTAATTTATAACCTCAAAGAAATACCGTATTTTTCGGACCATGAGACGCACCTGACCATAAGACGCACCCAGTTTTACGCACCCCTCCTGGAGCCTCAGTCTCCGCGGCAGCGAGTCCCTCCTTCGGACTCCTCCCCCGTCTGTTCCGACCGGCCATTTTTATTGCCGGCTCCCGGCCACCGGCACAGGCACCGGCTTCCGGTGTAAACAAGCGGCGGATGTCCCGCTTGGGCTCCGCCGCCTCCGCGGGCAAGCTCCGCCCCATCTCCCCGGGACACGGCATAAACAAAGCGGCGGGTGTCTCGCTCAGGCTCCGCCGCCTCCGCGGGCAAGCTCCGCCCCGTCTCCCCGGGACACACACCTTCGGACCATAAGACACACCCTCATTTTCCCCCCACTTTTGGGGGGAAAAAAGTGCGTCTTATGGTCCGAAAAATACGGTAGCTTGCACTATGGTTGTCATACGCTAACTCCATTTGTTTGCTAAGAAAAATCAGTATCACTATCTAAATGCTTTTCATACAAGCTGCAGTGTGAGCTGCTTCAGTGCTGCCCAAATATTTCCATTTTAATAACAAAATGCTAAAATTCCATGCAAGATTTCACATATTTTCCTGTTACACAAAACAAGCAAGGTGATTAAAAGTATTTTCAAAATAATAAGAAAGAGGATCAGTTAAATACCATTTGTGATATGCCTTCTCATCTGTGAAGTAAGAACTTTGCAGCTTAAGAAAATGAAGAAATAAGAGAATAAGCGTGTCAAATGTTTGACATGAATGGTGTGTGCCCCCGGTGGCTGGGTGGGGCACGGCAGTGCCTAGAGCGCGACAGCGGTAAGCAGAAGAGCTTCCACAGATGCCACTGGTGCTGCTGGGGGGGGGGGATGAGCACTGACCAAGGGTTGGCGACCATCCACAGCCACCACCAGCAGTGTCAGCAGCAGCCAGCAGGGATCACAGTCTGCCCACAGACTGTGTCGGCAGCGGGGTGGCAAGCAGCGACCGCCCACAGGCGCCACTGACAGGGTCAGCTTTTTTGTAGGGGGTGCACATGCACCCCTTACACATCACCTGTTTGACATGCTTGTATTTAATATTAATACTTCAGCACTGCCTGAGAATTTCCCCATGCTTATATTTTAAAGATCTTAAAGACGGGCAAATACCAGCATTCCCATTTGACAGACAGAAGAACAGACATTATGATAAGTGATTTATTCAAAGATCATACAGCAACTGTGTCAGAGCAGGGAAAAGAAAACCAGGAGGCTTCCGTACATCCCAAAGAGCACCAAGCATTACTTAGTTTTACCTACGCCTCACTTGTCTGGTCAGTCAGAGTAGAAATAAGTCCATGTCCCTGATACCCAAAGGACCTAAAACTGTTAGCTGCGATAGAAAGTCCTTAAACTAATTTAGCTGGGAAGAACTATTAGAACTGGCCCTATGCTTCTTCCCACCTCCTTACTTCAATCATCTGAAAAATGGCTAGGATAGACGTAACAAAAAGCAGTTACCTGGAGAAGAAGCTAGTGAAAGGTCCAAGTATTTTCAGTTTACTGTCCACCTCTGTTTCTTGACAACACGCCTGCTGGTTTTGTTCACTGGTCTCCTTATTGGAATTCAACGTAACATCTGAAAAGTGTGCTTCATCAGTCTCCAGGGTCACAATTGCACTCGAGCTGCTTGTGACCATGAAGTCCAAGATATCCTCATTGCTAACCGATAATGTCGTTGACAGTTCTGTACTGAGACTAGAGACACTACATACAGAGATATCGTCACTTCGATTCAGCGTTTTAGAGGTGGGACTGTATAGCTTCACTGTGTCATATCCAGTTCTTGGAAAGGTTGAGGATTTTCGTACAGCATTTTCATGTTCAGCAGCTGAGGAATGTGGAGGCACATAAGATGGCAGCGTGCATGCACTCTGAAAAGTTCTTTCTGGCATAATTTCAGGCTCAGATTGTTTTCTCTTCACATGTAAAACACTGCAGTGGACAGGTTCTGGATTCCCTATTTCCAGGGTTGGAATACCAGAATCCACCGATTTAAGGCTATGACTATCTTCTAAAGCAGCAGAGTGCTGGATAGGTTGGGTGGGTCCATATTCAGGCAAGGAGAGAGATCTTGGAGCCCTTGAATTCAAGTTTGGAAAATTCTGGATACTGCTGCCCACTCTAGCATCCAGAATACCCATCAAGCTCAAACCATTTAAGGAACTGGATACATTTACTTCAGTCATCTTGGTCCAAGTGGTAACTAGTTAATAGAAAAAGAAACTATTAAGAGGGAATTGAGCATGTAAACAGAATATTACCCAAGAACTACATTACTCATCTTGTAGTAATCATTCCATATCTGTGAGAAGTGAGAGGGGAAAATAATCATATTTGGTTTATTCTTCCCTGTAGCTGAGCAAAAACAGCGCAGTGACAACCCAAATTATTTTTAAACATTTTGCTACGAACACCTGAAGTTGCTAAATCTGAACAATTTTTTGTTAACAGCTTGTACATCACTATTCATAGCGTATTGTAAAGATGCTCAAAATTTTGGTCCAGCAGACCAGATGAGCAGTGTCTGCTTTCTATGGGTCAGATCTGGCCAGAGGATGCAATCCAGCACCTGGGACAAGTGCAGTGGGGCCCCATCCAGCCACACAGAGGGTGATGGGGGGCAGCCCAGCCCCAATCCAACCATACCAAGGAAGGGGATTTGGCCCAGCCCCATAGAGAAGGAGGAAGAGGGGGAGGGGGCATGATCCAGCCCCATGGGGGGAGGGGATATGGCTTGATCCCAAGGGAGGAAGGGGGCATTACCCAACCCCAACCTGGCTAGGTAGGGGAGGGGGGTTGTGGCTCAGCCCCACTAGGGTCAGGGAAGAACCAGGCAGGCCCTGAACCAGCTGTGCAGAGGAAGGGGGTATGGCCCAGTCCCATGGGGGGAGGGGTAAGGAAGGGGCATGGCCTGACCCTGAACCAGCAACATACAGGGAAGGGGGAGCAAGCCCAGCCCTGACCTGGCTGTGCAAGGGGAGGGCTGTAACACGGCTCCAACACATGGCAGGGGGCTTGGGAATTTAGCAGCACGGAGGGGTGGCAATATTAACTGCCACTGCTCCCCTATCCCCAAATATCCAGACCCATAAGAAGCCCCACAGGCTGTATTTGGCCTGCAGGCTCGAGGCTGACCATCCCTGGTGTTTTGTATACACCTCAGACTCTATAGTTCAAATTTAACTAGTTCTACTTCCAGCTGTAATGTTTCTCTTTTTGGATTTCAAAACAGGTTTCTTCAATGGAATTGTAAATAGTCATAAAAGCTTCTCTACTGGTCTTGAAATGTTATAAAGATTATTCTTAAACTTTACACTTTGGCTCAAATTTAAGATCAGTGTCTTTTAAAATATCATTTTCACATTTTTCTGCAAAACTAACAAACTGGGAAAGAAAGATAATAATTTGCCTTATTAAGGCCTGGTAACACTCTGTTTGCTGAATGGTCACTAGGCTGCCTGGGTTCCAATATTCTAAACCCATATGCTCCAGGTTTCCCCAAGTCAAAGTGGATCCCAAAAGTGCTCCTTTTCTTGGCACCCTGGCACACTGTCAAGGCACTGACTGCTGTACCCTTTATGGAACCAGCACATGCTGCTCCTATAGTACTTCACTGGTTCAAGTACACCTTTTTCCAGAGATCCTGTCATGTGTACTCTGGTTTACAACTGACTTTTCCATAAAAACCATACAGGCTTTCCAAAGGTTCCTAATGAGGTTAGTTTTTTTTAGAAATACACAGATTTACACCGAGAGAGAGAACTATATACACTACTAAAACTTCCAAGATCCTTCTTCTACTTTCCCCCTCAACACAGCCTCACTTCCCAATGTGGAGTTACATCTTACTCCCAAAGACAATTTTCTGCTTCCGGTTTCTCTTCCCCTTTCCAAAAGGGCTGATGACTTAGCCTCCCTTTTGTAACCTATCCAGCCCACACAAGGGGATCTGCTGTTTAGTTACCAAACTGCCTGGGTGAACTGGTTCTTCTAGGCAGCAAACAATTCTTTCAAGGCACAGGTAGACAATTATTTTGGCTGGAAGACCACTTTAGGAAATTTGGTGAGCTGCTGAGGGCCAGGAGCAGGACAGGGAGCTGGGGGAAGGTGCGCTGACCCAGCACAGGGTGTGTGTAGGGGGAAGGGGGGCGGCATTTGATTCTATTTGGCCCAGGCCACACACCCACTGCTGGAGGATGGAGCAGGTGGGCTGGGTCTCCACGGAGACCGGCCAGAAACCCTGTGGACAGCGTGGGCTCCACCACACAGATGACATGGGGCTGTGGGTGACTGGGAAGCATCATGTGAGAGTGGGATGGGCAGGTGGGACCAGGGTCAGGATCACAGGGCAGTGACAGCTCAGGGCCGGGACCTGGGGCACAGCATGACCCACTGCCAGCATATCCCTGCAACAGGCACCAGTTTCACAAGCAGGGGCATGAGGAGAGTGGATCATGGCTCTGCACCAGGCCCTAGTCCCATACTGTCACTACCCCGTGATCCCAGCCCCAGTCCCCCATCCCACTCCCTATAATAGGATCGTGCTATTTTATAATAGGATCATGCTCAGAACACTCCACCAGTTGGTGGAAGACCAGGCCTCAATTCTCTTCTCCACTTGTGAGATTCAAATCCATTTCATCTACCTCCCAGAAATGGGCCTAAACACCAAACTGTCAGAACCTGGGTCACTGTATCTCATGACTAAGACAAACACCACCCCACCCATCCTCCAGGCTGAGGAGAAGCACTTTTTGGGCAAATGCTTTAACCACTAAACCATTATATGACAGGGGGTCAACAGCAGCACCCCTACCTTTTCCAAAGATGTTCTGATCAACATGTTAACTCTTAACCAGAGCTCTTAATAAAAAGCTCCTGCAACTAGCAAATCTATTTAAACTTCTTGCACTACCCTTGACCCACCACTCTCATCCCTGTTTTGGCTTCTGTAATGAAGAGGTATTCTTTCTGCATCTTCCCCTCTTATTTGGGTAGAAAGTATTTGCTATACCACTCCTACACAACCCCCCAAATGATCTGATGCTCACTCGCTCTACTCTTCTGTCAGTTTTCTGGTTGGGGCCAAGTGATCTCTCCTGTGCAGATGCCTTTTTCCACAATGAGTAGCTCAAGTACCTGATTCTGTTATTTCTCCATGTTTACCAAAGTGCCGACAGAATTAATGATCTGTTGCTCCTCAGTTTCTTTACACAGTCCTGTTTATATTCTTAATGCAAGCAAGTGATCAGTGGCCAAAAGACTGAACAGTTCCCTAATAGCAAAAATTAGACTTGGTTGTTAGTTTTGAAATTATAGTAAAAAAAGAAAGTCATTTTTCTAGTCTTTTTGCAGCTGCCTTGCATAGTAAGTGAAGCTTCTGGAAATTGATACTGACAAGTCTAAGTGTTTGTTGACTACAATACAGCTCCCAGAGCTGGCATGTTCCCATCATTCATTTATGAGCAGCAAAGCAAACTATTAGATTTTATATGCAATGCTCCCTATGCAGAAATAGCTTGCCCATGCCCCCAGAAATAAGACAATACCTTCTTTCAAGAAATAAAATGAAAACAGGCGTAAGAGAAGCTTTCCCAAAGCTCTTCTCTTGGGATGTCACAGGGAGAGAACAGTCTGAAGAAGCATTAAGCTGCAAAGCAGAATTAATGCTTTAACATCAGCCAGGCACAGAAACAGAAAGGGTCATAGCTGATCACTGCTCTAAGCCACCCTGTGCCATGCACTGCAAATTCAAGTGTTTTACTAATGGACAGGGTGATTCTGATAACTATGCAACATCTCAAAATAAAATAAAATAAAATAGCCAAGTGACTAAAGCAATCGAGTCTCCTGGATTCTAGTACTAACTCTGTCACCAAAGTCACTTGACCAGTCACAAAAAGAATAACTTGTCGTGACTGCCCCACTTCAGTTTACAAGGAAGTAAAAATTTTTCCCGAGTTACAAGGACACGGAAAGAATAAGCCTGTACACTGGTCTGAGACCTTACAAGAACCAGACAGCCTTTGTGTCATCTTGCATTGTCATTACCTTCCCCTTGCCTGCAAAACAGCTGACCACTGCATTTTAAGATGAATGAATGTAACCCTTCAAATCCAAAGATTACATCCTATTTTCCTGTAAAGAAAAAAAAAAAGAAAGAAAAAAGGAAATATTATTTGGGGGAGTTGTTTTTTTTAAGCCTTTGTGTACATGGCTGCGCTTCATTTTTCCCAGGGTATATAACATGTGATTCCGACCACCACTGATCTCCCCACATCAACCGTGTGAAAAATTATGATCCCGCAGCATTCAAGCAGCAGCAAGCAAAGGCAGCAGCCAGGGAAGCGAGCAGATGAACACTGCCGTGGGGGGGGGGGGGCGGAATCAAATTGCTTTGACTAGGAAATCCACTGCCTCCCCAACCTGTGGCAAACAGGCCCGCACAACTCCACAGCCCAAAACTTTCATGGCAAATAAGAAAGAAAAAAACAGGAAGGAAACGGGGAGGGGGGGGGGGCGTTATATACTCATAATCATAATCATCGTCCATTTCCAGGCCCTGAGAACTTTGCCCAGGGGCTGGCAAAGCGATGATGAAGGAGCCATTCAGCCCCTGGCAGCTGGTTCGCGGCTCTGCCCTGCCCAGCGCAGCCGCCTCAGTCCCGGGGCGGCGTCGGGCTCTTTCTGGCAGCCGTGAGGAACCCTCCAGCCCCTTCCGCGTCGCCCGCAGCACCCCGGGCACAGCCGGGACGGGGGAGAAGCGAAGGTCAAGTGCAGCCGACGCAGAGCAGCCCAACCCCGCGGCGCGGCCCGACCCGGCCCCCTGCAAGACTCACCCGCGCAGCTCCATGCCCCGCACCGGGAAGGGGGGGTGGGGCGCTGCAGGAGGCCCCGCAGGTGTCGGCTGTTCCCGGGACTCCTGCGTTCTACCCCCCGCGGCTGTTCCAGATGCTGGCCCCGCCCCCTCCGCGGCGAAAGCAGCCCCGCCCTGCCCGCTGTTCCACCTGCGGTCACCCCGCCCCCGCCCCGCGGCCCCTCCTCCAGTCCTGCCGCCGCTGTTCGCTCTTGCAGCCACTCCCCCCCTCCGCGGCTGGGAGCTGACTAGCCCCGCCCGCTGGAGGTAAACGGACCAATGGAGAACGAGACGGACCCAGGGGCAACCGGTTTAAACTGAGGGGGGAAGCGGAGCTCCCTGGCGGCGACGGCGGCGGTGGGAGGCTGGTCCGCCATCGGCTTCCGTACCTGTTCGGGGCTCCCTGCCGCCATTTTGAATCGCTCCGGGAGCAAGGGGAGGCCAATCAAGCTGCCGAGTCCATCGATCGGGACGGGGGCGGGACTTGCCGCCTCGTCCCGCCCCCATAGAGCTCCTTGTTCGGTGGCAGAGGAAAGCGGATGCGGCATCATACATCTAGGGAAAACAAGGCAAAGGTGGGGACTTGGAGCCCAAATGTAGGACACCACAACTGACAAGGGGCCCGTGTAGCCAACTCTCATGATATTTGGTATTGAACTTAAAAGTACGCTTTGGCAAT
>NW_017728948.1:21163920-21166032 GCF_001723895.1 Crocodylus porosus
CACACACACACACACACACACACACACACACACACACACGTAAAGTGCCCGTCAAGAATGACAGGGCAGCAGGGACAGAGCGCCTCCACCCACCGCCCCATACTGGCACCACTGCATCCAGCCACGTGCAACACCCCCGTCCCACTCTGTTCAACCCCATGCGCCACCCTATACCTCAGACACACACCCACCCAGCCATGCACACACACCCACCTACACCCACCCACCCAGCTCCCCGCTTGGAGAGGCAGGGCCACAGCATACTGCACGGGGAGCAGGCAGGGGTGTGCACCCACCCTGCGGCTGTGTGCTACAGCCAGTGGGCACTGCCCGTGCCTCTCTGCCCGCTCTCCTTGCAGCACCCTACAGCCGCGTGCCCCGATCTGCCCCCCTCCCTGTGCCCACGGCACCAGGAGCACCTGCCAGCTGCAGGGTGGGTGGAGTGTAGGGAAGGGGCATGCAAGGCACGGACCGTGCCCACTGCCTGTAACATGCAGCGTGGGGCATGCCCCCCATGCCCACTACCTATGTGGCACCCTGCGGCCACACCCCTCTGTGCAGGGAGCGCCCACCAGCTGCGGGCTGCGGAGGGGGCAAGGCGCATGGGGGTGGGTGCACAGCCACAGGCAGCCCCAACAGGGGCAGGCAGCCACAGAGCGGGGTGTACTCCTCAGGCCCACTCACCACGCAGCACTCTGAGGCCACGTGCCACACCCCTCCCATGTTTTGGTGCACCTGGCATGGGGGGGCATGGCCGCAGGGTGCCATGCAGGGGGCGGGCAGGGGGACGTGCCCGCCCTGCAGCTGTGTGCTGCAGCCAGCAGCCACTGTCCACACCCCTTGCGGGACCCTGCACCCCTCAGCACAGCCACGCACCACACACCCCTGCCCATGGTCGCAAGCCATGTCCTTTATGGTCGCAAGCCATGCTCCCGCACAGCCAGTACCCAGAGCAGGCAGCACCTCTGCCTTCACCTGTCAGTCTATCTGTCCTAAGGCTACAGGCCACACATGCGCAGTTGGCCCAGAGCTTTATGGACAGACAGACAGAAATGATAAGGCTTTTATAATATTAGAATATATAAACACACACTTACATACATACATATCACACACACATATATACACACACTTACACACATGCACATATAGGAAATCTCATGATTTTTGTCATTTTAAAGTCTACACTGGGAATGTGAAAAACTTAGCTCTTTTATATATATTATATTAAAAGAAGAGTATGTATGTATGTGTGTGTGTATACACACACACACACACACACACACACACACACGCCAATTGCCTGTCAGGAATGACAGGGGGATTGGGCGGGGATGGAGCCCCATGCCCCCCACCCGTGTCCTGGCCCACTCTCCCTTTCCCTCCTGCTGCTTAGGGTCCAAGCCCATTCCTCCCTTCCCTGCTGCAGAGGAGGACCAGGCCCAAGGCTGGGGAGAAACCGGGCCACTGTGGTGGGGGGAGCAGCGGGTCCAGGCTGACCCAGTGGCAGCAGGCGGATGGGAGGATCATGCCTGGGGCTGACACGGGTGAGAGGGGAAGATGAGGCTGAGTGGGACCAGGACCAGGGTGGGAGGGGGAGGCCTGCTCCTCCCCTTCCCCGCTGCTGCCACAACGGGCCAGGCCCACTGCTTCCCGCCCCCGCGCGTTGAGCTGGCTTCTCCCCCAGCTCAGGCTTGGTCCTCCTCCTTGCCTCCGGCCCAGTTCCACGCCTCCTCTCCCCTACCCTCATCAGCTCAGAGCCTGCTCTTCCCATCCCCACCACTGCCACCAGGTCAGCTCGGGCCTGCTGCTTCCACCTCCATGGCAGCCCAGATTCTCCCCACCCTCAGGGCCAGTCCTCCCTCGCATCAGGCCTGGGCCCACTCCTCCCCTTTCCCCCCCCCCGCCACTGTTAGAAATGGAGTATTGTTAGAAATGCACAGCTTGCATCTTGCACCCGATAAGAAAGAAACACGGCCAAGGACTTTTTTCCTTTCCCAGCCTTGCCACAGCTTTTCTTATACTAAATCGCAGACTCTCCCCCAGCTTCTCCCTAGCCTTTCTCATACAGATTACAGAAGCTGGAATTCAACTGACTGTGTCCTTGAAAGG
>NW_017728948.1:21166608-21179229 GCF_001723895.1 Crocodylus porosus
AGGCCACAGTCGCCCAATTTTTCCATGAGGACATCATGGGACACCAGGTCAAAGGCTTTTTTAAAGTCCAAATATATTATATCAACCTCTTCCCTTTTGTCCAGGTGATACGTCACCTGGTCATAGAAGGAAATGATTCCCAAGATGGCTGGGTGACTGGGCCCAGGCCCTGCTAGTGCAAGCCTGACATCCTCTAATCCGGTTCCTGTACTGCTCTTTGAGATAATGAGACATAGTTATGTCGGTGCATCTGAGCTCACTGATGAGCACAGAGCTGGGAAAATTGTGTCAGTCCCACAGGCAGACTCAGCAAGTGTGGTGTGATTGGTCCCACATCTGATGTTCAACTGAAGGAGTTGGAAAAACTGGTACTCATACTGGTGTGAGTACCTGGTGCTGACAGCCTCAGCTGGTATGAGGGACCATGAGAAAACTAGGTAAAAACATACAGGAAGCAAAATCTTGGGATTCTTTTTCTAAAATTTGTAAAACAGGTACACTTATAAAATGCTATCAGAGTTACCCCTACTTATTTTGCAGCTAACCTTCCCTGTAGGTCAGTCCACTATCCGCCACCAATGGATTCACTGGGTAGCAGTACAGCTCTGATGCCAAGCAGTCACAGACCAAGCAGTGGCAGCACCACCAGGATGTGGTGGAGACAGCAGATGGCTATGTTTTCTGTCCTGAGAAGACAGTATATCCTCTGATGGTGCTCTGGCTTGTACAGGCAAGTAAATACAGGTCACCACTATAATAAGCCTGCCCAGCCCCCAGCCATGTCTTACAAGTCCTGAACAGGGGAGCGGGCAGAAGAAGATGTCAGAATCTCAATGGTGGCAAAAGCATACAAAGACTGCAGCAGAACCTAATTTCTAGTTGTCTTGGCTTCCTTGCCATTGATGTGCAGCAGCTTCTCCATGATAAAAGAAATCACACATAGGCATCTTCCATGGCTTTCCAGCACATTCTTCAAGTCATTTGGCAACCAGCTAGTGATGCTGGGGAGCAAGATTGTAAGGTCTGGAAGCTCCTAGTCATGAACTAGCGCAAACAGCAGTTACAAGAAGATCATCTAGCACTTGAAGCCAGGATTGTGATTCAGCAGCTGTGACTGCAGGATCCACTCTGCTAACTCCACATGGGAACGGGGCTGGAAAAGGTACCCTAAACAGAGTCTGGCTACCTTGTTCCTGACTAAATAACTACGTCCTATGGGGTCAGCTTTACTGCGGTCAAAATCAACAAAGACACACAATCAATTTCAGGACCCGGAACATCAGGACCCTCACAAACAATCCTAATGGTGAACACCCAGAGCACAGCACTGCAATGGTGGCTCAAGAACTCAGGTGATACAACACTGACATTGCTGCACTGAATGAGAGCTGGTGAGCAGGAAATGGCACTACTTCAGAGTCAGGGTGGCTAGGATCTGGAACCAACTTCCAAGAGAAGTGCTCGCTCCTACCCTGGGGGTCTTTAAGATGAGGCTAGATGAACACCTTGCTGGGGTCATTTGACCCCAGTACTATTTCCTGCCATGGCAGGGGGTCGGACTTGATGATCTGCTCAGGTCCCTTCCAACCCTACCATCTATGAAACTATGAAGAGACTTAAGCCTCTAAAACAGAACCATTGGCAACGAAGGACTGTGAAAGGTCGACTCCAACAGAACTGCCCTTTTGACCAAACACACGGAACATAGATTCAGTATCACCAACACCTTGTTCCACCAGAAAAATGGGCACAAGACATTACGGCAACATCCACGGTCCAAGCATTGGCAATTGATTGACAACATCATTGTTCATACCTGGGATCACAAAGATATCTATATCACCCCAGCTAATCTAGGAGCTGACAATTTCTGGACTGATCACCAATTCATCCACTCAGTTACATCAGTCAAACTGGTTCCCAAATGATGGCTGCAGAAGAAGCAGTGCCTCAATGAAAAATTGTGAATTCCAACCAACGACAGTGGGAGAATGTCGGCAGTGCTTTTATGTACACCATCATCTGTGCCTGCAAAGAGATGCTTGGATTCTGTACCAGGAAACATCAAGACTGGTTTGATGAGAATGACCGGAAGATCCAAGAGTTGATTGACTGCAAATACAATGCCTTTTGTGCTTGGCAGAATGACAAACTCCAAGCAAAAGAAACTAAATCACCAACAAGTCAAGGCAGAGGTCCAAGACCCGCAATATGAAGAACAGATGGCAGGAAGACAAAGCGAAAGGGAGTCAACATCTTGCTGACATCCACAATATGAATTCATCAGGGACCAAGCCCCCCAGGGAACGAAGGATGGAAGAGAACTGATAAAGGAAAGGGGAGCCGTCAATACCCATTGGGAGGAGCATTTTGAAGACCTTTTCATTTGAGACTCTGTGGTTGATGAGAGTGTTCTCAACTCCATCCTGCAACATCCAGTCAGAGATTATCTCAGAATCTCTCCAACCCTTGAAGTGAGTAAAGCCATCAAGCAGATGAAGGATGTCAAGGCACCCGGACTTGATGAAATCCTCACCAAAATCTTCAAGGGAGAGACAAGCTCACATCACAGCTCCATGCCCTTTGTCACACTGCTGTCCGATCACAGTGCAAGGGACTGGAACAGAGGGGTTAGAAGGACCGGTTAGCTCTCTATGGGACGGTTAACGCAAGTCCAGCTCATGTCGCCCAAAGAGACTGGAGGTGAGGTGATAGTCACGGAGGCAGAGAGTAGCTGAAGGTAGAGGTTTATTTACTCACAGTGACCGTTGAGGAGAGAAACGAGATGCAAGAGAAGTAGACTGCTAACCATGTCGGGGCCGGCAAGGAAGCAGCATTCAGCGGTTGCTAATCACGAACGGGAGGCGGAAGCTAGGTGATCAGGCTAGCATCCCTTGTGATAATCGAAGTGGGTGATAAACGTCCTTGCCTGGGTGCGGCTGTGCGCTCCCTTATATCACGCAGGTGACGCGCTCAATGGTGAGCTGGCTGTTTTCACCTGTCACCTCTCAGGGTTTTGTGTCCCAGCCTTATTTGGTGTTGCAGACTAGCTGACCTCACCTACGTTGGTGACGCTCTGACAACGAAAGTAATGGTATGGCAGCGTTTGTTTTACCCTTTTGTGATGGTTGCAGGGAAGAAGGGCGGGGCTCGCCATCTTGGTGCCTCGCACATCGATGCCACCATTATGGTATGCGTGTGACATCCTTATTTTAAGAATCTGGAATAATGAGGAAATCTCAAGTGAACTCAGGGATGCCATAATTTAACAATCTTCAAGAAGAGAGACAAGTTCAACTGTGGAAATTACAGAAGGATCACCTTGCTGTCCACCACAGGAAACATCATTGCGAGAATCCTCCTAAGCCATCACCTTCCACTTACTAAAGAGCTCATCCCAGAACCTCAGTGTGGATTTAGGGAACTGAGAGGCACAATTGACATGATCTTCACAACTTGCCAGCTGCAGGAAAAATGCTAGGAACAACATACACATCTCTACACGGCTTTCTTTGACTTCACGAATGCCTTTGATTCCGTCAACCAAGAAGCACTGTGGAAGATCCTTCTGAAGTATGGATACCCACCAAAATTCATTACCATTTGTTGTCTGCTTCATGGCAGTATGTGAGCAGTGCTTCTTAGTAACGGATCCATTACAGATCCCTTTGAGGTTAGAACAGGAGTTAAGCATCATCGCTCCAACACTTTTTGATATTCCTTACCATGATGCTACATATGACCACCAACCAGCTTCCAGTTGGAGTGGAGCTAAACTACTGAGTGGATGGTAAGCTGCTTAATGTCAGCCGACTCTGAGCCAAAACCAAGACCACCCCAACCTAAATCTGAGCTCCAGGATGTGGATGATGCAGTAATGTGTGCTCACTTGGAAGCAGACCTTCAGGTAATCGTTAGTGTCTCTACTGAAACATACAAGAAAATGGGACTAATGTTTAGTATTCAAAACACTACTGTTCTCCATCAGCAAGCTCTTAATGAGCAGTCCCCAGCTCCAATAACTTAGATTCGTGAGACTGTGGAGAGCATTGAATATTTCCCATACCTTAAGAGTGATCTCTTGCAGAAGCCTGATATCAACAGAGAAATCCAACATCACCTCAGATGTGCATGTGCACCCTTGGGTGGACCAAGGGACCTGCCATGAGCCAGACAAAGCCCCTGTACAGGCCAGAACCGGTCAGTGGGCTGTATTTTGCCCACAACAGATTTAAAGCAACACCTTGTTGACTCTGCTCATTTTAAAAGGCCAGTCACAGAAAGGCATGCTGGAAAATCAGGCTATTGTAAGACAGTAATCCTGCCATAGGGAACATAAGTAGGGAACAGACAATCACAGAGGACAGTGATCTGTTTATAAGGCTGCTTTGTGGTTGTATTTGTTCCTAGTTCATCATGTCTCCTGGTTGCTTAGGATTTCTAGTGCCTGAGTGATGGCTAAGACACAACCAGAATATTTGAAAGTTCTGGCTTACCTTACGATGATACTTAGACTGCAGCATCATATTTAAGTGAAAAATACAAGCTGAGAGATTTAAGCTTATTCTGTACTTAAGTTGCCATGCCGCTTTCCTCTTTTGCCATGCTTGCCAAACACTTCCTACAACCAACAACAAAACATACATGCGCCCACCAAAGGTAGGGGTAATAGCAAAAACAGAAGAAAATCTGCATGTTGTTAAGTGCTTTGGCCTTAGGAAATGCATTCAGTCAAGGTATTCAGTCAATGTAAAAGTCAAAGTAGAAACAATAGCAATTTTGAAGGCAAAGGTATATTTTCACATACATTCACATGTGAGGTGGTGATTCTGCTACTGGTTTAGAGGGCTGCATGAACCTGCAAGTTACGTTACTGATCCTGTATAACTTCCTGGGGTAAAACTCCCATTGATTTCAAAGGGACATTTGCCTTGGGATTTAATATAGAACTGGGCCTTTAAATAGAGCAGCCTTAGTTTGGTAAGTGATGTTGCACAAAGAAGGAAAAAAGGATATTTGTAAAGGATATAACAAATCATCTGTGGACAGAAGTGCTAATTTATGCCACATTTGATGTTAAGGACCTCACCAAATGTGTGATAGACACATGGCTTTCAGAGATTTCCAACCCAGACTTCATTTGAATCAGCACTTGCTCTCTGAACTGTTACTCTCTAAATCTACAGCTGAATAATTTTCTACCATGAACTAAAAGAACTTTCAACATATTACTTTGCTGTAGTTAAACAAAGGTGCATGTGTTATTGAATGCATGTTTCAGCTGAATCCCTGCTTACGGTTTAGTTGTCACAAATTATGAACAGTTTGAGTCCTTCCATTAACTGAGCAACACCTCCTGTTGTGATTTTCCATTGCTGTAGTTAAAGTAGTTTCAGGCCTGATGCACAGCAGGAGAGCAAGCAGCACCTTGAATTCCTGTTGAACAAATTACATATCCTCCCTGTTATCTTCCATCATGCTGAGAGACAAGAAGGTTCACTCGTAAAGACAAGTGTTGGAACAGAGGTGAGACATCAGTTATTTTTCCATCCTTCATAATCTTAATTGCTTGATAGACTTAATTAATTGTAAGAAACTGATTAATGAACAAGATAGCAGAGAAAAAGGGAACTATGGGTGAATCTGATTTTTGGCATTATGTAATAAAATGATTTGATCAGGAAATATACCTGTTTGATGGGTGACTGTTGAGATCTATGAGTTGGGAGCAAAATTCTGTTGTATTTTTCCCTCAGTCAATAGCTAATGATACTATTAGCTAATAATCTTAACCAGCAAGATCTATACTTTGTGCTCCAAAGGGGTCGGTTTGCTCCCAGTGATGGAAATCATGAGCCAGATTCCCTGGGAAGAAAACAGGGAAAAATGTGAATGAAAACAGGAAGCTCTTATGAGAATGTATTAAATGGCCAAATAGCTACAATTCCCAAGGCAAGAGCATTGGCTAAAAGCTAACAGCATTGGTTCTATGGCAAAATTAAGATGACAGTTAGGAATAAAAGAGCAATACAAAACATACCGTAAAAGGAGTAGATACTAATCGATCTGAGAAGATAAGAAGTATAGAAACATTATAAGAGAAACTAAAGAACAAAGATGAATTTTTTAAAGTATATTATGAGAAAACATAAAACACTTGAATGGCATATGCCTGTTACTAGATGGAACTGGTAATAATAATAAAAGCAGATGAATACAATAAATATTTATGTTCTGTATTTGGAAAAAAAATCAAAACAATGTGTTTGTATTGCTTGATGATAAAAATATTTTTCCATCCATTAGTAACCAAGGAGGTTGTTAAACAATAACTTCCAGGAACAAACATTTTCAAATCAGCAGGCTTTCATTACGGGCATCCAAGACTCCTAAAAGAGCTTTGATTAGCAAGATCTCTGATCCACTGATGTTAATTTTTACAATGTTTATCGTATCGGGTACATTCCAGAAGAACAGAAGAGTGTTACTATCGTGCCACTACTCAAAACAGAGCAAGCAAGAGGAGTCCAGTAACTAAAGGCCAGCGAGGCTGACATAAATACTGAGCAGCATAATGGAAAAGCTGGTACTGGTGACTAACTGCTGGAAATGTCCAAAGGAAATAGTCTCCTGATATCTTCAAACCAAGTCTGAATATTTTGTCTGGGCCAATACCAGGGTAACTGGGTAACATGTGCAGGTCCATGACATACAGGTGTGACATGAGAAGCCTCTGTGTGTGGCACACAGTCGAATGGGGAGGAAGCAGAGAGCATAGCAGCAGATAGGGTAGGGAGTAAAAAGCAGAACAGCAGATTTGGCAAGAAGCGCTCAATAGGAAGCAGAAAAGTAGAGCAGTACATTTTGTAGGGGAAGGAGAATCATAAATTACCGGAATGGTTTAAGTCCATTACTAGATGGAGCTGGTAATAATGATACAGAAAAGCATAAGAATTCAATAATTATTTCTGTTCTGTATTTGCAAAAGAATCAAAACAATGTGCCTATCATATGATGATGACACTTCTCCATCCATTAGTAACCAAGAAGGTTGTTAAACAAATAACTTGATAAGATAGAGAGCCACTTGGGGAGGGTGCGGAGCTTAAGGTGTGGCACACCTGCCAGAAAACTTGGCCCCCAATGGGCTAGATGATCCCTTCCATCCTTAAGCTCTGTGAATTTACAATATATTCCATGGATATACAACAGTTGCATAACATGGCTGCTTTCAGTAGATCCACTGTGATGTAAACTGGATAGAAAATGCCTGCTGTGTGGTAACCTGATGTGCTACTTAGTGTCTTTTCAGCTGTAATTTCTTCTGCCTTTTAGAAAGTTTCCTTTGCCACCCTAAGCACTTAAAGAACATCTACATATATCTATATATAGAGAGAGATATCTCTCTCTATATATATATCTATAGTAGTAGTATCTCTCTCTCTCTCTATATATATATACATACATATAGATAGCTTATAAGGGGGAAGAAATTAAAGCACAGAACTAAGGCTTAGGCTAGTTTTATACTCATGGCTATATTGCTGAGCTACTTGGTGATCTGAGGCAGGTCACTTCAGTTCACTGTGCCTCAGTTTCCCTTATCTTGGAACGGATTGACTTTTATTAGTAGATGTTTTGGATGGGGAATCCAGGAAAAAGATGACAAAGCTGAGATGGAAATACAAAGCGTCCGAGCGAGGGACTAACAATCGAGGGATGGGGGAGAGGAGGGGAACGCGACTAGGTTACATACGATACAATGTTAGCCAACTAAGTGGGGGTCCTCTTCGGGTGGGGCAGGGTTGTCCGTGGCGGCAAAATCCTCTCGATGCGCAGCGAAGTGGGGGGGCGGTTCAGGCGGCGGTGTCCTCCGGGTCGTCTGGAGGGGTCGGTGTGCTGGCGGTGGCCCGTGATGTGCTCCACGTAGATGTCACGGGACCAGCGGATGGTGTTGGACACCATGAGGCAGCGCATCAGCTTGGCGTAGCAGCGGGAAACGTGGCAGGCGCGGAGGACGCTCTCGTTGCTGGGGTCCCAGGCTCCGAGCGTCCCCACGATGAGCGTGTCCACTGTCACGTCGTAGCCGCAGCCCCTCAGGGTGTCGGCCAGCGGGGCGTACTTCTCCCACTTGCGAGCCCGGGTGTTGGTGAAGGCTTGGTGCTGGTTCTCGAAGGGGATGGTGACATCCACGATCACGATCTTCTTGGCCTCGTGGTCCGTGACGACGATGTTGGGGCGCAGCTGGCTCTTGCAGCCCGGAACGGTGCGGTTCACAGAGATCTCCCCCGCCCCGGCCAGGATGGCCCGCACCAGGCAGTCCTGGACAGCGTTGTGGCGCAGCTGCCAGGCTCTGGTATGCAGCTTGCAGCCGCACAGCACATGGGGGAGGGTCTCCGCTGCGTAGCCACACCGTCGGCACCTCTTGTCTTCACAATGGTGCTGTGCAACATTCTTCACTGACAGTGAAGAAGTTCTCTTAGATCTGTAGATGAAATGCACTCTGTAGCTACTCACTGCCATTGCTACAGCTATTGATGCAAGTGTTCCTGCATTTCATTGAGGACAGGGAAGTAACGGCATTTTTGTCACACTTGCATTTCCTCATATTCTTAGGTTGCCTGGTCTCCTACCCAGGTTGCATAATAAGAACAAACAGCCTCATGGTTGCTCAGTCAAGAATGTTAAGAGCACGAGGAACAGTTCAACTGCAGTCTCTGTCCATGGACTGCCCCAGCTGGGAGCTGCAAAGTACGAGTGAGGTAGAGCTATTATGGTAGTTCTGTGTCACCCAGGGAATTCCCTTATGCCAGGGGTATTACCAATGGCCAAGTCCATTTGATTACAGTCCCTTTATGGCACCAAATGGTTTACATTTTTTCTAAGCTTTTCTTATATGTAGTGATAGCACATGCAATTTATAAGAGCTCATGCATATTAAACACATTTTAAGAGCAATTCAAATATTGGAAAAAGGCTGTTATAATAGAGCAGTAAATGTATCAGTCTTTTGAAGCTTTCTGAAACCTTCAGTCTTGCAGTTACTGAAGTTTAAAAAAGGTCATAAAGGAAATTAGTGGAGTGCTGCATGCAAAGAGAGTAGATGAGCTCAGTGAGGATAATATTTAATTATACTGGCAGTAACATGAAGAAAGAAAATGATTTATTAATCATCAGAGATTTCTGGGAAGAGACAGTTATCAGTAATGGGAGTCTGCCCTGTATGTGACCTCTGCAGATAGAACCTAGTTGTAAGCCTTGTTACCAAAATGTCTGACTCCAAAAATAGGTACAAAAAACAGTGAGCGCCTCTTTTTTTTTGGTTTCATTGGGCACTTATACATGTGCAAATGCTGCTGGGCAGGCATCTACACAAGTGGGCACTTGAGAACAGATTTGCTCCCACACTGTTCTGTCCCACTGCAGTCCTGGGGCTGGCGGGGAGCACAGGACCAGGAGACAGCTGTCTCCTGGTGGGGGCTGGCAGATTGCTCCCTGCTGCCCCAGGAGCTGCCTGCTGCTGGGGCAGGCTCTGGTGGCAGAGCCCCGGCTGAGACAATGCCTCCCCTCACAGGCAGGGGGACATTGTCCAGGCCCATATTTGCTCTCAGTCACCCATCTACACGTGCCTTACTGCGCAGTAACTACTTGGCAGTTAATTTATTATTAACTACCTGGTAGAGCAAATTATTGCACAGTAAGGGTCTGCACGTGTAGATGGTGATGCTTACTGTGTAGTAGCTGTGCAATAAAGCATCTCATGTAGACGTGTCCAGTGAGTGTTGGATCTAGCCCTAAATCATGGCTTCAAAGCCATGAAACCGTTTGTGGACAGGCACCCAGCAGTCACAGATGTGAATATTCCAGACCAAGGTGCAGTCCCTTCCTAACATGGTAGTATCTCTTTCTCTCTCTTGTATTTTGGTCTATCCTTTCCTTTCTGGTTCCTACTTGGTTCGTTGTGTATGTGCATAAAGCAGCTGAATATGGCTGATTATACAATCCTGCCTTTTTTACACATATTCTGTCTTACTAACTAAAAGGCATATATTTAAGACAAAAGCTCCTGTGCACTTGGCTGCCACCAGTTCCCTTTCTCCAAGGGTATATTTAAAGATTCTACAGAAGCAGAAAAGGTCACCAGAGATTTACAGAGATAATATACTCCAGCTACTGCTAAGTAACCTTCCTTTATACCTCATTAAATTAGCTAGATCCCTGCTATAGGAGCAAGGCAAGTGGTAAAAATCCTTCAAATGAGGGCAGAGAATATTAATTAGGAAAAAGAGAGATGCTACCTTTAGGTTACCCACTGCCACTGCCAGCTGTCTGCACTGAGTGCTTAACATAATGCTAGTTACAGGAATACTTATGCTTACATTTTAATACAGCACAATTTCTGAGTGTAATAGAGAAAACTGCATTTGCTACTAAACTGATTGTGAAATTTGTGATTCAGATCATTTGCTTTTATTCCAGCCTGGTTGATTATGGCAGGGAATGCTTTGTTATAAATGTGCCATTCCCACAAACTGCTTCTAAAAAGAGGGGGAAACTAGGGATTGTCTTCACTGCAAAATTAACTCATATGACAACTGGAGTATTGCCCTAACTTGACTCTTGTACACACACACAAACCTTATGTGCAGTCATATCTTTAAGCTGAGGTGGCTGGCCCCCAAAGGCCAAGTTCCTAAAACCTATCATCTTCTAGTGTTATTCCTCAGTATATACAGATGCAGTAGGCCAGGGGTTTTCAACCTTTTTAACAAGTGTACCCCTTCTGTCTCAAAGTTTCAGCTCATGTACCCCTTTATATTAAAATTATTTGGGGGGGCCGGGTGCACATGCACCCCTTTCAGCCTTCCAGCAGGTAAGTCAGGGGGAGGGAGGTGGCAGATTGAGGGCCCCGCAGTCAGGGAGGGAGTGAGGCACAGACAGGGGCAGGGGCTGGGGTGAATGAGGCTCTGGCCAGGCTGGGTCATGCGACAATTGGAGCTCGGGTGGCTTGTCCAGGGGTGTGCAGGGTTCTCCCACTGCTGCATGCACCCACCCCAGTGGAGACCTGGGGGTCACATGCTCCCCTAATCTGTGCATGGGGAGGAGGTGGCTGCTGTGTGCTGGGCTTTGCACGCTGCTGCAGCTGCCCTGGGAGTGGTGTGACACCATGTGTGTCTTGCTGCCGGGTGGACAGGAGGCGCGGCGCAGCATAGTACAGCACAGCACAGCGGTGGCAGGCACATGGAGTTGCACCACTACTGGGGCAGCTGCAGCGGCATGCAAAGCCTAGCGTGCAGTGGCAGGTGCCTCCATCCTGTGCACAGATTGGGGGACTACGCGGTCCCCAGGCATCCACCAGGGCGTGTGCAGTGGCTGGAGCCACCCTGTATTCCCTATGACCATTTTAAGTACCCCTAGGGATACGCATACTCCCAGTTGACAACCACTGCAGTAGGCCATTCAAATACCTCCAGTATCTTCCCACAGTTGTTCTTGTGTGCACAGAAAGGACAGGAGAATTTTCCCCCAGCCCCCTGGGAAAAATTGCTGGATCAGCTCAGTTTACTTCCACATTTATGATTGGTTATTGTCCCAATATGAACACAGCCTGTCCCATATAATTTTACAAAAGGAAGAGTCACTCAGATCAGGTTAGCGTAAGAGGAATAACTTGGATGTAGACAATTTAAGATCCCTCTGCAGTGAAGATATTCCTTGCTGTTTAAGTAGCCATACTCATATCATGGCTGAGCAATTGCACCAAATTCCCTTGCGTGAATGGTAGGAAAGCCTATGGGACAATACAAAACTCCCAAATGTTGTGCAACTTGTATTTCTTTGATATCCAGATACTCTGGATTAATAAGTAATATAGCAGACAGTCCAGGACAAATTAGAGGTATCTGTTCCTAAAACATGAGTGTTCGAGTGATACCACCACAATGGTTCAGGAATTATGCAAGAGACAAGGAATTTTGGGAGGTGATTTTTTTTTATTGGATCAACTGCATGACTGGAATAAAATTAGACAAGCTTTTGAATGCAAGGCATTCTTATCAAGTCTGAGAAAAGGAAGCAAGCGTTGCAAAATTTAAGAGTGGAGAGTAGAGTTGTGAAACTGGAGGTGAAGACAGGGAGGGAAATGATCAACACCCCCCCACAACAGACCATCAGAATCCATGGACCTATACATGCCTTTCCCAAAATGTCATCTATCTCTTCCAATGTACGCAATGGTAACCATGTGAGGGAAACTAAACAGCAACTATGCACCCAAATGAATTCTACCAGAAAAAATATGAACAGCAGAGACACACGTACATCAAGAGGAGCATGTTTTTCACATAACAACCACTCCCTTTCTGACCCACTCACCCCCGGTGAAATCTACCAAGCAGCTTTAAAAGGTGAACTCGGGAACAAAAATTCATAGTCTCGTAGTTTGTAGGGTCGGAAGGGACCTGAGCAGATCTTCAAGTCCAACCCCCTGCCATGGCAGGAAAGAGTACACCTAGCAAGGTGATTGTCTAGCCTTGTCTTAAAGACCCCCAGGGTAGGAGCCTGCACCACTTCGCTTGGAAGTTGGTTCCAGACCCTAGCCGCCCTGACCTTGAAGTAGCG
>NW_017728948.1:21179329-21193118 GCF_001723895.1 Crocodylus porosus
ACCACACCAGAGCACCACAAACGCTCGTAAAGCCATGCCACGGGTCCCGCAATGACCTCTGCTAATTCCCTCAGCACTCTGGGGTGGAGATCATCAAGACCAGCTGATTTAAATACATCCAGTCCCTCCAGAAGTTCCCTAACTAGATCCCCCCTGACCTCAGCCTAGGCACACCTCCCCTGGGGCCTAAGGGGGGCCCAGTGGGGGGGCTGATCTGGTCCCTGCTCAGGAAAACGGAGGCAAAGAAGTCGTTAAATAGGTTAGTTTTGTTGTCTGGTGTGACAACCAAATTTCCTAGCATGTCATGAAGGGGCCCCACATTACCCGGTAATTACCTTCTTTTTGCCCCCTATGTATTTAACAAAGGACTTCTTGTTGTCCTTGATCCGGGAAGCTAGTCCCAGTTCCATCTCCACCTTGGCCTTCCTGACTGCCCCCCTGCAGCCCCGAGCAACCCTGGCCCCTGGGTGGACACTAAGCTGGGTGGACACTAAGAAGCAAGGACTGAACACCAGTATTTATTTTTTGATACACTATAATCTACATGATTCCTGAATATCTTTCTGCATGCAACAGGCATTAATGACCCCTCTTCTTTTGGATGGGTCTTGCTCTCCCAGTAATCAGTCTCTTTTCTTTTGCTAATTGTTGGTCTGCTAGCCCCAGGATTTTCCCTCCCCTCTCTAATTTTACAGCTCTACTTTTGGCTCTTAACTTTCACTGTGTTTGCTTTCCCTCCTCAGACCTGATGAAGAATGCCTTGCATTCGAAAACTTGTTTAACATTATTTCAGCCATTGGATTGGCCCAATAAAAGATATCACCCCAAATAAATCCTTGCCTCTGGCCTAATATGCGAGTCAGAGCTAACTGACTGAAAACAGCCTGGAGCAAATGAAGTCAAACAGGCCACTACAGCAACTAATTTGTGACCAGAGTAACCAGGTTTACAATGTCAATGGTTGTGCAGCTCCAAGGTGGGAAAGCAATATATATATATTTAGAGGAGGAAAGGTTGGCGAGGGGGGGAGGGTGTGTGTGAAAGAATACCCTATTGTCCAAAACAGGGGAAAGCTGCTCTTTGGAAGCTCCTCAGCGTTTCAAATTGCTGGGGGCTGACCTTCCTGAGTGCTGGAACCTCTTCTAATTCCTTTCACTTTTTTCACTCCCTATTTCACTCCTGTGTGTGCATACATGAGACAAATTAGCAACCCTTGGCCTTTTCCCAAATCTTTGGTCATCTGCTAAAATAGAGCATTGCTGGGATGGAAGGAACATGCTTGTTATGGAAAATGTACATAAAAAGCTTTATGTAAAAGGCCCTTATTTATAAAACTAGCTGTCCTGCTTTGACAAGGTCTATATGTTGAAGTACAAAGACTGTCTTCAGTAACACGCTAAAGGGTCCTATTTATTACCACGCTGGAGGGAAATCAATTTGTGGTGTACCTTAGACTGTGTAAACAGTTGAACACTTTCAAAAGCTTTATATTGGAAGCAGTTTAGATTCAATAGGTTGAACTCAGCAGCAATGCCTAAGTCCTGACTCCCTTAGTGTGATTTACCCTACCTACAGAGTGGTGGACAGTTTCAGTTGGTGGAATACAAATGCTAACAGGTTGGGAAAAAGGTAAATGTAACTGGAGGATGGAAAAGCTCCACTTAAAATACTGCTGTTTCTGGCTGTGTGTCTCCTGCAGGTGTTCACTCCGCACTGGATTACATCTTCTCAGCCTTAATTTTAATAAACAAATACAACAGAAAGAGCTTGGAGAATTACACATTTTTTTCTTAATCTAAGATGCTGTAAAATGGTTTAACATACACAGCAGGCATGTCTACATGTGCAAATAATCCAGGAGTAAACTACTTGACAGTAACCTCTTCCAGGCACGTGTCTACATGTGCAGGGATGCAGCAGCAGATTTGCTGTTCCTAGCAGCAGACTGCTCTCATTCCCTGCAGCCCTGCAACAGGCCCTTGCAGCAGCCAGGGGGAGCTCTAGGTTCCCCCTGGGTGCTAGCCCAGGGGCCAGAAGACAGGTGTCTCTTGGTGGGGGCTTTAATACTGCTCTCTGCCCCCAGGAGCTACCTGCTGCTGGGGCAGGCTCTGCCACTGGAGTCCAGGTGGGGACAGTGTCCCACTGCCCCAGCAGCAGGGAGCTCCCAGCCCTCCTTCTGCAATTGCAGGGCTTGGGATGGGAAATCCTTATTTCTTAGTGCCATCTCTGCAGTCCTGGGACCCATTCAGGTGGCTGAGTCATGTGTCCCCTGGCTCCTACTTGGCTCATCCCCCCAGGGAGCCATGTGACTGGGCTGCCGGCGTACAAGCCAGATTGGGGGGGCACTTACCTGTCCTCTCATTTGGTGGGGGGGAGGGACCCCCTCAACCCCCCGAAAGCAGCATAGCACCAGCTGGCCCTTCTGCGCATGCATGGAGTTTAAAAAGGACCCAGTAACAGCAGAAGCCACACTTGGGTCCAGGCTCTGGAGCGAGACCCACAGGTGAAAGCCCACTGTGCCCCCATGAGCCCAGGGACCCCCAGTAGAGACCCCAGGTAAGCAGGGGCCCATGGTGGGAGGGACATAGCCAGATGGGAGGTGGCTGAGTGGAGCTGAGGAGGGTCACGCCCCCTCGGCTCCTACTTCACCCAGCCCCCCAGGGAGCTGTGAGACCCGAGCCTCGCAAACAGGCCACACAAACAGGCATGCTTCTGGGGCCCAATGTGAGAGTTAGTGCAAGAGTTTGCACAGGAGGGTGATCGGGAGGGCCCATGGCCCTGCCTGTGAGCCCTCTAGGGTAGGCAGTCCCAGCCACAGCCGGCCTACCTTCGGCATCATGCAGATGGGCACACACCATAACCCAAGGGTCTCCTTGGGGTCTGTGTCTCCCTCGTCTGGCACCTCAGAGGCCTCTCCCAGAGGGAGCCCATGGTTCTGGGCTCCGCGCAGATGAAGCCTCTGGTTCTCGGCTGTGGAGGCTGCCTGACGCTTTTTCAGGCTCTGGGATCCAGGAGCATGGCCACCTTCCCTTGTGAGGTCTGCTCACTTTTGGGGTCTCTGGTGCACCAGTTGGAGGAGCTCCAGGCCACAGTCCAGAGACTGCGTGCCATCAGGGATGGTGAGCAGGAGATAGACTCCTACTGCCAGGACCTTCTCCCCCTGGAGATGGAGGGTAGATCACGGTCACCTTCCAGGACAAGGGAGGACTCGCGGACCCCATCCGCAGACATTCTGTCCATCCAAGGGGTTGGACCAAGGTGGTCAAGGGCCCCAAGGCCTGCCGGACCAAGGTACCCGCCCCACTGGAGCTTTGCAACAGGTATAAACCTCTTGTAGACCCAGCAGAGCCTGCCAAGTTGCCAGCTCCTGCAGGCAGCATAGGCTTAACTGTAGCTACCACCTTGCTCTCCCTAAGACAAAATGCAAAGTGTTTGTCATGGGAGTCTCCATCCTGAGGGGGACTGAGGGGGCAATCTGGCGCCCCGATCCCTTAGCGCAGGAAGTCTGCTGCTTCCCAGGAGCCCGAATCCGAGACATTGCGGAGAAGATCCCTAAGCTCCTCTGGCCCACTGACCACTCCCATGCTCCTTATCCATGTGGGCATAAATGATATAGCTCAGAGCAATCCCAGCCGGGTCATGAAGTGCTACAGGGATTTGGGAGCAGGGCTTAATGGGTTGGGGGCACAGGTACTTTTTTCTTTGATCCTCCCAGTTTCAGGCTATGGGCTGAGGAGGGAGAGGAGGATCCAGGTAGTGAACCAAAGACTGCAGTACTGGTGTCATCAGGAAGGCTTTGGCTTCCGTGACCAGTTTGCTCTTTGGTGAGAGGCAGTGAGCTGCTGGGAAGGGAAGGCCTCCACCTCTCTCCGCTGGGGAGGAGGCTCTTCTCAGCCAGACTGCCTGACCTGCTCCACCAGGCTTTAAACTAAGCCTGCCAGGGGATGGGAGGACCACCGCCACTGCTGGCCTGCTGAGCAACTCTTGCAAAGCCAGCAGGCCAAGGCACTTAAGGGAGCCCACCCTTGCCCCAGCCATGGAATGATCTTTAGGCAAGGCAAGGTCCCCCAAAGGGACACTTGCATGCCTGTACACAAATGCCAGGAGCTTGGGCAATAAACAGGAGGAACTTGTCCTCCTGCTTAACACAAATAATTACCATGTCATAGGGATAATGGAGACCTGGTGGGACTCCACCCATGACTGGGCTACAGGAATAGACAGCTATACCCTGTACAGGAGAGATTGAGTGGACAAAAGGGGCAGGGTGTAGCTCTCTATGTCAAGGAAAGCTATGCATCCCTGCAAGCCGACATTGGCGCCCAGGGTGGACGACTGAAGCCCCTCTGGGTTAAAATCTGTGGGTAAGACAGTACAGGGGACACAATGGTGGGAGTCTACTACAGACCTCCCTCCCAGGATCAAGAGCTTGACCAGGAGTTCACCAGGGAACTGGCTGAGGCTGCACAGTCCCAGTGCATGATTGTCATGGGAAACTTCAGCTACCCAGACATCTCATGGGAAGAGCGCTTGGCCAACTCTGAGCAGTCACAAAGCTTTCTCTCATGCGTGGATGAGCTATATCCGATGCAAAAAGTCTATGAGCTGATGAGAGGTAAAGCGCTGCTTGACCTGGCACTGGCAACAGAGGACGACCTAATCAGTGACCTAATGATCGAAGGGAAGCTGGGTGACAGTGACCATGAGCTGATCACCTTCACCATCTGCCGTAAAGCTGGCAAGTCAGTAAGCAATACAGAAGTCCTCGACTTCAGGAAAGCTGACTTTTGACAAGCTCAGGTTTGTCAGTGAGGCCCTAAAGGACCACAACCCAAAGGGGAGGGGAGTTCAGGACGAGTGGTTGCTCCTCAGGGGAGTGATCCTGGATGCGCAAGCAAAATCTATCCTGTCTTGGAGGAAAAGCAGCAAAAGGGCACAGCAGCCCCTTTGGCTCTCCAGGGACCTTTTAGACTAGCAGACCTGCTCTAAAAAGAAAAACCTACAAAGGATGGAGGACTGGATCCACCTCCAAGGAGGAATACTCTGCAGTGGTCCGGACCAACTAGCTACAAGTATCAAGGACAATAAAAACTCCTTTTTTAGATATGTGGGGAGCTGGAGGAAAAAGCAAGGGCAACGCTGGAGCCCTGCTGAACCAGATGGGACAACTGACAACCAACAGCCAGGAAAAAGCCAACTTGCTAAATGGGTACTTTGCGTCAGCTTTTCACCAGTCTCATGGGACGCCCCTGCCCACTGTGGGTCAGGGAAGCCTGGATGAGGGAGATTCCTTACCCTTCATCAAAGCTGACCTTGTGAAGGAACATCTTGAGAGGCTGGATATCTTCAAGTCAGCCGACCCTGACAGTTTACACCCCAGGGTACTCAAGGAGCTGGCTAGCCTCATAGCCCAGACTCTGGCACAGATCTTTGAGAACTCCTGGCGCTCTGGTGAAGTGCCCGAAGACTGGAAGAAGGCCAATGTGATGCCTATTTTCAAGAAAGGGAGGAAAGTGGATCCAGCAAACTACAGGCCCATCAGCCTGACCTCTATCCCGGGGAAGGTCTTAGAAAAGATTATCAAAGAAGCCATTCTTAACAGACTGGCCAATGGCAACATCCTGAGGGATAGCCAGCACAGGTTTGTTGTGGGTAGGTCTTGCTTGACCAGTCTCATTTCCATTTACGACCAGGTGACCTATCACCTGCACAAGCGAGAAAAGATTGATATCATATATCTTGACTTCAAAAAAGCCTTCAATCTGGTATTCCCATGATCACACCTCTTAGCAAAACTGGCCAACTGTGGCCTCGGCCTCACCACGATGCACTGGCTGGGGAAATGGCTCCGCGGTAGGACCCAGAGGGTAGTGGTTGATGGAAGTCAATCATCATGGTGCGCTGTGACCAGTGGGGTCCCTCAAGACTCGTCCTTGGGCCTACACTATTCAACATCTTCATTAATGACATGGACATTGGTATCAGAAGCAGACTGGCCAAGTTCACAGACGACACCAAACTCTGGGGTAAAGCATCCACACCTGAGGATAGGAGAATGATCCAGGCAGATCTGAACAGACTCATGAAATGGGAGGACGAGAACCTGATGGTGTTCAACACCAAAAAATGCAAGGTTTTCCACCTTGGGAGGAAAAACCTGCAGCATGCTTATAGGCTCGGTAGTGCTACGCTGGTTAGCACTACAGATGAAAGGGACTTGGGGGTCATGGTTGACCACAAGATGAACATGATCCTTCAGTGTGATACTGCGGCTAGTAAAGGGAGCAAAACGCTGGCTTGCATCCATAGATGCTTCTCAAGCAAATCCTGGGACGTCATTCTCCCGCTGCATTCAGCCTTGGTGAGGGCACAGCTGGAGTACTGCATCCAGTTTTGGGCTCCGCAAGTCAAAAAGGATGTGGAGAAGCTTGAGAGGGTGCAGAGGAGAGCCACGCGCATGATCAGAGGTCAGGAAAACAGACCTTATGATGAGAGGCTGAGAACAATGGGGCTATTCAGCCTGGAAAAGCACAGGCTCAGGGGTGATGTGATGGCCACCTATAAGTTTATCAGGGTGCTCATCAGGATCTGGGGGAACGACTTTGCACTAGAGCCCCCCAAGGGATGACAAGATCGAATGGTCATAAACTCCACTGTGACAGGTTCAGGCTGGACATGAAAAAGAACTTCACTGTCTGAGCCCCCAAGGTTTGGAACAGACTGCCACCTGAGGTGGTTTGGTTCAAGCACCCACTTTGAACACCTTCAAGACACATTTGGATGCTTATCTTGCTGGGATCCTATGTTCCCTGCTGACTTTCTGCCCCTGGGGCAGGGGACTGGACTCGATGATCCTCCGGGGTCCCTTCCAGCCCAAATGTCTATGAAATCTATGAAAAGTGATGCTGTGGCTGGTAAAGCAAGCAAAATGCTGGCTTGCATCCACAGATGGTTCTCAAGCAAATCCCAGGATGTCATTGTCCCATTGTACTCAGCCTTGGTGAGGCCGCAGCTGGAGTACTGCGTCCAGTTTTGGGCCCCACAATTCAAAAATGATGTGGAGAAGCTTGAGAGGGTGCAGAGGAGAGCCACGCGCATGGTCAGAGGTCAGGAAAACAGACTTTATGAAGCGAGGCTGAGAGCAATGGGACTCTTCACTCTGGAAAAGTGCAGGCTAGGGGTGATCTAGTGGCCACCTATAAGTTTATCAGGGGTGCTCACCAGGATCTGGGGGAACACCTGTTCACCAGAGCGCCCCAAGGGATGACAAATTGAATGGTCACAAACTCCTCCATGACCATTTCAGGATGGACATAAGGAAGAACTTCTTCATTGTCCGAACCCCCAAGGTCTGGAATAGACTGCCACTGGAGGTGGTACAAGCACCCACTTTGAACACCTTCAAGAGACATTTGGATGTTTATCTTGCTGGGATCCTATGATCCCTGCTGACTTCCTGCCCCTGGTGCAGGGGGCTGGACTCGCTGATCTTCCAAGGTCCCTTCCAGCCCTTATGTCTATGAAGCTATGAAACTGGGAGATCCTTCTTTCCCAGCACCAGCTCCATGGTTACGGAGCCCAGAGATCCTCATTTCCCAGCCCAAGCCCCAAGGTTGGGAGGCCAAGGCTGGGAGATCCTTATCTCCCAGCCTGAGCCCCACAATTGGGGGTCTGGAAGATCCTTATCCCCCAGCCCAGGCCCCAGCCCCACCATTGCAGGACTCAGGCTGGGAGATAAGGATATCCCAGCTTTGGCCCCATGATTGAGGAATGGGGACTGGGAACTCCTGCTGCCAGGGCAGAGGGACATTGTACTGCCTGGGTTCCGTCACCAGAACCTGCCCCAGCAGCAAGCAGCTCCTATGGGCAGGGAGCAATCTCTTGCCCCCTGCTGCCAGGGAGCACATTTGCTCCAGATCAGGCATCTACATGTGCGCTACTGCACAGTAAGTAATCTCGAGTCAGTTTGCTACTTGCATTTGCTGGTAGCAAATTTACTTATTAGAGCCAACTACTGTGCAGTAAGCATCTGCACATGTAGACGCAAATTTTACTGTGCAATAATTAGCTCTACTGCGCAATAAAGCATCTTGTGTAGATGCATCCAGCATGTACAGATAAGTGCATTTATACTAGTTTAAGCACCGAGGTCAAAAGTAAAAGAACTAATAGAACTTTACCAGTTGATAATGGCTGAGGTACACATGCACTTTTCTAGAAAGAACTCTGTATTTCAGATGTTGAAGGGTTTTTTAATTTTCTCAGATCCTAGCTATTCTTGGGACAGGCTCTCATCCCCTCCCTCCCCATCTTTTCTTCAAGTAGAGATGAGCCCAGGGTATAAGTGTGAGGAATGCTGCAAGTTGTATACCCTAAAGAGCACTGAGTCTACCAAGTCCCTCACCCCAGACCTGGTTTCCAGCACCCACTTCCTCCTCAGCCCGTAAAGCCTTGCCTGCATGTGGAAATCAGCCACCATAACTATATCTGTATAATTATTCCACTACACTATATACCAGAGTATATCTTTATACCTAGGGACTGACCTAATTTGCAGTGAAAGAAAGCAATTTTTGCAGCTTGGTCGTGGCCCAAAGAGCTGATTTTGCAGTCATTTTGCAGCAGCCCTACCCCTCAGCACTGATTGGCAGAGAGGCTCCAAGAGGAGGAGGGACAAGGGGAGGCCGCCATCTTGACTGCTGGTTGCCTTTGTGTGGCCCCGTTGTCCCTCCGTGCTGATTGGCAGGGACGTACAAGGATATAGCCACCATCTTAGTGGCTGCCCTTTGTGCTTCCCTGCCAGCTGGTGCCTTCCCCTCCCAGGTGAACTGTGAGGCCAAGCTGCAGCAGCAGGGAGGACCCCTGGCTTCCCCCCCCTCGTATAACCCGATGGACCTGCCTTGTCTTGAATGTCTAGAATAACTTGCTGCTGTTGCAAAAGGGAAATATTGCTTACATCACCTAGGTAGAGGGGCAGACTGTTTGGAAAGTCTGGAAGTGATAATCATTCAGATATATTGACTGAAAGGTCTGATTGACCATATTTAATTCTTATAACTAGGAACCTCTATAATCCCCTTTATTCCTCCAAGTGAAAAATTTTCCCCTCAAAATAATTAATTTCTCCATTGTAGGATAAGAATTTCAATTGAGAAATTAACTTCTGAAAACAGAAATAAATGTTGCCAGGCAGTTACAAGGATTTAGCAATATGTCATGCATTGATCTTCATATGGCTAAATCTATTTTTGAGCCCTTTTTCTGAGCTGTCTGCATACTTGTGCTTCTAGCACACCTCATGCTGAATATCTATGTTATGCTATATCCATCTATTCAGGCAATTAAACGCTACGGATGCATGCAGTTTTAATCTCTACTAGTCCACTGCTTTAGATAGTTTAGGAAAAAAGGACCAACATAGCGAAGCCCTGCAAAATACACACTGACAATGTAAAGCACTTTTCTCTTGAGGATATATAGCATAATGCAGCACCATGCAGAGATACCTGTACACATGCTAGTTCTGGAACTGGAAAGCAGCATAGTTGTGTTAATCTAGTTCTGTACCCAGGCTAATGTCTACTTTTCAGAGCTAATTAGCCTGAAACCACCATATAGATACAACTATGCTGTTTCTGGTTCCAGAGCTTGTATGTGCAAAGCAAGCTCTGGTGTCTCTGCATTGTACTTCCTTATGCTATTAGAGATATATCCTAGAAAATTTTATAAGCATGTACATTACAAACCTAATGGCTAATCTACACAGGGAAGCTACTACTAAATAAGATACTATAGAGTAATTCTTACCCCTTTAAATCCACACTCCTAATGTGGGCACTAATTTCACGGAAATGGCTTTGTAATCTGTATTCAAAATATCATAAACTAGATTACAAAAATGCACCTTTAGTACAGACTAAGTATACATATGGAAAGCTACTGCAAAATAGCTAATTTGTGGTACCTCCCCATGGAGACATTCTCTGTGTGTTTTTATATTTCCAAATCAGTGTAGTCTAGGAGAGTCGTAATCATTCTGTGAATAGGACCAAATTATACTTTTCATTATGCTCTATGCATTAAAACTGGAAAATTAGGACATAGTTTAACATTTTGACTGAAGTCACTCAGTTACTGGCCTTTAGCTATTTGTTTAGGTGTCTTTACAATTAACTTTATGTATCCATTTTTTTTAATCTTAGCTTTACATTTCAAGGTGACAGAACAGTTCTACCTTCACCATCAAGACATGTGGTTATGAATCCTAGATTAACCAAAATGCTACAATGTCAACTATAAAAATGTCTGTGGTTTTGTTGGAGGAAGAAACAAAAGCTGCTATAATTTATGTGTGCTACATACAGGAGTATTTTACAGTTCCAGCCAGCAAAGAGTACACTTTATTTCATATAGATTCTTCTTATTGTCTTGGTAGGTATTTAGTCTGGTCTCTTCCCAAACAGGGCATTTGACTGTGAATTCACTTTTAAGATTAAGACTGTACCATTTTGTAGAAAAGTAGTTAAAGCAAAAAAAAATTGCTTTGGATGAAAAAGTCCTGGGGGTCCAAAAGGGTTTTTTTTCAGGGTCATATACGATGAATATGTTTTGGGGTCTTAAAGAGACTAAAGTAGAAGAAAGAGAGAGAAAACAACAATAATAAACATGAAACAACAGCAATGGAAAGAGGACTCTTGTGTTGAATATCTCCATTGTATATGCCCTCTCAAAATATTTAATTCCGAAGTGGCGCATGTTTAAGTCTAAATGCAAGTTATACACACACTATAATGAAAGGAAAAAGACATGCAAACCAGCCAACTGTCCTTTTATATTTTTATTTGGTGTTAAGTAACTCCACAAGAAAACAAAATCAGTTACTCTGGTGTACGTGAAATCAGAACAATACAACCACTTGAAGCAAAAAGTAGAAACAAATTTCAGCCCAGGAATGGAAAACTGATACTTCAGTGCTATGGATATGCAATGCGCTTCATACCACAGTGCAGTTCAGCGTTTGCCAACCTTAATGCTTTTGTGTGTCTCTATCCATATAGAAAAACTAAAAACCACACTTCAACTCTCTCACTGAAAGCTTCAGAGCTTTAGCCATTAAACTATGAAAACAAGTAAAGACAATTTGTTATTGCCCAAGCTCAATTATATACCTTTTTATTTCCCCCCTTCAAGGTGCTGCAATATTACACCACAATGTAACTGCAATCAACGCCTTCATTATTTTTGAGCCCTTTCCTATTAAAGAAGCAGCTCTATCCAAAATAAGCTGAGCCAAAGGTTGTGTTTGAAATATGTCCATTTGGTCATTTTTTATTTTACAAAACAAAGCTCTATTCCATTCTTCACTGTAGTGATCTCAGGAATTTAGGTGTCTTTCACTTTATGTTTACAGATAAATAGTTTTCAGTGCAGGTGCTAAACAACCTCTTAAGGAAGCTCCAGAAGAAAGTAAATATATAAAAACCTATCCAAAGTTTGCAAATAAATTAAAAAACCCTCTAAAGTGTCAAATTATTTGTTTCATGAATACAAACCCTAAAATAAAGTAGTTTAATAGGAGAATCAGAAAAATGTTCCTCATAAGGACAAACCAAGCCAATTTTAAATAAGAATTTAAAAAAAGGCGGCATGAAGCCTTGCATGGCTCTATAACCATAGATCTTCATTCTTACACTATCAATTAAGAAAAGGCAACAAAACGCATTTTCAATTCACCTTTCTAGCACAGAACATATTTCAAAGCCAGTTCAGCTCATATTTCAAACAGCTATAGTTCTTGTGAGTTTTTATTGCCTGTCAAAATTAATGGTTAAGCTTTTTCAAGTCAGTATTAGACTTTCTGCACTTCCTGATGTTATAGACATGCTGCTATTGTATAGATTAGGTTTCTTTAAACTATGAGTTGGTAAAAAACTTAAGATGTTTAGTTTTGCAAATATTGCTCCTCCTGGCTTATACATTTTGCATAATATGTTAAAAGCACAAGGAGTTGATAGTCTTGTACAGATGCAACTTGACAATGTATTGACTTTCTAGGTTAACAAAATAAAATTGAAAAGCAAGTCACATAAAGCAACAATCACTACTGCAATCACACATGTATGTTGTAAGTCACCCCTCACCCCTACCCCCACCCACCACACATAACTTGCCCCTAACATTCTCTCAGGAACACAAAATGAACTACGAATTTTACTAAATTACAGCCACAACAGCAGCTAACTGCAGCAGCCACAGGATTTCTTTCAAGTGAAGCACTGACCCTTTGCATATAAAACATTAAACACTCTGAGCATTTTAGATAGTTTCATTCATTCAGGCTCAAATTCGATATAGGATGCTCTTGCAGGTTACACAAATGCAATCATTTGCAACAAGACAAAATCCTTATACTTGTTACAAAATTCACAACAATCCACACATCACCCCAATGGTTTTTTTTGGTGTTATTTCTTTTTATACTTCTGCCCTATAACGGCAGATCATAAAGCAGGACAAAAAAAAGGGATAAAAGAAACCCACATTGCCTCTCTACCTACAAAAAATCTGTGGCTTCTCCAGTTAGCAAGATTACAAACCATAGTCTCCTCAGTGTTGGTTTTCAGGATGGGGATGGGGGGGAAGGGGGAGGAATGGGGAGGGAGGGGAGATCATAGGATAGAAAACACAGTTTCTGTAAGTCTCTAAAGCACAACCCTGTTGTTCCTACTTCAAAGTTATGAGATTTATTGAATGAAGACTGGACAAGTCATTCATGCTTTTCTCCTGCATTCAGAAAGGCACTGATAGATTACAGTGTTAAGTATTTATCTCCCAGTTCTTAAAGAACAAAGTCTAAATGTGCCAAAAGCTAAAGTCTCTGAATAGCAGAAGTAGTTGTAGACACTGCAATGCTAGTAAGATAGTAATAGTGGTAGGGCTACAGTTACAATGAAAATAACTGCAATTAAGATGCAAAAAAGCAGTGGTACTACTAAGACAAGTACATGCACATCCATTCTTGATTTGACAACACAATCTAATCTAGTTCAAAGAGCCAAGAATTTAACAGTTTGGGGGGGGGAAAAAAAATCTTCAGCAGGACAGCTGTGTCCTCATCTATAAAATAAGCAAGAAGAGAAAGATAAATACACATCTGAATCCGTTAACTGAAGAGGAAACTCAAGTTGTTGTTTTAGAGCTACAGACCCTCAGGAAGGATAGTTTTCCATCTCATGTTACTTTTAAATCATCTGTTCTACTCTGCAGTTTTTATAGTTGAGTTCGAGAAAAAAGCTCCTCCTCACAAGGATCAGCCCATTCACTTCCACCTTCTGATGCTGTGTCTTCAGAGCTGGAACTATCACTGGAGTATATCTTCTTCCTGAAGCCATTTGGTTTTGCTCCAGAATTTATATCATCTGCACACCTTGCTTCATAAACAGAGGAAACCTAAGGATTTAAAATTTACAACATTTATTTGGAACAGCAGCAAGTTTATCTACAAGTGAGCTGCAGGTTTTTATATTTCTCTTTCACCCATTCCACTTCTCCTGGTCTAACTTGCAAATAAATGACAAACTGAGTAGCAACAGCAAAACTAGGTTCAAAGTATACTTTAAAAAACAAAACAAAACCTCAGCCCTGACATGCCGGTGCCCTGCCCATACCATTGCCCCTCACTCCCAAGCCACAGCCTTCCAGCCCCTCTGGTGCCCGTCACTTCCCACCCACAGCCCCCCTGGCCCTGCTGGTGCCCCTCACTCCTCACCCACAGCCCTCTGACCCTCCC
>NW_017728948.1:21193218-21210247 GCF_001723895.1 Crocodylus porosus
CTGGCTGAAGGGCCGCGGAATAAGAACCGGGTTGACCTGCTGTCCGACCCGGGACTTGGAAAAATTTCGAGGTGGCGGGCGCCCGGAAGTCCGTATGAGGTCGTTTTTGAATGCGGCGTCCGACCCTTCGATCCAGGAGGGCGGACACTTTGGGTGGTTCGCCCCGGTGGGGGGGCGAGGTGCCACCCACTCAAAACTCCTAGGAAACATCCGCGGAGATTTTCGGAGACACCTTTTTTGGACCTCAAATGCCCATCTTCGGTTCCAGGAGGGTGTCGAGAGAAACCCCCGGGGCACAACCAGGCAGTTCCGGGCAGGGGTGTCCGCTTTTGGTGCCTGGTGTAGGATTAAAGTTTTAGGGACAGATAAGGATAATGATGCATGAGAAGATCAGTGGCACAACTACAAAAAGAACAGTTACTCACCATATTAAAATCTAAAAGATGTTCTTCACTGCTGGGAATTTCCTTTACCTCTTGATATTCTCCTACACCATTCTCTCCTTTAGCATTTGTGTAACACTCTTGAAGTGTTTTTGTTTCAGGGTGGAGGAGAAAATAAAGGAGGGACATGTCATTAAGAAACAAGGTTATCCATTTTAAAGTAAAATATATAGCTATAAGAAGTTTTCACCAGATTTGCATTTTAAGCTGTGTGTGAATTGAGTGCTTGTCAAAGGCTCTGGTTTGATGGTTTCAGAGACAAAACTACTTTGGTTAAGTGCAGAATTTTCTTCAGAGCTTTCTGAAATATCCACAAAATTTACCTGGAAACAATACTGCTATATTCAAAGAAGGGGGGAAAAGCAATTTAAGTACTAAAAAACATGTAAAATAACACTATAAAATAATTAAGAGACATATTCCTGGTAGAAATTTCTTAGTAATGTTTTAATTTCTGATATTGTAAATTGTTGTTTTACTTCTGTCTATACAAATTTTAGCAGAACAAAACCCTGAGCCTGAGGCAGTACTGTGATCTAAGGCTTGCTCTACACGTTATATCTATTATGCAATTACCTTGTTAATTCCACAATAAATTTACACTGGCTACACATGCAAATTAACTATGGCACCTTATAAAGGTCCAATTAGTTGCTGCTGCTGCTTCTTGTGTCCTTGCCACCAAGTAGATATTTTTCCAGAATCATGCATGTCTGAGATTGTTGATGGCAAGGTATTTAGCACAATTTAGCAGATTTGTTGGAATCTGACAGGGGCTGTGACATGAATGCTTCTGCTATGGCCATTATTGCTCAAAAAATATAACTTTATAGCTGGTCTATCCAGTTTTAATTGGCACATGTAGGCAGCCTTTGGCTGACAGACTGCAGCTGCGTAATCTCCCAGCTGCTGAGGAGTACAATACACCTCCAGGGCTGGGAGATCACAGCAGTCCTCTATGGCCGTCAGGACTCTTGATCCTCTTGATCCTGGCTGCATCACATGTGCAACTGGGACTGAGAGTCTTGCACCTTATGGAATTCAGCTGCCAGACTCTCAGCCTCAGCTGCGCATTGATCTCACCCACACAAGCCTGCTTCTTGTCAGTGCAAGGGGAGTCCAGGATCAGGCTCCCCCTGTACTGGCAATAAAGTGCAATGGGATCTAATGTGCAATCCCACAATTGCGCCTCCTGCTATGCATGTATGGGATGGCAGAAGGGTGCAATTGTGTAGACTGTGCATTAGATCCCATAGCACCTTTACCTGCATGTGTAGAGGTAGGTTTATCTAAGTAAAAGATCTGATTTTGGTCTGCTGTGGTTACTTTAAATTTACAAAAACACGTCTTGTTCATAAATAACTGTGCCCACCCCTCTACAGTTAAATGTTCTAAAAAGTTATTCTTTAACAGAGAACTACTGTTTTTTTTTTTTAAGTTCTAATGCTAAATCATAAATGTGATTTGAAATCCTGGCCACAAGTACAGAAATATTGTCTCTGATACAGCAGTGCCAGAATTTCATCTAGGTATTCTATTCCTTCCTTAGATAAATTAATTCTATTGCCACAGTGGTATATGAGCCTATTAGTAGGTGACATGAGCAAATTTCACTCAGTGCTAGGAATTACTACATACAGGTAGCTTTTTCTAAAAGCATTTATTTTTACAATGTGTTCACATTATATTTTAAAATTTGTTCTGGGGTCTAGAAGAATTTCTAGTCAACTTCAGCAAATGAACCAAAAATTGACATGTGCAGTTAACATGGCTGCTTTATGAGTTTCTCAGTTAATAATGGTCAAGCACAACTCTGCATACAGTACTCTGTCAATACAATGTTGAGTACATGTTATACAGTGTAGTTCAAACTAAAGTTCTCTTGTACTGTCTGATAATCTGATTCAGGTTATTTGCTGTTATATCAATAGTAATTATACCAAAATATATTTTTATAAAAGGAATGTAAATAGCATAAATGTTTTAAAATATTACCCATGCAATCTGTAGTAATTAATATTAAAATTGGTTGAACAATTTATTATAATTTTTACTAAGTATTTATATATGTACAACAATGAATTAAGTCATGTATGTCTTGAAATCTGAACTGCTGAATTACTGGAGTACTATCAGGATGTATTTTATATGATCCCATGAAATTCCATGCATTTAATCTCACATAGCAACTTTTCCCATGTTAATCCGTTCCCATTTTAGCTCAGTGCAAACCCTTGTACATCAATGGATTTACTGGCTTTATGCCTAACAGCTACATAGCTACTACTATCTTTGATTTGCCTTTTATGAAAACAGGAAAAGAAAGGACTACGTAGGAAAGAAGAACATCAGCTTTCCTTTGCTCTGTATCATCGTTCAAAATGTATAACTTCTACTTTTACATATTACACTCAAGTTGTTGCCATAAATCACAATGACATTCATAAGGATCAGTTAATATTATTCACTGATAGAAGGACAAGAAATAATTTTCAGCAACTGGATGTTATCATCTACACAATTGCAATGTGTGGCAAAGTGGGGCTCCTGGACTAGCCACAGTGCTGGTTTCCCCACCTGCTTCTGGGCATGCTGCCCACCCGTCGTGCCTTGATAGAACACAATTAATGTGTTAATTAGGCGGGAGGCTGCCCGTTCTTGCCCCGATGCCGGGGGTGCTATCTGCGGCTCCATTCCTTCCCTACACCGCAGCCCAAGTCTTGCAGATGCCATCCCAGGCAGCTAACTCAACCATCCCCTTCACCTATTATCTCTGGCCCCTTCTCTGGGATCTTTGGCTTTCCTTTAAGTCCTGGCCCCATCTCAGGCCAGTCAGGACTCCAAGCTTCTCAGCTCTTACGAGCATCCCTCGTAGTAGGCCTCTGGCCCTTTTGACCCCATCTGGATCCTGGCCCCAGAATTGACCAGTTGGGTCCCTCAATTAGGACTAAGCTGCCTGCCTGCACTCAGGGATTGGGGGTCCCCCATTCCTAGCTCAGGCGCTTCCTGAAGCTTACCTGGATCAGATGGTTCAAATAACCCACCTGAAGGTGAGGGCTGAGGTTAAGGCGCCTACCCACCTTTCACCGGGGTGGTAACTGGCCTGGCATTTCCTGGGGGCTCCCATGCCACTGAGAGCCCCACCGAGCCACCCACTCCCAGTAGGGTGCAGTTTTAGGTTATGCCGAGGACCAGGAGCCTCCAAACCATCCCCTTAAGCTCCTGCCCTTATCTCTAGGATGTTGTGTACAGCCTTGCAGCCAGGCAGTGTTTCTGCCTGGCCTGCAAGCAGTGAACTGCTCTGTTTACATAGGCAGCCAGGGATCTAAAATGGCCACTGCAATCAAGCCACCTGCTGGATGCTTGGCTCAGCCCTTAAAGTGGCAGGAACCAACAGTGCCCTGCCATACAATGTTAAAAGTGTTTCCAAGTTAGGAGACTCTTAGATCAGCCCAGGCCAGGTAAGGAGAAGTACAGGAGCACTGAAAGCCAAATGGCTTTGAAGCTAGACTATTTCACAGTCAAAGCAGGCATCAGTTTTTGAGGGTAAAGTAGTAGGCTACTCTTAAATGCCATCTAAGCTTTAGTCTAGGCCTGTAGAAAGAAAGACTAGACATTAAGAATGTGGTTTAAACTTGGCTGCAACTTCAGTAACTAATACATCTAGGAACTCTTCCAAAGTAAGTTATCCTTCCTATTGGAATCTGTTCTACCTGGCATTCTCCATCCCATTAAGTTGGCACTGGCACTGCTTTGAAAGACCCTGACATTTGAAAGACACACAGGTAGAAAGAAAGGGTTGTTTCTTTGCTGGATCAGAGAACAGAAATTACAACTACCTGCTTTAGGAAATACCGTCTCCTAATATGGTCCCAGTTTCAATTTTACGAGGGAACGGATAATTATATGCACCGAAATTGCCACTAGAAGGCACCACCAATTTGCTGTTTCCTCTACCCTGTGGTCACATTCCCAGATTGTTAAGTATATCTTCCCAAATGGCAGGCAGTCCATTCTACCTGGCAGCTAGGATGTACCATCACTTCCTTAAATAATTCAAGTAGTGGATATGCAATTCTATTAATTGCACTCCATGTTTTCCTCTTACAGAAATTAGCTGCCAGATCATTTATCTTCTCAAGGCAGCTCTATCCTCCTGTGTCCACCAGCTTTGTTCGCATCCTAGTCCCTTACCAGACCTTCCACCATAGCATCTCAGGGCATATTACAATACCCAAGAGAAGGAAACAGGGAAACAATTTAATTTACAAAAGGAAAAGCATTCTCTAGCAACTGAACAATTTCAAATTGAATCTAAAGTTTTTAATGTGACAAAGTGTTATGGAAGGACATCTAATTTATTAAAGCACCTGTTTTCAAATCAGATGCATTAAAAGGATACAGGCATATCAATTTTGGCTTCAAATTTATTTTTTGTATAAAAAAATAATTATATAAAGTATACAAGTATTAATGAAATAGGTTTTTATAAAAAAGAAATTCAGTTAATAATTTGTTTTCAAATAATTATTCTTTCATTGTGTGAAATCCAACAGCACAGCAATGTGAGATAACCAGAAAGTTATTATTAGACGTAGAAGTGAAATTAACTATTCTAGTTTACTGTCCAAAGCGAGTAAAAAGCAAAAGTTAAATCAAGCAGACTAAATAGCAAGATGTTATTTTTAATAATATTTTCATTTTAATACATCTAAACATAGTGTCAGTGACTGCTACAGATTTTATTTATTAAGAATATTTTTTAATTTGCCTGTCCCAATTATTCCTCCATTCAGAATTTATAATAAAATAATTTTGATTTTAAATGCAGCTAGTAGATCTCTTTCTGCTCATTTCTAAAGTGAGAAAGGCTATTTTAAACCAGGGTTAACTCAAACATGCTTATCTTCTTACCTTCACACTGTGATGCAGGAAAGAGTGGAGAATAGAGTGCTTTTTCCCACCAACACTGCTTTTCTTGGCTGCCACTCACTCTTTGTAGATCAGTGTTCAATACAGGAAACTGTTCAGACAATAATCACATTTTAGTATGCTGCAAATAACAAGTCAGCTACCCAACAGGGGAGGGTCTTTATTGAGAAGACTGTCAGGCTTTATAAGCAACACTCTCCAAATTCCAGTACTGAACACGTTAGAGGTTAGCCTATTCAATGATGCTTATTATTTACTTATTCTCAATATTATTATAACCTTCAAGATCTGAAGTTATAGATCAGAACCATTTTGAATTAGGCCGCACATAATCACAGAAAATTACAATTACAGACCTCTCTGTCCCAAACAACTTATAATTTAAGTCTAAGAAGGCACATGAAAACACACAGGTGGGGGAGTGTAAATAACCAACAGAACAGTAGGGGACAGCATAACCAGTGGCCTCAACACAGTGCCAGTGTTACTGTTCTGACTTTTAGATGGCATTACAACAAAGCTTTCTCTGTAATACTCTGGGAAGGCCGATTAGTAACAATGTCAGCAGCCTGATGCAACTGAAGAAATCTAGACAGTTAGCTAGTTAAGGACTACCTGGTTATAAAACTGATAACATTTTCATTCCTGTCTTTACTTCTTTTTAAACTTACCACCTTGTTTCTAAGATATGTTTATTTACTAATAAATACATGTCACAAATATTTTAGTTTTGTATTTTAATATTGTATTTGTCTGCCATAGCCTAGTTCCTGCAACTCTCATGCATTTAAGTTACTTAAAACGTGCTACAATGAGGCATGTTGGTAATTTTGTGGTCCTGGTTGTGGTAATGGCATTCGTGTTTTGTGTCAGCAACTTATGTTCAAGATACTAACTCATATGATTCTTACGTTAGACATTTTACATTATGTAGTTTTAATAAACTGAAACACCAAACCCACATCCAGCTAAGGAAAAAAATCACTAATATGAGCCAGTCATTTAATTCCTCCTGTATTACATCCCTCACCGAAGTGTATTAAGAAGATAAATTCATTAATGTTTACACACTCATTCATTCCTAAACATTCATTAATGTTTATGAAACAAGCATCACAGAAAAAGCATGCAATGATATGACTACTGTCTTCAGAACAGAACAGGAATAGCATGCAGCAAGTAAGATACACGGCAACAAATTAGATAGTAAGGAAAAACTAATTATTGAATACCTATTCGTTAAGTGAGTACCATCCACATTCTGCAGTGAACGGTGATAAGGGCCACAGGGTATACGTATATGATTATGTAGTTAAGAAGTAAATGATGAAGCTGACATGTATGCTAGACAAATTAAGGTTGTACAAGTAACCCTAATTCTTGCTGTTCCATTAAACTCTCTACTTTGCAACCTTAGTGAAATTCTTCTAATAGAGACTTTTTGTGTTTGAATATCCTGATTTTTTTTAAAAAGGAAAAGAACAAATTCTGTCATTTTATCTCATCTTGATGTGCATACATCAGCAGCAGATTTGTAACCTTCATATCTACTACAGAGAGCTTAACTGCTTGAGCTAAAAGAGTAACCAACAGCAACATTAGACTGACATCCTTTATGTCACTGAGGCCAACCTTTTCAGTAGGCATGTCACAAATTAGCTCTGCAAACTCTAGTACCACTCTGATCAACTTCCGAGGTCTGATCTGCTGCTATGCTTTCTGTTTCCTACTCTGTGCTCCCAGCCTGATTTCCTGCTCTGCCTTTTGCTTCTTGCTTTAACAACTGCCGTGCTGCCCGTCCCCTCCCTGATTTGCCACATACAGAGTCTGCCTGGGCCACTTGTGATGCATGTACACAGGTTGTCCAGGTCTGCTTTATGTGGACCACTGATAAAGTGAAATGAGACACACCATCAGTGGGTTTCACAGATCCATGCTACCAGCAAAAGCATGGTGACTCAGGTGTCCTGAGATCTATTCCATTCAATCTCTCCTAGACAAACTCTTCTGCCTTTTTTCCTCGAAGCCTGCCCTGTGTAGTTACGCCCCTTCTACCTATTCTCTGTCCCAGTCTTCCCTCTTCCCTGCAGATCCATCTCCCAATCTCATCCCTCACCTACCCATTCCCCACCTTCCATCCTCAGGATTCTCATTCAAGTCCCACCTTTCTCTCTGGACCTCTCCTGCTGTACCAGTTTTTTTCATTTCTCAGTTTAAGTCTCTGTGTCCAGAAATTCCCTAGCCTCCCTCTTATAACCCATCCCCTTGACTTCCAAGTTCCAGTCTTTTTCCTGGGCTTCTCACCCAACCTCAGTACTTCCCTCCACAGCTCCTGTTCCCAGCCTTTTTGCCCACTCAGACCCAAGTTTACATGTACAACCTGTTCCTTAACATGGCCAGTCATGTTTCAGTGTCCCATCTGGTTCCAAACTTCCTCATTCCCATCCTCAGGCTCCCTTTCCCACTCTCTCCTCCTTTACCCTCAAGACTTGGCTCTTGTCTACATTCAGTTCAGGCTGCTCCTTCTAGCACACTTCTGGACCCAGCTGTTAGGGTATGGAGAACCCCTTTAATTTCCAGTACCTATTTTTTTCCCACCGTGCACCAGCCTTTACAAGAAAAGTTCTACTCAGCCCCTTGTATAAGCAAAAGCTTTTAAGCTTCTAGCAGTGAAGCTGTACAGAGCATGCACTAACTTGCAGTTTTTCCAGAGGATTATACTGTTGCAAGACTTAACTGTTTTTCCAAGGATAACAAAACACACTCCCAACATATCCCTAATCACATTTCAAATCCCTATTATAAAGCATGGGAGAGCTAGAGCCTCTAAAAAAACCCAGAACTTTTTAGCACAACCAGAACAACAAAAAACATATTTTCTTTTAATCTCTTTTTGAGAACCAACTAAAACGTTTTGGTTGACCTTTTCCCTACAAACATCAAACAATCAGCCTGTAAAATTTCAGATCAAACAGTGAAAGTTTGGCAGAGTTATAAGGAAGTTAAAATAAGGTCTTAACCATGAGAAGTTTGGCAACCATATTAATAGGTCCTGCCTAGCATGCACACACGATACACTGACTTAAAAACTTAATGGATTTAAACAGTTGCCTAGAGAAGCAGTCATATGCAATGTGATGAATTATTTTAAAACGCTTTGGTGCATTTAATTTCAATAATAAAAAGGATTTTCTGATTTAAAGGAAGAGTTTTCCCCAGAGTTGTATTTTCAGTGACATAAACAGATACCCCTATGGAAGCGTGCAGATCTGGCTTCTATTCCTAGTGCTATAATTGACTTACTGTGGTGCCTAGGGCAAATCACAACCCCTCTGTGTCTTATTTTCCTCTTCTATTCACTGAGATTCTGAGGCATAATTTATTAATATTTTATACCACATTGGACACTCAGATGGAAGGCATTATTAAAATAGTCCTGTGAAATGCAGAGAGCAGTACTTACCAATCTTATTAAAATGCTCTGAATTTCTGGAATGGAAATGTAAGAGTGACATTTTTTCATAAGCTTAATATTTGGACCTGGAAAGAGTCTTCTTATAGACTGCTGCTTTCTAAATGTGGCTACATGGTTTTATTTTATTAAAGGCAAAACTATTTGATTCCCTCCTAACTTTGTTTTTTAATCTGAGACCATTCAAATTTCTGAGGACTACAAAGATACCGTTATTTCTAAAACTAAAGGATAACCAAGTCCTTCCCTTCCTGTCTATTGGTTCTCCTCCTCTTCATAAGAATGGGTTTTTTTATTTGCATCACACACACGCTTTTATTTGTATTTCAACTTATTTTACTTCATCCATTCATCTAACTCCCTATTGCTTCTAATCGCACTGGCATCTGTAATCTCAAACAAAAATCTTCATAGATTTCATAGATTTTTAGGGTCGGAAGGGACCTTAGTAGAGAGTCTGAGCCCCCGCCCTGGGCAGGAAAGAGCACTGGGGTCAGATAACCCCCATCTAGCTGCTTGTCTAATCTCCTCTTAAAGACCTCCAAGGTAAGGGAGAGCACCACCTCCCTTGGAAGCCCATTCCAGATTTTTTGGCAACCCTCACCAAAAAGAAATTTTTGCTAATGTCTAATCTAAATCTCCTCACTGGTCCAAGGACCAAACCCTGGGGAACTCCAATGCCCACATTTTTCCAGGTCAAAAATGACCTGTCCACCACCACCCTCTGTGCGCGCCCCATAAGCCAATTCTTCACCCATCTGACCGTGTAGTAATCTATGTCACAACCTCTTAATTTATTTATAAGAATGGGATGTGACACTGTACCAAAGACCTTTTGAAAATCCAAGTAGATGACATCTACCTCAACTCCAGCATCTGAGCATTTTGTGACCTGGTCATCAAAAGAAACAAGGTTAGTCAGGCAAGATCTACCTGCTATGAAACCATGCTGGTTGCCCTTCAGCATTATTTTTCCAGTGGATTCCCACAAATGTGATTCTTAATATTTTTTTCAAAGGTTTTCCCAAAGATAGAGGCAAGGCTAACCGCCCTATAGTTACCCAGATCATCCTTTCTTGAAAATATTAAACTGGACATTGGCACTTTTCCAGTCCTCTGAGACCTGTCTTGAGTGCTGTGACTGCTCAAACAACCTCGCCAGTGGTTCTGCTATGATACTGACCAATCCCTTCAGCATCCTTGGATGAAGATCATCTGGGCCTGCTGCCTTAAACATGTCCAGCCCCTCCAAATGCCCCTTCACTAGGTCAGCACTAACTGTTGATGGGCTGGAGTCCCTCTTGTGCCCATCTATAGCCTCTTTGGCTATAGATATCTTTATCCGTGTTCAGGAACACAGATGCAAAGACCTTGTTTAAGACCTCAGCTTTGTCCTTCCTATCTGTTACCAACTGCCCTAGTCTGTCCTGTAGGGGTCCTATGTTGCCATGCGCCTTCTTTTGGCTCCCTATGTACCTAAAGAACAGCTTTTTGTTGTCTTTAATTTTTCTTGCCAGCCTGAGCTCCATTTCTGCTTTGGCCTCTTTAAAACAAGTCACGTTTATTTCACTTTCTTCCTTTAGGTCTGGTTCAACAGAATCAACAGGGGAAAACTGATCTTGATAAGGCTCTACTTATGTTGTGTTGCCCTCTCCTTTGATTTTAATGTCAGTTGCATATTTATTCCTTACTTAAAGCCCCCATTCTTACAATTCTGTAATTACACAAAAGATCTCAGCCTTCATTAACAGCCAGTTTCTGGTTTCTTGCTGCAGAGTAAAGTTTAAAAATATAATAAGAACTGAAACCAAAAGTCCCCTTTTTTAAATTTAAAACCAATTATCCCTGATTTTGGGGGACTTAACTTTTGAACTGGCCCAGTTGTCAATAGTGAAAATATGCAAAAAATAGCAAGAGGTCAATTTTCCCTGGGCAAAGGAAGGGAGTGGAACAACTTTACTCCCTTTCCTTGCCAACTATAACCCTCTGTTTCATTACCATATCCTCTTTTCCTCTGGTCTATATTTTTCTCTCCTCCTTTCCTCCACTCTTGCTTTCTCATGTCAGGTCAGCAGCTAAAGTTTTAATAGCTGGTTTCACAGAGCAAGAATGTGTGCATGTAGGCATGTATGTGACGATTTTAAAAGCACAAATGACATTTAGGTGCCTCATTAAATGGGAAGAATCTAACAACATTTTTCCTCTTTAAAAATCTTCACCAGTGTCTCTTCCTTCAAAGGATCTCCGGAGCATTTTGAAAACTGTATGCACCTAAGTGCTGGATGAATGATCTAAAAGGAAGACCCATCTGGTATGCATGGAATGTCATCCTATACCATGAGAACTATGCAACTGCTTTTGGGAACAAAAGCAAGTATTTGATTCGGGCAGTAAAATTATACGTGTAGTTTAAGAAACTAAATTGGAGTAAACCAGGCTTAGAATGTGCTCAGGCCAGAAGAATTAACAACTTTAAAATTCATACTGTAAAAAGGGCCAGAAGATTGACTGCAACCACAAGTTTCCAGGGGCTGTTGTACTGCTCTCCAGCTTCTTAGCCTCTCATAACAGTATAGGACAATTGTTTGATACTGGATCAGAGGAGGTAGCATAATTTCCTGGATCTCCAATACTATTTCCTGCAAGAGCTGAATTTTCCTGCCCTCCTGCCCTGCCTGATTTCACATGAGGACACAAATGCAAGATTACTGTGCGTCTCAATTTCACTTGACAGGTGGCTCTTCCTGTCAAAAACAGCACAACTGAGACTGCTGCAGGCCCTAATCCACTGGTCAAGCTGTACCACAGGCATGCCATGGAATATACCTTGGTATTGACCTGGAAGAACTGACAAGCAGCTCAGGTAGGGCTAATACTCTGGAACAGAGGTGGCCAACCTGTGACTCAGGCTGCCTCTGTGTGGTGCAGGCAACAGAACGGGAAGGGGACAGGCAATGCAGAGGCAGATAGGGCAGGGAGCAGAAAGCAGAAAAGCAGATCAAGCAAGAAGCACACAGAAGTAATAAAGCAGAGCAGTAGATTGGGCAAGGAACAGAAAGCAGAGCAGCCAATCAGGGGAATATGATGGGAGTAGCGCTTGAGGAATGCGTGGGGCTAATTTGTGGCATGCATGCTAGTCCCATTGCTTTAGAATATGAAGCTGGGTCTGTCACAGTTAAGTACTTAAGAGGAACACACTACTTTGTTGCTGTTTTTGCTTACACAGAATATTAAAAATTCAGTAAACCAAGGAATGGAACCAACTTCTACTATTCCTCTATGATTAATTGGCAGCCTAATAATACATGTGAGCTATACTATCAGTTAACAGGCATGGATGGAAATTAATTATAATATTTATAAGATACAAAGCTGAGCTGACACAAAAGGGGCACCCCTTTTTGATTCGTGCTCAGCCAAACTTTAAAACCAGCTGCCTAGAAGGGGAAGTGGCATTTCTATTTAGGCAGCACTGGAGTCAATTGACTTCATGGCTCATTAACACACAACTGATTCCTAATAATATCTCTTCACAGGTCTCTCCTTTGTAATCGTTTTGATGTTCTGCTATTCAAACTATCCTCGTTCTGCAATTTATGTGCTAGGCATTTCTGGTAATGTCTCCCCTCTGTTTCACAGTCCTGCAGACTGTTTGTAGCTCCAGCTAAAAACTTTAACTCAGGTGTAAAAATGATGGACAGTGAACAAGAGGATGCACAATCAAGATACTCCAGAAAACTATTTTTTTTTTTTTACAAAGCTGAATAAGATATGTACATTAGTCCTGTAGCGATTACAGGTAAATAACACAGTATTTTTTGACATTTTGACTATTTTTGCCTAGTTTGTAGTGCCTTTTATAATTTATATATAATACAGCAGATTATACATAAACAAGGAGCACACAGCAGCCATTCCAATAGTTATATTGTTTTTTGGTTTTGATCTTAAACTGAACTTCTCTTTAGCTGAAGCAAAATGTGTTGTTATATGTGATAATGATGCACATGAACTGCACACTCCTTTTCAAAATCCTGTATCTGCCCATGCTGACACAATGCCATATATAAGCGGTGTCAAACTCCAGCATGGGGTTGTGTCATCTGGCTTGCAGGGCTTCCCATGGGTCCGTAAATCTGGTGGCAGGGGAGCAATGCAGCATTACTCGCCATGGCTACAGAATCCCAGAGGGATCTGGTTCCTCGGGTCAACCCTACACCACTAATCCAGCCTGAAGGGCAGAAGTTTGAGTACCACCTGCTGTATACCAAAGCTCAGATTCTTTCAGGAATAACTTTGCCAAAGATATTAGTTAAGGAAAAAGAGCAACTCACACGAAGAGAAGCAACTCTTCTAGAATATGAAGGGTCTATGACCACAGGAAACACTGTATGAAGCCTGCTAAATGGCTATTGCTACCAGGAATAAATAGAAAAGTACTGATGTGTTTCTCTACAGACCTAGCTAAGGTTAGCCATTCTGACACTGGAAACATACATTCCTCCTAAATAAGATCATGTACCACCCAGACACAGATTAGTTTTAAAGCAAATTATTTTTTATGCCTTAACATAGAGTGTCCCCTGCCCCATTAACACACTGGTCTACTAATACATAAATATTTTTAAAAAGCTCTCACAAAATATTTATCTTGTCTATCCCAAAGACTGGAAAAGGGTGGCTGATTTCAAAGAATTATGGCCTGACACTAGCTGCAGAGCTCTTTAATGGAGCTGCCATCCAGTCAGTCAATGAGTGCCAGCATCTCATATTACCTAAATATTACCGAGTAATCACACTTCTTAATGTAAAATATGTACTTTTTATTTAAAATTAGACAAATCATAGCTTTAATTATATAGAAAATATATTATAGTTAGAAAACAGCCAGTTTAACTGATAAGGGAATAAAACTAACTTCAACAATTTAAATGGACAGTGATTTAAGTGCACCACAATATTATCTTTCTTTTCGTTTTTCCCTTTTCTAGCATTTTCCCCTTCTAAAAGGAAGAATCTTCTGTGCATAGTTATTTATCTGAAAACCAAATGAATGTTAAATTACAAAATTAAAAGTTAGTAAGAGATAGTCTGCTGTACAGCAAACTGTATGTAATATAAAGTGTATGTTAAAAGTGACTATTTGTTGTAGATATTATTTCAATTTCCCACATTGTGACCCACGAAGAGAAAAAACAGTCAGCAGTCCCTCTTATACCAACCTGGTTTCACAGGGCAGAGAAAGGTAATAAGGTAGTTCATTTTTCTGTGCATTCAGCAACCTTTCACTGTTTCTAACAATGGTAAACAGTGTAGATAGTAAGCAGTATGGATTTACTTCAAACTAACTTTCAACCAAGTTCATCATACATAACTTTTGAGTTCTGCTCTGAAAGCTCAAGTACTTCTGCTTAATTCCAAGCTGCACTGATATAATGCCCCAAAAGGTCAACGCTCACTTCCCAGTCAACATGGGTCCTTTCACCTATCCAGTTTATTAACTCTGGTTTGTGTTAGCTTGTGTTTTTCCTGTATCTTGGAAGACACGGGCAACACATACATTAAATTTAGATACAAAATGTTAAGACATTTGAAACACTAGCCAGGGTAGAAATACAGAGAAAATATGGTATACTGGACAGAGCATTTAAAAAACAGACTGGAAAAAACACAAGCAGTATAACGTATGATCCTCCATCAATAAAGGGATGGGTATAATGATCTTTTGGTCTTTTACAAAAGCTTCTGAAATTAAAAAATCTCTAACAGTGTGACTGCTTTGATGGCCTAGCATCAACCAGCCCTTTACCATTAATAAATCAGGTGGAAAGTGATTTAGATGCTCCCCATCAAGGGCTATTTAATTTTTCCTAAGCTTTGTTGAAAAATAGAACTTGGTCTTGAAGGACTTTGGCAAAGGAGGCAGGAAGCACTTAGCCAATGGTTCTTAACTCCAGAGAACCTACATTTTATTCACAAACAGAAATAATTATATGTTTTATTTTCTGTATTTCTTTTTCTTTAGTTACAAGCTAAAGATTAATTTTTTATAAAGTCATCTATCTTGCTCAAAATCAACTCTGCGTGGCATTTTTACAATTTTTACAAGTAACTCTGCTGTGATAAAGAGAGACTTAATATTTCCAGTGACAGTAAGCAGCACAAGCAGATAAATCAACAAAAGGTTAAGTTGAAGCTAGCAGATACTACTTCTCAAAAGTTTCGTGAGTCATCAGTGTGTTTTTTGGAACAGCAACAAAATATACATGGGGCTCCAATTTGCAAGCCTGGATGTGTTTTCATGAAATATGTTCCATATAAAGGTATTGAAGGTACGTTCCATATAAAGGTATTGAAGGTACCTTCTTAAAAAATTTGATCTCATCTGACGAAATAATTGACAACAGGCAGGTCATAGGTTCACTGACAGTTCTTATTCTACTAAATTATTGTTTCATTTGTGCTTTGTTCTCCTCTATTATCCATTTTTTTGGTTTTGTCCAACTTACTCTGACCTGAACATACCTGACCTGGGCTTGTAGGGATTTGGTAAGGAAGGCTAAAGCAGCACTGGAGCTTAGATTAGCTTAGCTTCTGGGACTCAGGATAACAAAAAGTCCTTTTTCAAGTATATTGGTAGCAAGAACTCGTCTCAGGGTAACACTGGACCCCTACGAGGCAGGGCAGTTGGTGACAGACATGCGAGAGAAGGCAGAACTCTTCAACAAGTTCTTTGCCTCCGTGTTCCTGTCCGCTGACGACGGGGTGCTCTCGGGTGACAGCATAGAGAGGCCCAGGAAGGATGCGAGTCCCCCGACTGTCACTTCAGACCTAGTTAAGGATTACCTGGAGGGCTTAGATGTGTCCAAGTCAGCGGGCCTGGATGACCTTCATCCGCGGGTGCTGAGGAATTGGCACGGCTGTTTGAGGACTCCCGGTGCTCAGGCCAAGTCCCCGAGCGCTGGAAAAGGGCCAATATGGTCCCTATTTTCAAGAAGGGGAGGAAGGAAGATCCTGGCAACTACAGGCCAGTCAGCCTCACTTCTATCCTGGGGAAAGTCTTTGAAAAAATTATCCAGGGCCACATTTGTGAGAGCCCTGCAGGGGAAGTGATGTTGAGGGGTAACCAGCAAGCAAAGCCAATCCTGCCCGACTACCCTGGTCTCTTTCTATGACCAGGTAACAAAGAGCTTAGATGTGAAGGAGGAAGTCGATGTCATCTTCTTGGACTTCCAGAAGGCCTTCAACACAGTGTCCCACCCAGTTCTGGTGGGCAAGCTGAGGGACTGTGGCACTGACAAATGCATGGTCACACGGGTGGCAAACTAGCTCCAGGGGCACACCCAGAGGGTGGTGGTGGATGGGTCAAAGTCGACCCGGGAGGGTGTGGGCAGCGGAGTCCCCCAGGGCTTGGTCCTTGGGCCGGTGCTGTTCAACATCTTCATCAGCAACCTGGATGAGGGTGTGGAGAGCACCGTGTTCAAGTTCGCTGATGACACCAAGCTGTGGGGTAAAGTGAATACACCAGCAGGCAGGGACCGCATCCAGGCAGACCTGGATAGGTTGGAGAAGTGGGTGGATCTGAACAGGATGCGGTTCAACAAGGACAAGTGCAGGGTGCTGCACCTGGAGAGAGGGAACCAGCATTATGGCTATAGGTTAGGGGCTCTCCCCAGAGAGGCAGAGAGGGATCTTGGAGTCAGGATTGACTCCAGGATGAATATGAGTCGCCAATGCGACAAAGCAATAGACAGAGCCAACCGCACCCTGTCATGCATCAACAGGGGCATCACTAACAGGTCCAGACAAGTCTTGCTCCCCCTCTATACGGCGCTGGTCAGCCCACAGCTGTAGTACTGTGTCTAGTTCTGGGCACAGCACTTCAAGAGAGATGTGGAGAACCTGGAGAGGGTGCAGAGGAGGCCACTCGCATGGTTGAGGGCCTCCGTGGCCAGCCCTATGGGGAGAGGATGAGGGACCTGAATCTCTTCAGTCTCTGCAAGAGGAGACTGAGGGGGGATCTTGTGGCTGCCTACAACCTTGTCAGGGGCCACCAGCAAGGACTCGGGGAAAGTCTGTTCACCAGGGCCCCCCTTGGAGTCACCAGGAACAATGGCCACAAGCTGAGGGAGGATAGGTTTAGGTTAGATATTAGGAAGAACTACTTCACTGTAAGGGTGGC
>NW_017728948.1:21210347-21237503 GCF_001723895.1 Crocodylus porosus
CATTGAACACCTTCAAGAGCAAATTGGATGCTTATCTTGCTGGGATCCTATGACCCCAGCTGACTTCCTGCCCTTTGGGCAGGGGTCTGGACTCGATGATCTCCCGAGGTCCCTTCCAGCCCCAATGTCTATGAAATCTATGATACACTTTTTGAGGTATGTATGCACAGTCCTAGCATAATGAGGCCTTAATTCAAATATGCAATAAAGGACCACATATGAAGCCTTCCCCTGCATCCCCTACCCTTGCTTGCACCTGATGCCTGGCTCCTCACTCCCTGGTTCCCCTGTGCTGCCTTCCCTCCCTGCCCACTCCCCTTTATCTTCTACTGTAGCTCTGCTCTGGATCAAGGCAGTCAGCAGCAGTGGCAGCCCAGCCCGACCACAGAGAAGCATTTTCAAACTCAGACAAAATGGAAAAAAGTTAAATAAGTGAGAAGCAGCTAGCCTTAAAACTAGGGAAAACTATGTTCAATTCCTACATCCATTACATATTTCATTAGTCACTTAGTTTTCTCCATCTGTGAAAATGGGAATAGGAAAGTAGTACTGTGCCACAAAAATAACGCAAGGAAAAACTGAAGGAGGACTCAGATGCTACAGGGATGTAATCAGTATTTCAAATCAGAACCATACTGCAAAATTCATTAAAAAGGAATTTAATTATATCCAAGTCTTTACCAATATTATGGTACCAGACTAGACTGTAAAGAAGCTAGCCCAGATTTTGCTCATTTATGAAATGTCAAAATGTCAAGACAAAAGAACCCAGCAGACTTCTGTAGCCTTTAACTATATGCAGTTATCAACTGGATAGGTAAATGATATCAAAAAGGCAATCTTTCCCACCTGAATTATAGTTCTACCCCATCGGGGTACAGCTATTTTGGAAAAAGTATGGAGACTTCAGATCCCAGCTTCAGAACGGTAACCCTTATGGATTTTTATCTTTTTGGCATCCATGATGCCATACAACGTGCAATTAGAATGTAGAAAAATGCCCAGAGCCTGTATGATTTAATGTGGGAAGACTGCCATCTTGATGGGATTTGTCACCACCCACTATAGGAGGACTAAAAACCATATGCACTTTTGCCATTAAGCTTAGCACAGGATTTTAGCCACCAGAAAAACAACAAGAGAGATTGTAAACTTGTTTTGATCACTGAAGTGATAAAGGCAAGAATAAAAGGTAATTGAGATGTGAAAGAGGCAGCAGACAGATCTCTCAAATGTGCCCTAATCCAAAAAGTTTAGGTTCAAATCTCTTAGTCTAATTATTCAAAGAAGATAAGAATGTCTCCAAGGGCTAGAACAAGAAAACAACCAAGGCATAAGTACGAAATATAGATCTTCAACACTGGTTCAAGAGCAACCTAACCCTAGAAATAACTAGTTTGTCAATACCTACAAGTTAAAACATCCAAGTGGCATGGCCTCAATTCAGAACAAATGTTTATTTTACCCCCTTTCTTATTTTTATCTATTTCACCTTTGTTTCTTGAAATTAGTTTTTTTACAGTCCAATACAAGATTGTTCTCATCCCCTGAATATTGTATGAAAAACAGGTTCTGGAAAAATTGAGCGTGAAGCACCCTACATTGGACAGGATATATAACAATCTGCACTGAGGAAGATTAGAAATTCTAATCCTTTCCCAATTGTAGAAGTTGTTCCTAAAACCAACAAAAGATACACACACTAAGGTTCCACAGAGTTTAAATATATTATTAACGTAATCAGGCCAAACATTTGGAGGTTGGACCTTGATAAAACAGGTTAATTTGAACATGCCCCTTCTGACAGATCTACAATGTTGTACATCCTTCCTTTGGGAAAGAAATCCTTTAAAATAGCCATATCTAACAAATATAGCATGTGTGTGTATACATACACACACAAATACATATACATGCTCTCTCTCTCCATATATATACACATATACACACACACACACACACACACACACAGTATAGTGTGTTCAGTTTATATGCAAGTTTAAAAATGCATAATTTACTAAACTGCATAACACATCTGTCCTGTTTTTTTTACCTTCTGCTAATGTCATAACAAACCTTAGTTACCCGCACATTGGTTAGGTGTATGAACCACACGGGTATTTAGAACTCTTTGTCTCCACTATCTACTTTGTAACGTAACTGTGCTATGCTTAACCAGTGAAACTGAGCAGGACTCAACCCATCCATTTCTGAGCTTCTAAAGCAGCTATGAAATCCTGTACCTCATAAAGAAGCAAAAGGCACTCAGGGAAATAAGGCAAGCCTTAATGATGCATGAAAAGCATAGAGCAGACTGTTTTTATAGTTAATAAGCACAGTTTATATTGAGTTCTGGTAGATGTGTACGTAGCCTTTTCTCAGGCTATGTCCTTAAAAAGTTTACTAGTGTACTAGTTCTGCCTGTGGAAGAATGCAGAGTTTTTGGCAGTTTCATCACGAATACTCCTAATTTCTGCCTTTTGGAGATATCGTAGGCTAAGACTTTCAAACTGTTATCTCGTATCATTTAAATATCCAGAAAAACAAAGCAAAACAGGGTCACCCGTTTGCTGTAATAACAGTGTAAGTACAGTAACTCATGATGGATAGAAATCTTTCTTTTACGTACTCAAATGTCAGTTTTTTATCTGTGTAGCTGGGCATTTTTTGTGTGTGCCCGGCCCTGTGGATGTGCACATGGCTAAGCATAGAATTGAATTGAACAATTCATATGCCGAGGCATGAATGAGTACACTCAAGTGTAAGTCCAGGATAAAGTGCATTGGGGTTTGGGTGGGGGCCGCAGTCCTTTCATAGTTTAGCCTCAATAGCTGAATAGTTAGAGCACCTGTTTAGGAAGCCCAGCGTGGATTTGAATCTGAATCTTTCTGCTTTCAAAACAATACTCTACCTACCTTGTGATAGGTCAGGTATTATCCACTTTTCGCTACAGCCCTTGTCTTGGAGCTGTCACTCCCCCTTACATTAACTAGTTATTAGGTAAAACAGAGGGAGACCATTGCAGTGCAGAAGTTTCCATACTGCTAAGAACAAAAGTCCAGGATAGACTACAAGACCTCCTACCTTCTAGAGTAGCAGCCATTTCACTGAGGCCACAGACAGGTGTTCATTACTAGAGGGAAGGTCTCTGAAATTCTTAAAATGATAAGGTAACAGCATGGGAGTGGAAATGTAAATATGTTCTAGGCCCCTGGCTGGAGAGCTACACAGGCAAAATCTCCAGACAGGGGTCACAAGAGCCTCAACCTTGGAGGTCACAATGATTAAAAAAAAAAAAAAAAGGGGGGGGTGGGATCCCAAAGACACTTGATAGTGTTGACCGATTATGATGAATACGCTTCCTGTTTACAGATATATAACTCTTGCACATGGTAGTTATTCATCTATGCATGACAGTTGCAGATCTGGCGCAAGATACTTGTACGTTATAGGAAGCTGATGTAAAATCAGTACGTTGATACTGGCTGGCTGAAATACATTTTACATGACAGAGAAATCTAACATGGATGCTTTTCTCCAAAAAGTTTGCTTTGAGCTCTAGCAGTAAACTAGTAATAAGGATGGGAACAAGAAATGAAAGGAGTCCAAAGCACTAAAGCAGAAATTTGATGAACCCTGTCTTGTTGATTTTGTCTGTGTCATTTTGGGGTTGCAAAAAATTTCCTGTTTAACTAAGATCATGTTAAGGAAAAGGCTGGGAAGCCCCGCACTTGAGGGATGTTCCTTAGGCTACTCCACCCTTAGGGGAGCCTATTAATTGACAGTCAGTTCTCTTCACTGCCTAGGAAAAGGGTAGGTTATCAACAGGTAGCCCCATGGCTTTTACACCACTGTATGTGCCACCCTGGACAACACGTGGCATTTAAAGACCACATGGCCAGAAAACAGCAGGGAGAGCCTACCCAGTCCCAGTTCTCAGCCCTGTCAGCTTTCAAACTGCTCTGCAGGGAAAATTCCCTCCACCAGCTGACTGGCAGGAAAGGGAGAAACTGACTGGCAGGAAGGGTGGGAATATTTTCTGCAGTCTCTCCAAAGCTGTGACAGCTCAGTCTTGGGTAGGCTAGCAGGGAGCAAGCACTCTCTCTCCATCCTCTTGTTTCAGCTACCTGTTATTCAGCATTTTCTCACCTGGACAATTTAGCTATAAAACCCCCTCTACTTGATAAGGCTACCAAGTGACCATAGCCCACTCAAACATGAAGTCTAGTTTACAATCTCATCTTCCTCCTCCAGGAACGAGGCACATACCATCTGAGCCTTCTAAACATGGGGTGTTTTTGCTGCTTAAAGCTGCTGGAGTTTGGATGCATCACTTCTGCTGACAGAGACTGTCTGCATAATTCTGGCAATATAAAGCCTACCTAAAGCTGAACCTACACATTGCTGGCTGGTTTCCTGGAAAACATCCTGTTTCACTTTCCTATATCAGGAGACAGCAAGAAACTTTAGAACAGCAGAGCTGTCTATTCCTTTACATTTTGAGAAATGGTTTCTATTTTCCATCTCGTCTCATAATTAAGCAGGAGCAGAAGTCTGAGGACTCACTGAACTCCATACTGGTAAACTGTCCTTGCATATCTAAACTAGACATAGCTGTTCTCATTAAGGCATTTCCATTTCACTGTTTTAGATCATATTACATCTTCAAAATGCAGTCCAGTCTGTTGTAGATGAGCATATAGTGACTGCATAGTTACCTCAAGCTCTTCAAACAAATCAAATCTGGATTCACCCTGTAAGAACAAACATAGCTCCACACTGCAAATCAGAAGGAGAACTCTGTGTGGCTATACCGTGTATTGTAAACTGGAACAGCTCTCAAGATGTTTGCAGAATTATAAATGTCTTGAAAAGAACGTATTTTAATATGACCTTGAAGTTGTAAGCCTGCCAAAAAGCATCAATAACAAATGCAATCAAGTTAGTGTTTTGGTATTTTTTCAAAGTCAAAGCCAAGGTCAAACGCAACAGGGCACTAGACAGATACAATCAGTGTAAACACTTGCCTATATATGACTGAAATGCATGGATTAACCATAGCCTTCTTGGTTATAAAAAATACAATTAAGAGAAAGTACTTGAGTCAAAGAATCACAGTGCAATCCCCTCCACAGAAGCAGAATTCAGTATTGCTACGCCATCGCAGCTATACGTCTATCCAAACTCTTCTAGAACACCTCTAAACTAGAGGTAGCTGTTCTCAATAACATAAGTTATTTGGCTTGGCCCCTGCAGAATCAACAGCCCTTGAAGCCCTGGGACCCCACAGCCCAGCACTGCTCACAGTATATGTGTGTACTCTACATAGGATCCATGTGCTAATTACCCCCCCACTCATGACTGGAACTGGGTATTCTTGTCACAAGTCCTGGGACCCTCCAAACATGTATACACAGATCAGGCACAGGGCTGCCTGGCTTGGCTCCACCCCGTAAGGCCACACTACCCACGAGACAGGCTGAGGGAGGGAGGGACAGAGCCTCTCAGCCACACAGAAGTTCGGTGATGTTTGCCAGACATTTAAGGCTTGCAAAGAAACAGGAATCACTGGAAGTGGAAAAGCAAAGCATCAGTCAGCTGTGGGGGTGAAGTAGTAGTAAAAGTATATCTGATGTAGTGGTTCACCATGACTTTTAAAAGAGTTGGTGCTAAGGGGGATTAAGCACAATGAGCACTATCTCTTATTCAAATGGACTGCATAAACCTAGCCTTATGGTAGCATTTTTGGTATCAAGGGAGGGAGCTGGAGTTTGCTTCAGCCTCTTGGAGTACTGGTCTGATATTGTAGTACCATCTAGTGCTTGTTCCCTCCTGGGGAGCAAACTGCCTGGTTGTTTCTTGTTTGTTTTAAGGGTCATACTCACACATACCCCCGCCAAGGTTCCCATCAGTGTGCCTACCCCATATGGGCCATGTGTTCTATGGGCATGCCCTGAATGGCCTGAGTCCAAGCTTTAGAGCTGGTTTCTATAATTGAGCACATGCTGCTTCTAGCAGCTGGTTAATGATAGCTAATGTATTTAATTGGGGGGGGGAGATTGTTTGCTGATATGCAAATATAAGAGTGTTTTTTTCCTATGCCGATTGCTTTGCTGCAGTTTAAATCCACTGCCTCATGTCCTACTCTCTACAGCAAGGAAAACTAATGTGTCTCCATCTTTGTGGCAGCCTTTCAAATATTTCAAAACTACTATCATGTTCTTTCTTAAGCTCCTTTTCCCTAAACTAAATAGCTTTTCCTTATGCAGCTTGCTTGCCAACGTCTTTGTCATCTTCAATGCTTGCCTTTGGACCCTCTCCAGTGTCTCTACATCCTTCTTAAAATGCGGTGCCCAAAACTGGACACAGTAATTTAGTCAAGGCCTAAGTAGTACCAAATAGAACAGTACTATCATATCCTTTGCCTTTTATACAATGCTTCCATTTATGCAAATCAAAACTGCATTTGCTTTTCTTTCCCTCCCCCCCACCCCCAAACAGCACTGCACTGTTGACTCGTGCTAAATTTGTGATCCACTACAGCCCTCTGATCCTTCTCCGAAGTGCTATTCCCTAGCCAATTATCCCCCACTGTATGTGTATTTGGCTCTTTTTCTTTCCGTTAGCACCTTACATCTGCTATTAATTTTTTTCTATAGACCAGTTGGTGGTCAAGATCTCTGAATTTTATTCCTTTCCTAAAAAGCATTTGTGTTGTCTGCAAGTCTGATCAGTATACTCTCTCACCTGCATCCAGTTCAGTAAGGAAATGGTTAAAATACCACTGGACCCAGTTAATAAAACTGTTGAAACAGCACTGTATTATTTATGTAGCTAAGCACATTAGCTACAGCTTATAACACACATGATATACTCAGTGATTTACTAAATCTCAAAACCTGAGTGTGAATAATTTTTTTTTAATTATAAAAACTTCACATATGTTTTTTTTTCTTTTACTGGGGCATGTAGCAGTGAATCAATTCTATAGATGCCAAACCTAAAAATGAAGCTGTGAAGCCATCTTGAGAACACCCGCCTCTTCAAGTGCTGCTATCAAGGATCAACAGCTCTGAGGAGCAGCAACATAGCATATGCTCAGGACAGCTTCACCACCTCCTTTTTAGGTTTGGCACACACAGAGCAAGAGCCAGTGCACAACAGTATATTTGCTGGTGGTGGTCTTAGGAGCATCATGGAAGCAATACATACATGCCCTATGTGGTTTTGAACGTTAAAGCTATGGAAATTCTGACCTAGTCATGTGCTAGATGCAGGCCCCAGAAAGGGAAGCCTTTTAACTCTTCTCTAAAAAAGGAGCTCAGAAACATGACATTGGGAAATTTCCATCAGCAGCTGGACTAACGTTTCTTCAGAACCCCTCATTTCCCAAGTACTAAGTAGTGGCAATCAGAAAGGAAAATTCCTTATCCAGAACACATCTGCTTCTCGTGGCTGGATTACTGGACAAGGAAAAAGAAAGAAACAGAAATGAAAGGGGAAGGGGCAGGCACGGAAGTCAAATCTTGATGTTTCTCCCCACCCTGGTAAGTGGGAAATTTAATGATTTAGGAGAGGATGCCAGTATTTCTATTAAGAAAAAAGCATATGGAAAGTAGGGTGACTACACGGGCTAAAGGCCCGAGTCATATAATCCAGGCATAAGGCAGGGTGGATTTAGGGTGGATCTGCATCTTTGTAGACTAACCACTATTAAAGATGTAATGCATAAGCTTTCATCAGCAGAGGACTTCAACAGATGATGTGTAGCAATTGGAGGAAGCAGAGCTACTATACAGAAAACTGATGAGAATACAAAGGGTAGGGAAGGGGGGAAGAAAAAAGGAGGGAGCACTGCTGAGAGAGGCAAGGTGGGTAGAAGAAAAAAAACAAACAAACCAGTAAACCCACTGAGGGACACCGGGTTTATAAAAGCTAATCCAGCGAATGGAGCAAGAATCCAGTCTCATTTTAGACCAAATTTAACACAATCCAGTCTGTGGATGATTTTGTGTTTTATTACTTTCCATACAAGTTTGTTTTTAAAGTTTTGTTGTCTAAGAACAGACACTCTTGAGGTCAACGATGGATTGTCCAGGGAGGTTACAGTGTACTGCGACAGGCTTGTCTGCTTTTCTGGTACTGATATCACATCAGTGTTTGTTAATTCTTACATTGGACAGGTTGCATTGTCTTTCTAATGTAGAGAATAGAGGGGCATTGTAAGCACATGATGGCATATATGATGTTAACATGATTATAACATGCAGCTAAATGAACCCTACATGTTATAATCCATGTTACTTGGTTGAGTGATGATGCAGTCTGTGTTGGTGTAGGAGCACAGCTGCCTGACAACCAAATTCAATGTCACTGCAACCTCAACCAAGTGGCAGCCAGTTCTGAGGAAAAAGCGTCTTGCTTTCAAAGCAGAAAAGAGAGTGGAGGAAGGAAAAGGAGAGGAATCACATTATGCATCTTCCTGTTCCCCACAGAAAGACCTGCAGATAGATTTGTGACTCAAGGATTGCACTCAAGTCACCTCAAGACCTATTAGCGAGCCATGGTAGGGATCATCCTCAAATTGAGGGATTGCCAGCACTAACACCAACTACAATGGGAGCATAGCTGGCATCTGAATTGAGAGCAAGGTTTGGTGCCTTTGTGAGAATAGGAGTTAGGTAGTCTGATGCTGGAAAGACATTACTGGAGGTTGGGGTGGCTGCCTGTAAGCCAGGCCCGGTTTGTGTACCTGTCCCTCTCCCCTACCACCATCCCCCCCATGGATACCTTGATATCATCATCTTTTTCAAGGAGGGGCTGGAGGTCATTAATGATGTGCCTTGAGGTGTTCAAGCTGAGGGCTCTACATGACAACCAGAGGGATTCTGTTGTCCTTGCCTTAGGGTTGATATTGCAGCAGGAGTGAGGTCTGAGTCTGGCTCTATCGATTTGAGTGGCTACAGTTTTAGGACTGTATTATTAATTGTAGGAATTCCTGCTCCAGATCTTTCAGGCAGATTCCCAAAGGGTTACTGCAGTTTACAGTAGTATGTTGTGAGAGTAGTAGAAGCGTGCTGTGAAAACACGTGGGACTGATCTGGCCTGGGGACAGGTGAGTGAAGCGTGCTGCCAATTTTAGTCCTCAAAGTATGCCCCGACTATCAAAAATTTGGGAAGCACTGCTTTAAGGCGTGCATCCCAAGAACAGATATGGTTGTAACACAGACCTTGGCTGTAGATAATTGAGATAGGGGTGAGAGCTACTTGCAGAAAAGTAGATATAGCAGTCAGCTGGTCTCCAATACGACATGGTGGTGGTATGGCCATTACCAACTTTCACCATGGTGTCCAAGAAATGAATTTATCAACTCTGCTTCCAAAAGTCCCTTCACAGCATGCAATGAAGTAAGCATTCTGCTTACAAAAGTTTATGCTATATCTCTCCGATTTAGTTAGTTTATAAAGGGGAAAATCTACCCTGCCTTCTGCCTGGTTTAAGACTAACAAGGCGAATTACCTGTCATATAATCCTATTTATGAAGCTCCATTTTAAATGGAGTTGCATTGCTTTCCCTCCCCCATTACTCTTCTTGGCAGGCAGTTCCAGAACTTCACTCCTCTGACCGTTATGTATCTTTCCATTTTCAGCCTAAATTTACTAACATTTTAGTGCCTCTTTGCACATGGCTTAGCACAAAATAAGCAAGAACCCTCATGGCTTCTTTGTGGCGGCCTGGTAAGGGCCCAGGAAAATAGGAAGAAAAAAAGAAAGCAGCAAAAATCCTGAAAAAAGTAAGTGGAAAGGCATTATGTGACTTCTGGGCAAGAGGAAAAACACTACCACAGGTGGACTATGGGAAGCGGAAACAGCAGCAACTCATTTGAAGGAGATGAATTAAAAACTGAATGAGTGGAGAAGAGGCTAAATGAAGAAATAAGAAAGAAAGTACAAATAAAGAAAAAAAAATGTGGACAGCTGGGTTTAAATGTAATGGAGTAAACATAAATACATACATACGGAAATAGGAAGGGATTAATTGAAGGGTTAGTACTTATGAGTATTTTAAATGTATGCTATCCTCTTACAGTACCACAGCAAGGAAAACTGAAAGCACGTTAGTGGTGCTTATTGTTGAAATAGTATAGGACATATTTACTTCACCACAATAACTCCAAGTCAGTCAGAGAAGCCATGGCTTCTTATATGGATCACCCAAGTAAGCATTTTGTAGAAACAATGCATATTAAAATTATGTTCTCCATAGTCTGATGGTGATTACTAGGTGTAATTCTTAGCAACTCTTCCATGTAATCTTTAATAAATTAAACCCTTTTAAATGCTTAAAAACAATACAATAAGGTAACATTAGACATTTTCAATATTTGTTTCTATTATTTTTTAAAGATTTTATTCAGGAAACAGGTTATTTTTTTCTAGAGTTAGTATTCCAAACACACTTTTTTCTATGAAGTACTGAACATAAAACATACTTAATGAGCTAAAATGAATGGGACCAAAACATTCCTGTTCAGTTTGGCAAAGAGAGGTATTTTACTCAAAATGTGAAACCTGTATTTAAATCCTTGCCTTAACATTCATCATCACCTGTTACTGTTGATATTTAAAGGACTGATTTGGGATACTTAATGTTTCTGTTTTAAAATACATTCATTTTAAGATTAATAAACAAAAATTTTCAGACAAATCAAAAAGGGACTCAATTTTCTTAACCTGTCAATATAAATTTTTTCAAATGGCAGACTTATTTATGTAACCCAACCCTGTCATAACTGTTACCAGATTATTAAACACTACTGTTGATGCATTAAATGTAATCCATTTAATTGGAGTACCACACTACTGAAGTTGATGCTGCTCAGATAGTTGACTGACCATCACTAGCTGCAAATCCAGCATCTTACCTCTTCAAGCTCTCCTGAAGAAACAGGATTATCCTCATATGCAGGGAATTGGCAACCTGCTTTACAACTGCAAAAACTATTAGTTTCTTCTTGTGGCTCCACTATCCTGCAGTTTACTTCAGAGTTTTCCATATCCCTCAAATCTAGCGATTCTTTCACACTGCATTCCAAACACGGATTTTGGTTTCCTACAGGCAACATTCCAGCTGATTCTTCCTGTGAATCCAGTGATGTTTGTGCACTCTTCTCCATTCCAGACTTCTTTAATCTAGGAAGGAATTTTCCAGATTCAAGCTCTGATTTTCCATAGTAATGCCCCTCCTTTTCTGCATCTTCTTCCAGTGGTTTTAAATCTGCTTGTGGATCTTCAAATGCATCCACTTGAGAAGGGACAGGAATATTTCCCTCATCTTTTTCTGATTCAAATTCCGACTCACTTCCACCACCTGGAGAAAGTTCAGATGCAGAAATTGGGCGAAAGTGAGTCCTTGGAGAAATCCGTATAGCCCTGTACTGTGTCCTGTCAACACCACATATCCTGGGATGAAAAACTTCACTGTCTGAATCAGAGCACAAAATAGATTTGGGTTTAAAACTTGGGCTGAAAGATGCAATTCCTTCCGGTTCAAATGAACACTCCACATGAAGAACTTGTGAAAATGGATTGTTGAGGTCAAAGGAAGAGAATGAATATTCAAGCCCTGGTTCTTCAACTTGAAAGTTACCACAAGCTCCCAGCAAGTCTTCATGGAAAATGAAAGAAAACCCTTTATTTAATCCATTATCTCCACTCTTTGATTGTTCATTCTGTTCAAATGATACAAATGGCCTCCACAGTTGCCTGTGACCAGGTGCAAAGCTGTTTCCTGGGGTCATGAAGACATCTGTACCAGCTATTGTCACTACATCAGAAGCTGCACACTGTAATAAGCTTCCTTTTGTGTGACTGGGTGGCACTACTGCCCATTCTCCATCGCTGTTAAATGTTTTGAGCTCCCCATAGACACCACCAAGTATAAATGAGTTTTCTTTATCCTGATTTACATCCCAGGGTTTTGACGGTGTAGTATAATCACCACCATCTACTTTTGATAGATCATTTGAAACAAAGGCTCTCTTCTCCAAGTTCTCTTTTTGACCTTCCCAAAGATGATACTCTGATCTCTGCACTGCCTTATTAGGCTCCTGGAGGGTTTCAACTTTTGCTTCAGTATCCAAACAGCAGCAGTAGTTATTTACATCAGTTGAAAACATTTCATCCTCTATTCCTTCTATTTCTACCATTGCTGCAGAATTTCTGTCTGTTATATTTGTCCAAATGTCTTTAATAACCCCTGAGCTGTAGCCATCTCCATGTGGGCTGCTTTCACTACACACTTGTGTAGTTTCATAGTCTTTACCTTCTGCTTTTTCTTCCAGCTGAATACCACAGACAGATTCTAGTTTAGATTTTTTTTTGAAAACCAAAGTGGGCATTTCTCCTAATGTTCTAGCCTGCTGCTGGCAGGTTTCTTCTTGCAAAAACTCTAGAATTTCTTCATCTACGTAATTTGAAGACACTCTAGGAACTACATAATTAATATCTTCTGCATTAAATTGTGTGGATTCTTCAAATGGAATATTTATAGTCTCATTGTCTGAACGTGTTTCTTCCGAGTGTGACCATGGACTACAGGTTCTTGTTGAAATATTGGAACAGTGTTCATTTTCATCAAAGGCACTATTTTTGGTCCATATTAGCAATCTAGACTGTGTTTTTCCAAGCATATTAGCACTGCTACTAGAATCTGCATTTTCGTTTCCCAAGTTGAGTGTTTCAAAAGAAAATGGTAAAACAGAATTACTGCATTGCACTTCAAACACTGAAAAACAAGAGTTTACACCAGACCCTTCATTAATATCTGAAAAGAGCTCTTGATTGCCAGCAAGCATGTGTGAATTAAGCATTGTGCTGTCTAAGATAGGGGAGAGTCTAATAGGAGAATCTCCTCCAAAACTTTCCCCATCTGCATCACCAGAGCTAGATGAACAGCACTCCCAAAATTGAGCTAAATTACTAAGGTCTTGCAAGAACCACCCTTCAGCACCAACAGAGCTGGTTGAATCTGTCCATATTGCACTTTCCCCTTGCAACTCCATTCCATCTAACACTATGCAACATTCTGCCTCAAAATCAGTTTTCTCTTTACTTTTTTGTCGAATCATATTCAAAATCCGACTTTCCCCTTGCATCATATCTGAGGCACCAGGATCCAACATGGATTGATCAATATCCACTTCATAGAAGTGTGTTAGTTCTGACAGATGAACATCATCCAAATATTTGTCGTCCTCTGCTTGAGAACATATTGAGGTCCCAGTGAGTTCAATATCCTCATTTAGAACTGCAGGCATTTCTACAAAGTGACCATCAATGAAAGTACCTGCTGCGAGGTATGTTTTATGAATATTATTGTTGCTAATACAAAGACCATGCACTGATTCAGACAATTCTTCTACGGCCTCTGATGTTATATCACATGCATCTTGTCTGTTGCGGTACGTAGTCTCAAGCTTGCTTTTTCTGCTCAGAGGAACAAAATATTCTGTAATCGGCTCAGTATACCACAAAGGTTCTTCTTTATATTCCTTTTCATTTCTGCTGTTTAAATACAAATCTTTTCCATCATTACCACCAGCTTCTTTCCTTCCAATTTCTTTTAATGGTCTTTTACCCCTTTTGTACAGCTGTTTGATGGACCCACTGCTACTGCTGCTGCTGCTTCCACTATGGATTTTTCTGTCAACCTTTTCACCAGTCTTCACTGAAAGTCTGCTTTGCCCATTACGCCCCTTTTTATTTCGAACCTCCCTTGTTTTATGTCTTACTTTAATACATTTCATTGATGCCTTGTATTCACCTTGATTCCCACTTGAACTTGAGCCTGCTTCACTGGAACCAGAAGACCAAGAGCGAGGACGTATCTTTCCCTCAGACTTGTGTCGAACTTGCTTTTTATATAAAGCAGGCTTATCTTCAACAGTGCCATTACTAAACTTGTTCTCCTTCTCATTTTTATTTTTTTTTTGCTGGGTTCTTTCATGTGCAGCGGCAGATGCTTTGTTACTTCTCTCTTTAGTTACTTCACTTTCGCTATTGCAGTCCTTCGGAGAGGATGTATCAGTGCTAGTTGGTGGAACAGTGGATGAAGATGAGGAGCTAGAGTAAGAACAAACTTTGGATTTATTCCATACGGTCATAATTTCTTGCAGGCAAACTGGCTTTTCAGAAAGAGGAGGAAATGCTTCATAATACCTGTAAAGAAAAAGGTGACATTTAAATTCAGTTCACATTTACTTTTTTAAAACCCAAAATATATACCAGTCATTGTTCATTCTGTTCAAATGCAAATGGAAAAGAAAGGGGGTGGGGAAAAGAACTTAAAAATACACATAAAATGATATCTAGATGTAGACTATATAATGGGTCCACACCTGAAATGTACTGAATACACTTAACTCCCTATGAAGCCATCACTGATTGAGGATACTCAAAAGTATGAAGATTCATTCATCCCCAAAGTTATCTGGAAACATAACATTTTACTAAGGACTTTTAAGTTACCTACATGGAATTTAGGATTCCCTTACTGAAATGGCACTGGTGAATGTTCTCAAGAACACTGACAAATTCTGAAATCCTACACTTCCTACACTTCTAGAAGTACTTTTTGATCGCTCTTTTTTTTTATTTTTAACAAATGCAAATTATGACATATGCAGAAATCAAAATGCATGCCAGTGGGTGAGAGCTTTAAAAAATAGTCTCCAGACTCCCAACCTTTGACAACATATCTAAAGCAAAAGGGCGCCTATACATGTGCAGTGAGGCTGCTCCGAAGTGCTGTAATCACCGTATGTCAGAACAGACTCGATTAATTGAGTCAGCTGGAGCATAGTTCTAATTGTGCTCCAGCAGACTTCAGAGTCTCATGTACTAGCATCCCCGTGCTGAAAAATGCTGGCAGGGGCATTTTAACTAAAGCTTGTTTGAGTTAACTTATTGTGATCAATTGTAGAATCATAAAATCCAAAAAGAGTCTTTAAAGCCATTGCAATGAAGGCACATTGTTCAATCCCCCGTGATGTTTTCTCCTATATTCAAAGTGGCCTACCATTAACAAAAGCCACAGTATTTTGAGGGATGTTTAAGTAACTATGTACAGGATAACAAACCCTCTTCTTTAAACCTAATGAATTTAAAAGAAAATAATTAAATGGGCACAGCTACCTCAGCATTGTCTATGCTAGCTAAATATTTATTTGGAAAGTTCTCCAGCACATAAGGCTGAAATAAAATCATAAAAAACAGGGCTGGAAAGTCCCTCAGGAAGTCATCTAGTCCATCTGCCTGTTCAAGACAGTATCATCGCTGTTGGAAAACAACCGAGATAAATGTTTGTCTAACTGACTCTAAAGTAAGTTGCTTTCTTTTGAATTTAGAAGGTACAAATGTTGCTGCTCTACATATACATATTGAAATAAATGTATTTTGGTGATCACCCATTCAACTATAGTCAAAACTCTATGAGATCCAGCAACTGAGATAATTAGCAGTGAATTATGTTGATTTGCCTGTTACCGGAGTCTATTTTCCAGATGTTGAGAAGCATTTGTCCAACCAAAATTAAGAATCATGGTGTACGTTAAATGTTATTTTCCCCACTTCATGCACAATAGTGTGATCAATTTTATCTTATATCTTGAAAAGATGAATTGTAAACCTAATGACACTCCTGTCAAACTTTTTTTTACCTGTTACAATTTAACTGAAAAGCTGCTTATGCTCACTGCAATTGAAAGATCAGATAAAAATCATATTTCCATTTCCAGTGAAGTCAAATTCAAACCCCCCAATTTCATAATGAGGTGCTTAGTATACCTGATTGTGAACACCTTGTTTAGTTGATTGCATGGTTTCTTTTTTTTGTTATGGAAGATAAAATTACCGTAGAATATGGACATAAAACATGTTTACTCTGGAATAATTTACCCTGGATTCTATTTCAGAGTAAATGTGCTACAAGGTGGCAGTGACATAGCTAGCCAGCTCATTCAAGCTCCATGCCTGAAGTAAAATTATCACAATGCCAGGCCACTTGGAAGCAGGACAGCCAGTCTGCATTGAACAAATGGCCATCCCAGAGTGAAACTGATAGTGATAGTAGACATATAACAGATTCACTAGAATTTTTACACTGGAGAGTAGCATTTCTTTCTGAATAACTGCCGTACATCATGTGTCTGCTCTACTTATCCAGAGTAACAGAATACTCCAGAGTAATGCTTCACAAAAGCACCCATAAGAGACAAGGAACTGTAATTCCACAAATTTGGCTTGAGGACAAAAAGACTGGCATTGAATATGCAGTCAGTTCAGCACTTTAATTGGCCTAGTTGATGTTGTCCCCTTACCAGAAACTAAAAAAAAAAAAAGCATATTAAATACAATAATATGGCTTCAAATTAAATTCGGAAGTGTCAAGAAATATCAGTCTTGATTCCCATAACAAAAAATGAAGTTGGCCTCCCAATGCAAATATTTAATAGACAAAATACTGTATGCAAAATGGAACATATTTCATGACACTTAAATGAACACTACAATAATTGTAATGTTGCATTCTTTTAAACCATCATATTTAATAAGGCATTAAAAAAACCACACACACACACACATACATTTCCACTTGATCCTTTGCTGTAGGAGATAAATCAGCCTCAGGAGACAAAGAGCCCTCTAACTTTTTGTGAATCTTCTCGTCTGTACAAAATAAAATCCCAGAAAGCTTTATAGTGGAATTCAGAAAGTTATAATACATATTAACAGTACTAAAAAACCCAGAGGATTTATACTTTAAGGTATTACAGTAATATGGAGCAACTTTTTAACTTAGTGCAACAAACTTAAAGTCTGTGACCCTTCTTTAATGTTACATACATCAAGAAGTTTTCTACATCTAATTAATCTCTTCACCATAGATAATTGAATACTAGCTTCAGACTAAACTCTAACTATGCCCTTTTCTTATAAAACTTTTTACTGTACTTAGTTAAGTTTCTTGTTGAGGCCCTAAACCTCTCAAAAAATGTACACAAGCGATTAGACTTTAATTATGCCCATTTATTCAAGACAGAATTGCTGTAAGTTTTGATAGCTAATCCCTTACGTATTTCAGTGGGGAAATTAAGCTTCACAGAAGTTGGAATAATTTTTTGGATTGCGTGAGGAAAAAAACAGAGGGAGGGGATTTCAGTTGTGATGGCTGAGTATAGCAAAGGTTACTGAACCTGTAAAAATGTAAATAAATAATCTATAAAAAACATTACTTTTTATTCTTGCCAAAATTAATCTTTTTATTTGATTAACACTTCTAAGTCAGCTAGAGGAGTTCATTGCAAAGCATTCTGTAAAAGTTAAAGGAATGCTTCCTTTTTAATTAAGGATTAATTCTGGATTCATTTCTTCTGCGTGTTTTTTTTTGGTTTTTTTTTTACTTGAAGGTACATAAAAATCATGCTTGAAACAGTTAAACTCTTTGTTTCAGTTCTGAAAAACATACTCAAAGAAGTTGAGGTCAAATTAGTTAATATAAATCAGTGATCCTAATCTGGGGAAAACCACACTCCATTCCCTACTCCATTCCTGGTACCCACTCTTTCCCCAGGCTGGGATCTCCAGGAGTGGAGCAGAGGGAGCTCTAGGGCAAAGTTCCCAGCCCCCTCCCCAAGTCAGGCAGTGCCTAGTTTGGAAAAGAGGCAGGGACTAACAGCTGCTCCAAGGATGGAAGAAGTAGGGCAAAGCACCCTTCTAGGTCCCCAAAATGAGGACCCTGGCGTGGGGAGCGGGTAGGAAGCAGACAGCAGCTGCTCCTCTGCTTTGCTCCCAGTTTCAGAAGGGCAGGAACTGGGCTTGGAAAGGCTCTCACTCAGCTTGCTTCCCAACACTCCCAGCTTTTATACTGCCAGGCAATGGGAAGCAAAGCTCCCACCTCTTCCCAAAACCAGGAACTACAGGGAGTAGTGTTTGCTGCTCGTTTCCTTCCAGACCAGTCTGGCAGGGGAAAGGAACTGAACGGCAAAGTCCCCAACCCACTTCTCATTCTGGGGGCTCCAGCTCAAGAAGCAGACAGGCGGCTTACAGCACTACCATCGCTCATCTAATAGTGCCCCTGGTTTGCTTCTCACCAGAGTCCCCAGAATGTGAGAAGCCAGCATGGGAGCGGCTGGCAGCGGCTCCTCCCCTCCCCTCCCCGGCTGCGGAGAGGCAAGAACAGTTGCTCCCTGTGCATACTCCAGACTGGGGTGACTCCTAGCTCCTGGGAGGAGCCAAGCTGGGAGAAAAAGTACAAATGTTTATTTTCTTGGTAAAAACTCCCCCAAGATGATCTTTTTGCTTGTTGGAGTTCGGACCAGAAATTTTTGTACACTTTTATTTATTTATTTTTACCAGGAGACTAATGATTCTCCAAGTAGGACTGTACATGGCCACTATGGAATGTAAAAGTAAAGCAATATAAAACTGGCCCATACGTGTGCATTTGTTGCATAGCTGTTGAACTTTAAAGCACTTCATTCTTACTAGAAAATTTCTAGAGAAAAAAGCAATTTTATTCCTTCCTGTAATCCTTCTGGTACCAGTTTCATCCCCAGTGAGACTTCATATAGACTTCAAATCATAAATCTCAACCCAACTGAAGTGGGTTTTCACAGTATAATTGTTTGGCTTCAATTTGAATTTAGTGACTGATTCTTAAGACACTGCCAATGATACACAGAATAGAACAGAATACAGCACACATTTTTGGAGTGCAGTGCAACAGGACTAAATATTCACTAAGGCATACACATATGATTGAATACATATACAAATGAATAGCTGTTCAAGAAGTCCCCTATAGCTATTTTCAGGTAAACTAATGTACATGTATAAAAAGTGTTAATTTTATTTTCAAAATGCATGCCCTACTTAAAAGAGACCACAGTAATATAATCAAACCATCTACATCAGAAAACCCTGAAGGTATACATTTTACAAACAATTTCTTCAAAATGTTCAGTATAATTCTCACCTTGCTTACTCTGAATATCTTTCAGTCTGGAGCAAAGCTCCTCCACTAAAGTTTCAATTCCAGAGCTCTGCATAACAAAAACACAAAACTCAAGTTACTAAGAAGAGATTTAACTTTTATAATGATTTCCTAAATTAACAATGTATTAAGCACATCTAGTCAGTCATGAATTTACTATTTTTTTAAATGTACAAGTACCCTTGTAAAATGAAACAAGTAAATTCAGGGAAAATAGTTTTTTCTGATTGCAAAGGTCACAGTGCACAACTTACTGTAGTATATTTGACAGTTTACCAATGATATGTTATATATACACTCCATATGTGACACTGTTGAGTAGAATTATCACAGTAATGGACTAATTAATAGATCACTGGGATTTATCACTTGAAGAAGCTGAGCCTGATCTTCTACTGCACCTAAAATATTTGTTAGAAAGTGACAATTGTCCAACAGAAGAAAAAGCAATAAAACGACAGTAGAAATTAAAAGACTGAAGAGTGGAAGTGATCTTTCTTTAAAATTCTTACCTTAATTCAAGCCCTATGCTATTACTCTTATAATTTAAAGCGTCTGTACTATGGTTAAAGCACCTCCTTCACCCTGTCTTTTCTTGTTCTTGTATACTCCATCCATTTTTCCTTATAAGTTAAAACAGTAGTATAGCATATTTCCATCAAGCATCTACTCAGACAACATGCTTTCGTGTACCAATGGGGAAAGAAATGTGAGAATCAAAATTTGTTCTGGACACAACCCCACAGTGTGAAATGGTTTTGCTTTGAGATGAGCGAACACAAAAGCATACACAGAAAAATATATTTGATAAAAATATATTATCATTTTGAAGCCAAAAATTTAAATTTAGGGATGACATGTTGCAATTAATACATTCAGAGGCAGAAGGTTGGAACTGTGATAAAAGCAACCTATAGGGGGCTGTAAGAAACTGTAGGATTAGGCTCTTCACATCACCTTACTTACAGCTTCTTCCAAGCCCCTCTTCCAAGCCCCTCTAGCTTGCTTTTCCTATTACAACTAAAACCTCCTTCCCCCACAAAATTTGAAATTGCTGTGATTTATACAATACAGCCTCCTAAAGCTACCAAAGATCTCTTCATTGGACTAAAAAAATCTTTCTAAACATCTGTGTATGCATTAAATAGAAAGAAATAAATTTTACTCCAAAGATACTATAAAACAAACAGGGAAATGAGTGATGAAAAGCGAATGCAAAAAGTTCCATACTTGCCTGTATCTCAGTGATGTTATAGTACATTTCTTTTTAAAAGTTTGTATGTACACACACACACACACACGTCAATTGCATGAGGAATGAACATGGCACGGGAATAGATGATGGTAGCAACACACAATAAAATCTTATGAGGGAGGAAGGGAAAGGACCAACATATAAAATAAAGAGTTTTTCCATTCTGAGACAGTAATACTAATTCAGTGTACATTTTTAAATTTGTCATTTATTACTTGTAGTTAAATGACAAAGCAGTTTTCTAATCTTAGCTACATTACTGAATTGTTTGAATGTGCTAAATGAACATTCACCTAACTTGAGATGACTTAGCAATATTGAACATTAGAACATGTCTCCTGCATTAACATGAAACACTATTAAAAAAACCCTGAGTAGGATGCTAAATATGGACAGCATGTCCTAGTTGCCTTCAGTTTAAACATGTACGATCTACAAATTATTTCTTTGGGAGAGAGAAGTGGGGCTAGAAAAGGAAGAGAAGGAGCTGGTCTTTTCACTGTTTTCAAGAATGACTAAATGAACAACTGGCTCTGGGGCACACACAAATCTACGTAAATTAAAATGACTGCACTAACCTAGACACAATTGCACATAAGAAACAGATAATATGCTCACCATTATGTTGAAGGAGCGAAAAGTTTTGGAATCAAACACTTCATTTCCTCCTGCATCACGAAACTAATACTTGAGTCAGCTGACATACTGCATGCTGTCCTGCACAGCAATCCTATGTAGCTAGCACTAGGTTTAAAAAAAAAATAAGCCCACTGTGCAGAATGTCAAGCCTCTAGAGATCACTTATTTAACAACTTATTGCAGTATGTCAGACAGGCTACTGCTTAATGTAATTATGCCTCAAACAGGCTAAAATGCACGCTAATATTCTTTTGCTGATCACGTGATTTAACAGGCCATATTAAACATGTGATTTTGGCATTTCGTTAGCACCTTTCATCATTACACCCTAACCTCCAAAGCGCATGTAACATTAAACACACATTACAAATTGTGTCTCTGAAGTTGTTTTTCTTAATTTTAAAATTTAACACAAACAACATAAATAAAGAAAACCTTTAAAAGTATGTCAATGTGAAAACACAGAACCTAAAAGCAACAGCATTTGCAGCAGCATCACTGGAAATGTAAGGCTTTCAATAATCTCACTAAAATTAATGAGATTTACTTCAGCTTTCAATTTTCTGTTTTCTTCTCCTTCCATAGAATGAAAGTACAGTATCTTGCACACATTTTTGTTAATTCTGCATTTAGTTTTGTGCAATCCCAAACCAAGCACTAAATTTTTCTCCTGTTCTAATGCTACACAGGATCCCTTTATCGCCCCTCCTCCCACCCCAATTTTACTCCCCACTTTCCTTATTTCTACACTGCTCTACCAAAGGATCTACTTTTTGGCACTACAGCCACTGGTTCAAGGCTAGACTAGATCACGTAAGGCTGGGTGTCATATTACTAGCAAGAGGGAAATGATGCCAAGATAAATTAAGCCTCTGAAGTTACCCAAAGTGGAAAAATAAGCAATCATTCTGAGTACTTGTTAGATAGAGTTCAGTGACTTTTATCCTACCAACCTACCTCTTGCTTATTAAAAAATCCAGAGCCAATAAATAACTATTTCACATAATCATAGACAGAAAACAATTAAAGGCTACAATAGGCAAAAGTAGACATCTCTGAGTTTGGCTCCAAATTCTCATGTTACTCTTACTCTTCACTCACACTCTTCCTTTCCGATATTCCACTGTGATATGCCCTTTTTAGCAGCTTACACAAAAAGGGCAAATCTGGTGCAAGTTTTGTGCAGTTTTTAGTTTATAGAAATATATAGCATCTGCACTGTAAAAAAATTAGTAATGTGCACACATATGCTGTATCAGTGAAACATTCCAAGGTGCTCCATTCCCTTTAGATAAATGTAGCAGGCTTCAGACCCTCATTTCTTAAGTATGTATTCTGCTGCTCAATAGAGAGAAAAAATGATAAAAGCACCATTTGAAAGAGAAAGAGACTGAAAATTAATTGGAGACGAAAGTTAAAATTTGATTATTTAAAAAATAAAGACCATAACTGTTGTTCTTTTTAAATAGGTGTTTATAAATTTAAAATATTGATTTATGAAGACACAAGCAACAATTACGGATGCCAAGTTCCAGCCTATTAAATAGTAAATTGTCAGTGTTACAATGGGAGGCAGCAGAGATTATGCTAGATGTCTGCAGAGCTTTATTTAGTCAGCGGTTGCAAGAGACTGGGTCCCATGAAGTAGCTGAAGATTTAACTCCAGGTTAAGTATACCAACAAGAGTAGATTTACTAAGGTTTACTAAGGTAGAGTAATTACCATCCGGCAGTTTAGTGTTTTTCCCTTGAATTCTGGTGCCACATCAGGATTTTTTCAGTTTCTACCTTAAGGAACTTAAGGTATCATGGGTCAGGACAGACAGCTCTTTGTTCCCTCCTCTTTGCTATTTAATCCTTGTCTATGTTCTCCAAATGGTATGATTTGTCTGTAGGATTGGGCTTTTCTATTAATAGGACAATTCAATAAAATGGATACTAACTGAGAATTGTACAATGAGCTATGCATTATTCAAAAGATAAACACTTGTAAAAGTTATTTAAATTAAATTTTGCATTTGTGTGCGTGTGTGTGTAACAGATTTTCGTTTAGCTAGTTACAACTTTCTCTTCCAGGAGAAGCAAGAAAGTCTTTCTGTCCTGCCCTGAACTGTGTTCTTGCCACTTCTTTGTCTTAATTAAAGGAGGACCAAATCTTTTTGAAATTTGTGATGCACTATTAGTGCTTAGTTTCATAGTGCTTAGGGTTGGAAGGGACCTAAACTGATCATCAGGTCCAACCCCCTGCCCCAGCCAGGAATGAATGTCCGGGTCATAACACCAAAGCCAAATATCTGTCCAGCCTCCTCGTGAAAACCCCCAAGGTAGAAGAGAGTACCACCTGCCTTGGGAGTCCATTCCAGAGCCTGGCAGCCCTATTATGGCACTCCATTTTATTTTAACTGTTGATGATAATGGTTTTAAAAGCTACTCTGGTATTCCTATGGATTAATGACAGTATTTACTTTTAAGATGTACACTGAAGTAATCCCTCATCTTTGTTTTCAGAGTCTGTCACTTCAAACAACCCTGAAGTTAAGACAAAGTAAAAATTCTCAGTTTCACTTTGTGACCATGCAAGGGACATTCCAAACAAGAATGGTCTGTTAACTGCAGCACACCAGATTGCTTTTCTTGGCATGTGGCCTGTCACCAAGTGTAGGATTAAGCAGCTGTTGTGTATGTATCAGCTGTTAAGCCACGTGAACTGATTCAGGCACAAAATGTGATTCACCACAACTGTATATTCATTGCTATACTCCCTCTGTCAAATGTAGACAGTTTGCTAGATAAAGAATCCACAATCTCTATTTCTTAAATTCTGATGTTTCCTACAGAATACAACTTAAACTAATACTATAATATACCACTATATATACTCACAGTTTTCAGCACTTAACTGCATTGCAAAATATTCTTATAGGGTTTGAATAAAGTCAATGCACAGGTTAGGATATATTTGTCTGAGCTGACCTGAAAGTTTGTTTTCTTCAAACAGATCCTTACAATCAGGGTATCAAACATATTTGGCCTGGCAAACTAAATGAAGATCACCGGGCTGGCCTGCAGGCTGGACTGGGACCAACCACCTGTGCATCACCCTTGGCACCAGGTCCAGCCTGTCCACTGCATGTAGCACGCACCAGCCCTGGGGCTTGCTGTACCTGCAGCACCATGGGACTGGTAAGGAGTACGTTCTGCCTGAAGCACACGGGCTGAACCCAGCACTATAGCCAGTACAGAGGGTCAGTTTGGGATGCTGCGTGCTGCCCACACCCCAGACCAGCAGTGCCACATGTAGGTCTGACTCCAGCCCACAGGCAGTGAGCACCAGGGCTGCATGCACAACAAGCTCTAAGGCCAGTGCATGATGCAGGCAGTGTGGGTGTGCACGGGTAGATGGACTATGTATGCTGAACACTGCATAGGGGGCTAGCATAAGGCACATGCTGCATGGGGTACCCTGTTGGAATGGCCCTGTGCACTTGGTTCCAGCATGTCCTGAGCCAGACTGGCTCCAGAGCCAACATGCAGGGCTGGTCTGGCAGGACACCACATGCAGTACGCACCTTGGACTGACTGTGTGCAGGGTCCACAGCACTGTGTCCAGCCCTGTGTGCAGGGCTGGGGCCAGGACCCCTGCATGGGGTTAGTCCAGTGACTCACAAGCCCTACATCTGACCAACCTCCCTCCCTACTGGTAACCAAGAAAAGCCCAACCTCATATACCAACTGTAGAAATTAAGTCAACTCTATTTTCTTCAACTACAGGTTGTGTTAAATATACTCTGAAAATCCCACTGTGGATTTTTCCCTCAGCTAGTCAGGTAAGCAATTTATACCTAAGAATTCAATTAACAACTAATTCATTCCTTGGGTGTCAACTGCTTTCTTTGGGCAGGCTACTTGAATAATTTGTTTCCAGTCACAGAAAGGAGGTTTTTAGATGAATGATATTTTTCATTTTCTCCGACATGATATAGTCCACAAAACTGAGAAAAGAAATTTTCAAATCGGGGTACCTCCAGGGTACAAAGCAGGATCTTCTTTTAAATAGGGACATTGAAAATGAGCTATCTATTAAAGGGAGGAGAGATCTTTTGTCAAAAAGAATGGAAGGCACTGCACTAAGCCATAGACAAGCAGCAACTCCTACGATGGTGTCGACACGGAGTGCTGCCAGGGCCCCTGCCCTGGGGGCGCAGCCTACCCGGGCTTGTCTGAGGCCTCCACCCAGACAGTGCCCATGGGGGGCTGGTGTCCCGCCGCACCCTGGCCTGCGAGGGTTGCCCAGCAAGGCCTGGGGGGGCAGGGATTGGGGACCCCCACACCTGTCCTGCAGGCACCTGCCTTAGGGTACTGGAGGTGCAGGTGAGGGAGCTCCAAGAGGAGGTTAGCAGGCCGAGGGGAATCACGGAGACAGGAAGAAATTGACAGCTATTTCCTTTCCCTGCAGGGTCACACACCCAAGGAAGAAGCACTCTGGGAGGTGCCCTCCACTGCAGAGTAGCAGACAGTCACCTCCAGAACCAGGGCTGCTCATAACACAGCAGTACCAGTTCCTCCAGTCCAAGTGGAGAACAGGTACAAGGTCCTGGCAACTCTGGAGGAGAAGGAAGGAGAGGAGGCAACCGGAGAGGAGGCAACTCCATGCTCTCCATGTTCTGAGCAGGCCGAAGGAGCTAAGCAGGCCAGGAGGAAAAAGTGTTGAGTGATCGTCATAGGTGACTCCATCCTGAGAGGTACAGAGGGCCCCATCTGTTGCCAGGACCCTCCGACACGCAAGGCCTAGTGCCTACCTGGAGCAAAGATTCAGGATGTGAAGGGGATGATCCAGGCCGTGATCCAGCCCACCGATTACTACCCCATGGTCCTAATCCATGTGGGTACTAATGATGTGGCCAGAAGAAGCCCTGATCACCTGATGGCGGACTACCACGCTGTGGGGGGGGGTGCTGAAGGAGATAGGTGCACAGGTGGTTTTCTTTTCTGTCCTACCAGTGAACGGACATGGAAAACAGCATGCAATGTGCATCACGGAGACCAACTGGTGGCTTCGGGAATGGTGTCTCAAGGCAGGCTTTGGCTTCCTCGACAATGACCGGCACATCACAACAAGAGACATGCTCGGATGGGATAGGCTCCACCTTTTTCCCCCAAAGGTGGGCATGTGTTTTCTTCTAGGTTGGCGGATCTCCTCCGGTGGGCTTTAAACTAGGCTCGTTGGGGGAAGGGGAAGACGAGGGCAGAGGAAGCATTGGACTGCCAAACCAAGCAACACCCACAAGTACAGCCCAGCCTAGGCTGACGAGCAGAACATATACCCAGGTAAGCAACAAGGGCTGGGGTAATGCTGAAAGTAGGGGGCCAGTGCACACATCCACAGGAGGCCTCAAATGCCTCTACACAAGTGCTTGTAGTATGGGAAACAAGCAAGAGGAATTTACGCTCCTGCTAGCCGACACCAACTCAGACATAGCGGGGATCACTGAAACATGGTGGAACCCAACGCATGACTGGGCAGTGAATATCAAGGGTTATAGGCTGGACAGGAGGGATAGGACAGGGAGGAAAGGTGGGAGCATGACACTCTACATTAAGGAGGAATACACATCCTCGTCAATTAGCACAGAGTCAGAGGAGGGGCACACGGAAGCGCTCTGGGTTAGAATACAAGGCAGTCGTGGGGAAAGAGACTTAACGATAGGGGTCTACTACAGACCACCCAACCAAGGGGAAGAGCTAGACCAGGAATTCTCAAGTCAGCTCGTGGAAGTAGTTAGGTCAAAGGATATGGTCATCATGGGGGACCTGAACTTTCCAGACATCTGCTGGGAAGAGCAGCCAGCCAGGTCTGACTGCACATGTAGGTTCCTAGTCAGAATGCCAGGCCTCCATCTAACCCAGGAGGTGCACAGCCCCACCAGGGGAGACACCTTGTTGGACCTGGTGCTGGCCACAGGTGACGAACTGGTGAGGGGGCTGCGGGTGCTCGACCACCTGGGCGACAGTGATCATCGCCTGCTGGAACTCACCGTCCAGCGCAAGGTAGGAAAGGCCTACAGCAAGGCAGCAGCCCTAGATTTCAGGAGGGCGGACTTCAATGAGCTAAGGAGAATAGTCAGGGAAGCACTGAGGTCCCGGAGGGGAGGGGAGGGGAGCCAGGTGTCCAAGGAGAGTGGTCGCTCCTTAAGGAGAGGATCCTCCA
>NW_017728948.1:21237603-21273364 GCF_001723895.1 Crocodylus porosus
AGTCTTCCTGGACTTTCAGAAGGCCTTCGACACTGTCTCACACCCCGTTCTCATTAAGAAACTGGGGGACTGTGGTGTCGACACCCACACAGTCAGATAGGTCACTAACTGGCTGGAGGGCCGCACCCAGAGAGTGGTAGTGGATGGGTCATTTTTGACCTGGAGGGATGTGGGCAGTGGGGTTCCACAGGGCTCGGTCCTTGGGCCTGCACCCTTCAACATCTTCATCAGAAACTTGGACGAGGGGGTAAATAGCACCCTGTTCAAATTTGCTGATGTGGGGGACAGTGGGCATGCTAGAAGGGAGGAACAGGCTGCAATCAGATCTAGACAGGTTACAGGGATGGGCGGACGAAAATAGGATGGGATTCAACACCAACAAGCGTATGGTGATGCACCTGGGGAGGAACAACTGGCACCATACCTACAGGCTGAGGAACTCCGTTCTCATTAGTACAGAGGCAGAGTCATCCTTGATGCCAAGATGAACATGGGCCAGCAGCGTGGGGATGCAGTCAGGAAGGCCAACTGCACCTTCTCATGCATCCACAGATGCATCTCAAGCAGGTTCAAGGAGGTGATCCTCCCCCTCAATGTGGCACTGGTCAGGCCGCAGCTGGAGTACTGCATCCAGTTCTGGGTGCTGCACTTCAAGAGGGATGTAGACAACATGGAGAGGGTCCAGAGGAGGGCCACTTGCATGATCAGGGGGCAGCAGGGCAGACCCTACGAGCAAAGGCTACGGGACCTGAACCTGTTCAGCCTCCACAAGAGAAGGCTGAGGGGGGATCTAGTGGCCTGATACAAACTAGTCAGAGGGTACCAGCAGGTACTGGGGGAGTCCCTGTTCCCCCCAGCATCACCAGGTGTGACCAGGAATAACAGTCACAAGCTGGCAGAGGGTAGAATTAGGCTAGATATCAGGAGGCGTTACTTCACTGTCAGGGCGGCTAGGATCTGGAACCAACTTCCAAGCGAAGTGGTGCTGGCTCCTACCCTGGGGGTCTTTAAGAGGAGGCTAGATGATCACCTTGCTGGGGTCGTTTGACCCCAGTACTCTTTCCTGCCATGGCAGGGGGTCGGACTCCATCTGCTCAGGACCCTTCCGACCCTAGAAACTATGAAACTGTGGAAGCTGACTGAATGTGACCAATGAATGGCTCCCCAACAGAGTATTATTCATATCTAGACTTGGAAGAATTCAAGTTTTTTGTAATAATTTTGACAGATAATATCAATTTTAAGCATTTATTTCAGTTTTTATTGATCTAAATTAAATTAACAACATGAATATCTTCCACCCCTGGAATTGCAACCCCCCCCCCACCACTGAAAAAGCCAAGAAAACACCAAAATTTGTATCTTTTCTAACAAGTCTCTCTCTCCACTTACCAAAAGGCCTAACAAAGAGTGTTTGTGCCTGAAAGCTTGCAAAGAACATTTTTCCAGCTATTTAGTTAGGCTACTAATATCACATCTACCCAAAGATGTCCTTAGACCAAGACAGCTACAACAAACAACACCGTCTCCGCTTAGCAATCTCACCAGCAGTTGTTTCACCTCTTTTTGCAGTCTCTCTCCCCAGTTCTCTGCAGCTGAGCTGTTCCACTCTAGTGTCAAGAATTACCCAGTAGGATTCCCCACACAGCTGCTGCTGAATACTCTTCCCTCCCTTCCCCCACCTCTGGGTTTTGAACAGGGATTTAAGTAACCTGTTACCTCCCTCCAATCTGCTTCCCAGCACCTATGAACAAGCACCTAATTGCTTAATTGAGGCATCATTATGTCACTTGCTGTTTTCCCCTTTAAAGAGACCCACCTTTATATTCCAGCCTGAGACTCCAACTACAGATGCTTCCTCAGCCTGACGAAGGGTGTTTGTAACTGAAAGTCTGCAAAGAATTTTTCCAACTATTTGAGTTGGTCTAATAAAAGATACCCGATTTACCAAAAGAACCTCGTCTGCCTTCTGTTCTTCCCTGCTCTTTTTGATTAACAATGGAAATATTTTTTGTTGATCTATGAGCGTGTGATGAAATAGCCATTTATTGGCATTCACCGATAAAAACTGAATCCTGCGAAGTCTATTCATATCTCAGTACAGAAAACATGACTACTCTGCCCAATATTGTTCTATGTTCATAGGACTTGATTCTGGAGCTTAACAAGTAATGCTCGTACTGAATTTACTTATAAAATGAATGTTTTGACTGTTGTATAATATTAGGTCTTATTACAGAAAGCTCCTAGCCTTGAATAAGGAAAAACCCCACATCTGATTGGAGTGTCATTACTGGGAGACATGCTCCAATGTAAGGAGCAGAATGAGAATCAAAGGTTGCACTGTAAGACAGCAATCACTGGACCTGGCTTGTGAACATGGGGGGCTTCAGCAGGGGGCACTTGCCCATACCTCAATGGTAGCAGCTGGGTCCTTCAACTGGCTCACTGCCTGAAAATGTTGCCAACCACTGCTCTAAGACCTTGCTGGGTTAGAATAAGGTTGCTTCCCTAAAATCATGAGATTCAATTTGTTTAATACTTTCTTTTCGGAACATCAAACTATGCAGATTTAAACATTTTACACCCCCCCCCCAATAAAACCCTTTTAATGGAATATAAAGCGATGCATTTACAAAGCTAGGTCATGGAGTTTGCCTAAGCTGTATTTTCTCACGTACTGTAATTGCTATCCTAGGCTGGCTTCTGTTGTAGCCATCTGCAATTACAATACTTTTTTCTAAAAAGCTGCTGAAAATCTGGGTGCACGTTATAGCTAAAGAAATACAACACTACTGTTTAGTGGTGAGCAGGGCATTGGTCCTGGGCATCCCTTGGGGAACTTACATCCCAGGGCTCCTGCAAGACATCTGTCTGGAGCTGGAGTTGCAGATGACTCACAGCAACCCCAGGGCCTGTCTGTTCCTGGCCAGGTTGCCACTGGCTCTCAGTAGCTTGAGTCAGAGAGCCCGTCCTTGGCTGGGCTGCCGCTCACTCAGAGCGCCCCATTTAGACAGCAGGCCGTCTGTCCCTGGCTGGGCTGCCACTGGCTTACAGCAGTCCAGGTCAGCAAGCTTGGAGCCCTGGCACAACTAGGCAAGACTCTGCCTCCTACTCCCTCCAGGGGTCACATGATACCATATTCCCCCCTCCCTCCTCTGCTGAGGGCACCAGATGAGGTTGCTTCACATTTGAGTGCCCCCTGCCCAAGCCTTTAATTTAAAGAGCTACTCCTGCTGCTGAGTGAGGAGCAGCAACTAAGGGGTTAATGGAGCAGTGACAGGCTCCCCCATCCCCTTACAGCTGCCAGTGTTTCATAGCTGGCTATCCTAGGCTGGCTTCTGTTGTAGCCATTTGCAATTATAGTACTGCAATCAGGGATGTGAGGTACATGAGAAGCTCATACTGTTTTTCACATTTAACAATTTGTTACAGTAAATTACTTATTGGTACTTTTGAAGGAAAAAAATATTTTTCTCTTCATTCCACCTTTCCAAAAGTAGGGTGCATGTTATATAAGAGAAAAATAGGGTATTAGTTAACATTACTTTTGAGGACCATAATAGCAATACTCACTTCATTCAAGTATTATTTCTTCCCCACCACCCCAAACCATCCAGTCCCAGATGGAGAACTGCCTTGTACTAAAAGGGCTCCCTTTTAGATAAAAACATCTAACAATCCAAGATCATACAGTCCAAAAGCCAAAGACTCTTCAGCAAAAAGATGCACCTCACATTACTAACACTGTCCCATTTTTAATTCTGCGTTGTCCAGGATAACACTGGAAACAGCAGGAAGATATCTATTAGGAACCTTGCTAAGCCTTAGGTTACTCATCACTTTATATGCCAGATTTTGAGAGACAGAGGTCACAGGGCTTTTTATCATCCAGGACAACCATTAGTCCAGCTAATTGACTTATAAAATGAAAGAGATGTGTGCAGGAACCACTTTCTGCTATGGAGGTCCCGGTTCATTATTCCTTTCCCCTGACAGACATAACATTAAAATAAGCAACTTTACCCAGAACACAACTTCTCTTTTGTATTCTTCCTAGTTATTATTAAAACTCTTATTTATCATTGTCATCTCCAAAACAGGCCTAGTATTCGTTAAATGAACAATGCTCCAAGCCCATTTCACTGAATCACTATGTTCCAGCTCCTAGCTGCTGCACTCCTATTTATTATTAGGGATTTTTTTGTTTGTTTGCTATAAAAAAAAAAAAACCACACAGATTTTCTCCTTTAAAGGAGAAAGATGCAGGAAACCACGGGTTTCCCCTTGCAGGCTGACAAAGTTCCAGCTTCCAAGGGGCTGTGGGGAGTGGGATGCAGGGGATGCCACATGGATGTGCACATGAACATACATGCATGTGTCCAGCAATACAGACAGGCAGTGGTGAAGAGCAGCTCCCCAGCTGCCTGCAGGTAAGTCTATGGGGAGAGAAGGGGCAGGAAGAGGGAATAGGTGACACACAAGTAGGGGGAAGAGATGGGACATGGGTAATTCAGGGGGGCACTGAGGCAGCCACAGTGAAGGAAGGAACAGGGCAGGGTTGGCAGCTGGAGTTAGGGGCAGTGCCCAGGGCCCGGACAGGAATGTGGTGCCCAGCTTGGAAAGCGAGATGGTTCCCAGTTGCTGCACACATTCCTGGGGATGGGGGCGGCTCAGTATTGTCACCACTGCGATCCCTTGCACCAGCTGTGACACCAAGGTGAAGCACCCTCTGCCAGCTTGGCAGCAGCAGGGGATCACATTTCTGTGACATTGCCCCGGCTGCTGCCAGGCAGGCATGGGGTGCTTCATCATAGCAGTGCAGCTGGCGAGGATCTCCCAGTGGTAGTGGCACAGAATCTTGCTGCCCTGTGCTGGGTCCCCGGGGGGGCAGCCCACAGTGGGCAGCCCACATCTGCCTCACCCCCAACAGGCTCTGCTCAGCTCCACTCCAGCTGTATCATCTGCTTTGCGGGGGTTGGGGCCACACTCTACTCCAGCTGCAGCAGCCACCGCCTCCTGCATGGGGCAACCAGGGGCTTAAGCACTGCTGGCTAGCTGTGAGTGGCACCTGCAGAGCAAAGGGCAGGGTCCTATACCCCACTCCAGCAGGGCTGGGTGGGCAGGGGATTGTGGGTCAGGAGCAAGGGGCCCCAGCAGGGCCAGGGAGCTTCAGGTGCAGAGTGAGGAGCACTGGCAGCGCTTGGGGGGGGCGGTGGGGAAATGGAGCCTTGAGTCAGGAATGAGGCAGGCCAGAGGGCTGAGAGTTGGGACTGAGGAGCACTGGTAGGGCTGGGGAGCTGTGGCTCAGGAGTTAGGGGCAACAGCAGGGCAGGGCTGCTCAGCACCACAAAGCAGCAGGGGCACAGCTGCAGCTGGACTTGTGTCCTGGTGAACAAAGGGGGCAGGGGGAGCTCTGTTTTGCCATGATTAAAAAAATAAACAAACAAATGCCAAAATATAGAGGTATTTAGAATTTATTTTATTATAATGATTGAGGCAGTGGTAGGCTTCTAAATGGCTTTAAAATTGAAATATATCAATAAAACGCTGTGTTTAACTGATACATACATATAGATCAGGATGGATTTGATTTAAAGGAAACTGATTTAAATCATGGTTAAAACCATGATTTAACTCAATGGTCAGGAAGACTCGATTTAATCATTGTTTTCTACAAAAAGTGCTTGTTGTTTGATATCTCTCATTCATTTAATTAATTGAAACATTGCACTTTTAGAGAAATGTAATGGCTTGACTGCATACATAAACTTGCAGACAACAGGGCTGAAGGGTAGGTAATAATCAGGTATGTTATCTCTCATCTCCATATACTGCTGTTAACTAGCATGTTACATCTGGAAATGAAAAACTCTCACTGTGCCTGAAGAAGACCATTCGTGCCCCAAAGTCTGCAAAGAACAATTTTTCTAACCATCTCATTGGTCTAATAAAAGATATCACATCTACCCAAAGAACCTTGTCTGCCTAGGATCTTTGGAGACAAATCCACAGTTTGAGAACTGAAACTAAGCATTACAGAGATGTTTAAAGGGATCTTCTAGACAGAGCATTTGGTCCCACTGGGTAGAGTGGTTTTCTTTAATCTTCACTAATCTATAGATGAGTCTCTGGGAACCCCATAAGACTGGGCCCCTAATATAGTCCATGGCCTGTTGTGACCCATTTATAAAATTTCTAAAATTTAATGGTGACGTGAATATATTGGTCTCAAATAGTATAAAATTAGAAGTTATAATTCCTGTTCCATGATGATATGTTTGATCTTTAATGCATCGTAAATTAAAATGATCTTTATGTAAATTTTTTTAAATAAATGCATCTTTAAAAAATAAATACAATTAAATAAAAAAAAAATCTGATTTAAAATCAGAAAAATCCATTTTTTAATTGTTGGTTGTTATCCACCCCAATATATATACATATTCACACACAAAACACACACACGTGGCGTTTCATTTTAAATTGCAGGAAAACACAGATATCAGGGGCTTTAATCAGAGAATTTGGGATTTTTAAACAGACAAAACCAGGATCCCTGCAGTTATTACACATTCCCTATGACCAACTTCCTTGGCACTCACGTGCCTAAATAATATCAGTGTGTGCACACTGCTGTCTTAACTTTTCTGATGAAGGTTCTGTAATCTGGAAAGAGAAGTCATTTTCTTCTTTCCAAAAGCCAGTTTTATTATTGCTGCAATCCTGGAGAGGGATCCTAGAAATATGTATTTATATTTCCTAGGAATATGAATATATTCCTTCTGGTTTTATAAAATGGAAATCTATCTAAAAAAAAAAAAGTAAAAATAGTGGGCTCTTTTCCTGCCAGTTTGGTCACAGGCATTGGCTAGTAGTCAGCCAAAATGTGGGCTGCTGTCCTCTTCTCTTTATGGCTCTCTACAGTGGAAAAGTGCTGCAAACTGCAACAGAGTCTAGAATCAAAGCCAACAACATAAGGGATGTCACTTTGCAAATCAAGGGAAGTAGTGTTAAAATCAGAGTGTGCTGTGAGCAGTCACGCATTAAGGGTTAATACTGTTTCTTGCCTGCACAGCTCTGTGAGCAGAGGGGTTGACACCTGGGCTCTTTCCCTGCTCTGGGTTGGGGAGAGGGCTGGGAGCAGATCATCCTGGGATGTTGGAGGACTGCAAGTTACTCATTTTAATCTCTGTTGAGCCAACTGAAATTACCTAATGAGCTAGGTAGTTAACCCTGGCCTGAAGAAGCATGAATTTTAAATGTCCTTAGTATAGTTTAAGTGTAACATGTAACTTCACTCTGAAGGTAGGTTTGATAATAGTCTTCAAATACCTAAAGGGCAATTATAGAAAGGATGCAGATGACTTTTCCTCTGTGACTGTAGGAGACATAGCTAGGAACAATGGCCTCAAGCTACAGCAGGGGAAATTTAGGCTGGGCATTAGAAGGAACTTTATAACTATGAGGGTGGTCAAGCATTAGAAAAAGCTACCTAGAGAAGAAGTTCTGGAATTTCTATCCTTAGAACATTTTCGGAAGGAGATTAGACAAATGCTTAACTGGGGATGATCCTGCCCTGAACAGGAGACTTGATCAGATGACCTTGCGAGGTCTCATCCAGCCCTACTTTCTTATGATCCTGTAAACTAGATTCAGCAGAAGTTGAGACAAAAGCCTAAAGGTAAAGTAAAGATCTGGGGCCCTGGCTAAAAATTTAATAAGGGAAGGAAATAACAGAAAACATAGGACGATATAACAATAGGACAATCAGAGAAAACAGAACAGACACCTGAAGTGTATATACAAATGCAAGCAACATGGGGAATAAACAGGAAAAATTGGAGGTCCTATTACAATCAGGAAATTACAATGTCATTGGGATAACAGAGATGTAGTGGGATAGTCACATGACTGGGGTATTTCATGGATGGGTATAATTTGTTCAGGAACGACATGCAAAGGAACAAAGTTGGTGGAGTTTTCCTGTATAAAGGAAGTATTCATGTTCTGAGGTTCAGTACAAAGTATGAGGTAGGCCTGCTAAAAAACTCTGCATAAAGGTTAGGGGAGAGAGAACAGCAAGGGGATGTTACAATGAACATCTGCTAAATGCCACCAACCCAGAAGAAGGGGCAGATGAGTCCTGCTTTAAACTAACAGCAGTTTCCAGATCACAGGACCTAGTTCTCATGGGAGACTTTAATTAGCATGACAACTGCTGGGAAGAAAACAGAGCAGTGCACAGAGCAGTACACAGCAGAATTCTTGGAGGGTTACTGGGAATAACCTCTGGGTACAGGTGGTAGAGAGGCCAACAAGTGGGGAAGCTCTTCTCCACTCACTCCTCCTAAACAGGGAAGACTTAGTTGAGAATGTGAAGGTTGAGGGTAACTTGGGCGATGGTGGCCGGGGGTGGGACAGAGGGGGAACTGCAGAAGTTCGTATCACTGTTGTACCTTCTCAGGATACATGAAAAAGGATATATTGCTAAAAAATGCATCTAGGACACTTACAGACCTTCCAAGCAGAGTTTCACAATGCAAAAACATATTCTTGCCTAAAAGGGACTTAATTTTTTGGAGATTTTATTATTTGAATCTCTAGTATTTGCCTGGACTACTAATCCTCCTCCAGTAAAAGAAAGATCAGCAGTATATGGTGGATGGCTGGATTTTTTTCTGCGTAAATCTTCTATGCACCACTCTGAAGAGGAGCAGGGGGAAAAGTGCACAAAGGCACTGAGTGCAGAAAATTAGCTCCTTATTGTATGCTGTGAAGACAAACAGTACTGACTAGTTTTCCTTCATCTGCTGTTTGGAAGCTGGTCTCATAATCCTGCTTTGGGATGGGAAAGAGATAGGAAATTGAGTTCATTTTTTTGGAGCGGGGGGGAATGAACTGAAATCTCTGTGGTTCTTGGGGGTGGAGGGAGAATCACAAAAGAGGCCAGCAGTCTTCCCCCCCCCCCTCGCAAAAGGGGCTAGGTTTGTCTCTCCTCCCCCTGCAATGATCTATTCTACAATGATCTATTTTACAAAAAAAGGTACTGGCCTGTAGCCCTGCTTCTACCAGATGGGATCCAAACAGGCAAAATATACCTGTGTTCCCCTAGAAATCTTAGCCTGGGACAGGATTCATGGTGGGCATGCACTGAGTGCCTTTAGATGTGGCACCAAGGGGAGCGAGTAGGGGGCCAAAGATTCTTTACTACAGGAGCGGCCAACCTGCAGCACAGGTGCCACCAGTTATACACAGCAGATTAGCAGGGAGCAGAAAGAGCAGACTGGGCAGGGGAAAGAGATCATCAGAGTGTTGCTCAGGAAGGGTGCAGGGCTAATTTATAGCATGCTTCCCAAAAAGGTTAGCCCTCACTGCTTTGGGGTTGGCAGCCTTTGTGCTGTGCCTGATGCCCTCCTACCCATGACAAGCTGGAAACTGTTGATGATGGCTATAATTATGATCTTCCATCTGATGCACTGCTTTTCTGCCTTCAGTTCCTTGGGGGGGGGGGGGGGGGGAGAGGAGAAGGGATGACTGCTTATTTCAAATCAAGTGTTTACCAATTCTGTCTGCTTCCTGTTGGCTTTATTATTTGCTCAGGAACTATTAGAAGCCTTATACTGCTTAGGAGAAAAAAAACGCTCAATCTTAAGATTTGTCCACAATAGAAAGTTCACAAATATAATTAAAGCAGTATGTCCACACAAGGGCATAATATTGGGAAAGGATACTTTATACAGTAAGTCTACTCTCAAAAAAGAAAGGAAACTAATTATACTGGTAATTCACATTTATACTTCTATAATAACTGAATTCATACCAGGAATACTACGACTATAAACACCCTGACAGGCTGAAAGCGGTATACAGAAACTGGATATATAAGCATCTCTCTCAATGGGAAAATCATGTCTACAGGGAATTCAATTTTTTTTGCTCTTCCATGAGTACCTGGTAAGGCAAAATCACTTAAGATGTCTAGGCATTACACAGGGCTTCACAAGCACAATCAGAGTTAGCCAAACTCTTCATAAATTAAGAAAGTTTAGGACAGGTCAATCTTCGGATGGGAAAGGGAAACTTGTACATTGCAGGCAATGAATTTGAGGATTCAGAGCCAGTTCCTTTGTGTCAAGTGCTCAAGAAGGAATCTTTGGGATAAGAAAAAGATCAATAGATTACCTGGGGAAAATCAAAAGATCTCACCACGCTTTTCAGGCACAGGGGCATGAAATACTGGCAAAACTTCTGTTTTCAATACACCCACACACAGGGAAATATACCTACATTTGCCCCTAACTAACAGGTACATTTGCTTTAAATCTTGCCTTAAATATTTGTGTGGTTTTGAAAGTATACTGCAATACAGCTGCTGAACTCAAATCCAGAGGACTGGTTAGCTAATGGCCATCATAAATAATTATGTACATTAACTTAGTAAACCACTTTGGGATATTACCAAACAAAGCAGCCTACATATTCCTGAATCTAGTCCAACGTTCATCAATAACAAGGATAAAACCACACTAGAGATGGTATAAACATTGCAAAAGCGAATACAAACCACCTTAATTAAAGATGTGCACAGTTAAAATGCCCAAATGAATTTAACTGTATGCCCCCGTCTTCCACTCAATAAAAATAATAGTTACAGTCAAAGCAATTTAGTATGTGGTTTGCAGTAGAAAAAGGTTTTTGCCCTCCATTTCCTATGTTAACATATGTTAATCTATTTTTTTAAACTATGTTAACATTTATTTTTTTGTTTGTTTGTTTTAGGTCTAACACTACTTTTAGGATACTTATAACACACCCATAGTGTTCCCTACCCTTACGTTAAGGACATATTTCAACTAGCTCTGTTTTAAGATAGGGGTTTTGGACAGGGAATTTCCTTAGTCTTTAAAAAATTTATTAGAAGAACTGAACAAGAAACTCATATAATGCTTTCAAGTTATTTCTAAGAGGGGTGCACTGATAAAGATTTTTTTGGCTGATACCAATGTTCGATTATTAAACAGCCATACTGGCTGATACTGATCCAACAGCTAGAGGAATGCAGCGCAACAGGTTGGAGAACAGCATCTGGCCAGTAAGTTGTGGGGGGGGAGAACGGGCATGGTGGGTTGCAGATTGAGGCCCCCACAGTGAGGGAGGGAGCGGGGCAGGGACAGGGGCCGCTCAGACAGGGTGGTGAATATTACCTTGGGGCCGGAAGCCGACGGCAGCTCATCTGGGGGATGCAGGGGGTGAGGAAGAGGAAGCAGTTCCCTGCCACTGCACACACCCCTGGGGAAGGTATGGGGGGGCATGTGCCCTGCTGGATTTGTGTGCAGGGCAAAGGCAGGCTGCCCACTGTGAGCTCGGGGCTGCGCCAGGCCTCTTCCTGATGGGGATGAGGGGCGGGAGCTAGGCCAGGGCTGCACTTGGGGTGTGCGGGGGCAGGGCAGATGGTGGTGCTGGGAGGTGTGGCTACAGGGTGGGCTAGACCTACCCCAAAATTCGCTGTAACCACCCCTCCCAGCACTGCTGCCTGTCCCACCCCACCCCCGTCCACCCTAAGTACAGCCCCTGGCCCCGAGCCCACAGCAGGCAGCCTGCCCTCACCCCGCACACAAATCCAGGGAACACATACCCCCACATACCTCCCTCAGGGGTATGCATGGTGGCAGGGAGCCACCCCCCCTCCATTCCCCTGGCAGGGTCACATTTACCATCCTGGCTGGGCAGCGCCTACCCTGCCCCACTCCTTCCCTCACTGTGAGGGCCTCTATTCATCCCCCACAACCCCTTCTGCCCCCAGACTTACTGGCTGGACTCTGCTCTCCAAGCTGCCTGGCTGCATTACTTGCCGCATGCATGATGCAGCTGTGCGCATGAATGTGGCATTTATCAGTGACACTATCATCTATACTGGCCAAAAAAAGCTGATTGCCAATAATGTTAATTTTCCTTTTAATTGGTGCCAACTGGTAAATCGGTGCACCTCTAATAACTTGAAAATGTCTACCTTAAAATGTTAAGAAAACAGTGCAGAATCACTGACGTTCCAGAGTAGCATAAACTAGCTGAAGTGCATTTGGGTCTTAGTGTGCAATGAACTTACTGGTTTAAAAGACTGTGTTAGTGAACTTTGCATTGTACAAGCGAGGATCAAGGATAGGTCAGTCCAAAACAGCTACAGTGCCTCAACTCCCTTGACAGTTATGTTTCAACATACACTGGAACCAAGATATCAATGCTTAGGGGAACCTTTCAAGTGCTCATGCACAAGCACGGATACAAAGGCCAGGACAGCTGTACCTAGTAATCTACCAACAAGAACTCTTTGTGTGTATGCAGTCTTTCTTAGACTAAAATAAATCAATTAAAACCTAGCATCTCTAAGTCTTATGCACAGAATTGCAATTAATTATACAGAAAGTTTGATATACTTGTGTTATTCTGTTCGAATTATTCAAGACAAAAAAATATGGACACAAGCTAATTTGTTTTTAAGGCAGACCCAGATTTCAATTTTAACAAAGTATCTAAATGCATTCTGTACTCATTAGTTTTGAGAAGGATAGTTGTATTTTTAAAATAATGCGAAGATGCCAAATACATGGATTAAGTGCAAGATAGAATGCAGTCTTAGCAGTGAAGTCATGACAAATGCCTCTACAAAAAATATTTTAATTAAAATTGCATTAACAATTAATCCAGGAAAAAGGAAGGAAAAATAGTTTGTAAGAGGCATTCCAAAAGGAGATGTAATTAAGAAAAAAAATATAAAAATTGGAGAAAATTCTTCTACAATGTCCAGAATCTGATTTTTCTACAGAAGCTATTTGCCAAATATTGAAAAGATGACAACTGCTTACTTTAGACAACAGTAAAACTCTTTGATTTTTTCCCACCAAAAAAACTAGAATCAGAGAACAAGAAACAGATAAAAGAACACTAGAATGGACTTAGGAGTACTTGAATTTTGTAAATGGTTTTGTGCCCCAAACAATACTGACTAAGATACTCAAGGTAGCAGAGATCATGCAGTTTCATTTTGAAAATTCAATTTACTAATATTAAATCAGTCTCACAGGAGATCAGCTTACCATATGTACTTGAATCCAAAGACAAGGTTTATTCTCCTAATCACCATTTGAGGGGAAAAAGCCTCATCTTAGATTCAAGTTGCCCAGGGACAGGGAACAGCTCAGCTCCAGCTTTGGCACTGGATGCAGGGCCAAAACAAGAGCTAAATTAACTGCCACCTGCCCTGGGCCAGGTAAATTTGTGCAGCAGGGTGAAGGCAAGAAAATGATATTTAAAGGTTTGCTTTTAAGAACTGAATTGTCGGTAAAGTAGATATTGCATTAAAACAATGGTCCAGGGCAACGGCAAGGGTTAACTGGTTTCTAAAAGCCTGGTTTTGACAAAATTTTCAAGGCCCACTATGTCAGACAAACAGACTGGGAAATTGAAGGCATGCATCACAATGTTCCCTGAAAACTCCAAAACATAAGGTGGCATTAGATCACAGTGACCAGCTGCAGAGCCCCTGGCATTTCCAGTTTTGGTGGATGGACCAAATTAGGAGGCTATGACATGACCAGATTAAAACACTGATAAATGACCAATTAAGATGTGTGCATGTGATGGGCTTGGCAAGCAAAGGAATAAGCTGACAGAATAGAACATGGACAGCGTGACAACCACAGGGTCCCCAAAGGGGGAGAACCCGTGGCCACCATGGACAAAGGGAACACCACCATGTCTCACCCACCCATGGGGGGGGGGCTCACCCCTTGACCTCCAAGACTGCTGGCATTAAAGAACGAATCACAGAGTAAAGTTCATGTACTGGCCAGACATACCTTCCCTCTCTGACAGCCTTAGGACTGGTAGATACAGAAATAGGGAGATTAATTTGTTTGCCTTGCCTACATTATTCTTATCTGCTTTCACTCTGTATCAATAAAATATGCCTATTATCAAATGGAAAAGGTTGTGGTCGGTCTGAGGGTTTGGGTCTGCCCAGAACAAAGCATCTGGGTCACAAATATATTGCCAACACAGGGGAGGAGGCTCACAGCAGGAAGAGAGAGAGAGAGAGAGAGAGTGAGTGTGTGTGTGTGTGTGTGTGTGTGTAAATGCATGTGAGAGCCTACAGTAGGGGAAGGGCATGCAGAGGAGACCTGCAGTGGGCCCGAGGAGAGTGCAGAAGACACTGTGTAGCCTGCTCCCCTGCCATTTACTTTGGCCTGATCTGGAGCTGCGCTGCTGTTCCTGCCTGGCTGGGCTAGGCCATGGCTGTTTCCCCGCAAGAGCTGAAGCCGCAGCTGCCCCAAGGTAAGTGGCAGGCAGGCCTGAGGGTGTGGTGAGGGTAAGGGGTAGAGCGGTCTGGCCCCTTGCCACAGCTGTGGAAAAGAGGGGAGTTAATTTAAGATGACCCCTCAATAACTACATTCTATACCAGGGTGCCCAACCTTTTTGAATGTGGGGCTGGATCATAAACTTTTTATCACCCAGTGGGCCAGCGAGCCATATTCAAAAGACCTCACAGGAAGTGGCATTACATCACCCCCACAAAATGAAAGTACAGTGTTTACTTTTGTTTCCCGTCGCAGCACCTCAGGCCTCAGAAAACAGCTTGGAGGGCTGCATGGCAGCCCGCAGGCCATATGTTGGAAATCATAACAAATTTATAAAAATTTCCCTTGTATAGAATCTAACTACTGGGCGGTCATCTTAAAGTCAAAGTCATCTTGGATTTGGGCAAATACAATAATTCAAGTTACATTCCAGTAACAGGAATTCTTTGAGAGGTGTGGTAATTCTCATCACATGGACACAAGTGCCTCAAATATTTGGAGCCCAAAGACTGCCTTAGCAATATGTATGCAAACTGCAAATTCTCTGCCTCACTGTGCTCTACACCAAGAATATAACAGCATGCTAAATTTCTTTCCACATGAAGAATAATAAGTTGTCACAGACTTTGAAGGAGAGGAACCAAAAAGGCAGGAAGTGAAACATGTATATAGACAACACAATGAAAAAGCCAACTACTTCTTCCTTCAAGTGCTTGTTCATAAGCACATTCCCACTGGAGAAACTCCCATGCAGTGCCCAGATCACTTGAAGATGGGTTTCCTGAGGCCTAGGTGAACCACCACTGAAATGTTACTTTACCAAACAGTCTCCATCCTTGGAGGCTTCCAAAATGGCTTTGTGCTTGGTAAAGGCATGCACAGAATTCCAGGTAGGGTCAATTCAGATATCAGGCAGACATTACTTAAAGCCAATGAAATCACTCTGGATTTGCCGGAATGAGCTCTAACTCTAAGGTTTGCAGGTCGTCTTGTATGCTCTAACAGAGTCTGGTACCCAGCTGAACAGTCAATGGGCTTAAATCACTGAATACTTACATTTTTCATCTGCAGCACCCTCTGGGCTACATGCTGCATGGCTCACTACATACGTGTTCTGCTCTACACTCTACCACAGGTGCCCTCCACTCCCCTGATGCAATGCAGCCTCTACAACCATGTGGGCTGCCTCCCAGGTACACTGAATCAGTGATCTAGGTCCCCCTGAGCCCTTTAGCCACCTGTTCCCTTGGCTTTCTGAGCTGAGCCACGCTGCTCTGCCACCTGCCACATGTACAAGCAAGCACCAAAAGCTGGAGGAAGGAGGGTGAGCCCACAACAGAAGAGTGTTGCAGAAGCAGTGCCTGGACCAGCTGTTAAACCCTGAGGGGTTGCATGCAGCCAACAAGTCACCAGTTGACTGTTCTAACTGAAGAAACAGAAATCATCTATGGACTGGACTATGTTAACCATGGTTTCAACAAGTGCTATGGATTCGTATGTCACTGGCACCAGTGAGGCCTCACTCAATATTGTGTTGAGTTTTGGGCCCCACGCTTCAAGGAGGATGTGGAGAGATTAGAAAGGGTCCAGCTCAGAGCAACAAAAATGGTTAGAGGCCTGAGAAGCATGACTGATGAGAAAAGACAGAAGAATTAGTATTATTTAGTCTGCAGAAGAGAGGGCGGAGGGTGGGGATTGGATAACAGTTTTCAAATACCTGAAAGGAAATTATAGAGAGAAATGCAGTCCATTCATAGCATTTGATAAAGTAGGATGTTACCTACAAAAGTTCTTTGAGACCATTAGTTTCTAAGGTGTTGCTCTGCCCCTACCTTAAATCAGAGATACCCTAGTAGTCCAAAATTTCTCTTTTAAGAAATTCCCAGGGCCAAAGAGATGCAGACCAGAAGAGAACTGGGGTCTTGCCAAATAAGATGACAGAGACAAAAAGTAAACAGCAAAATAAAAGGGATAAGTCTAACATGGGTACAAAAAAGAGATACAGAAAAAGAGAGCTTTTGAAAGGCTGTAGGCCATACAGAAGTGGTTCTCAACTTTTTTAGGTTCAAGGCATCCCTCAAACAATGTCAGCTGTTAGTTTTCACTTTTTTGACTACAGAAAATTAATAAAGCAGTTTTTTTCTGTGAAGAACTGAGAGAGACCACAACAGCATAACATTTTTTTTTACACTATGGATTCCTTTTTGAAAACTCTGGGTTTATCTTGTGAATCATGTTTGTACACCTAACAGCGTACAACAGTGGTTACCAACCCGGGGCTCGCGATCAAATGGTCAATCCTGGAGCCTCTTTACATCAAGAGGGGGGACAGCTGGACATGTGCCCACATGCACACCCGCTGCCCCCAGCCCAGCAGGTCTCTCGGGAAGGGGGGTTCCCTCCCCATCTCTGCAGAGGCAGAGGTGGAGGCAGCAGAGGCGGCTGCTGCTGTGCCTTGAGCCCCGCTGCAGCTGGCCACGCGCGGCTCAGCTCAACAGCTGGGACTCATGTGGCATCGGGCCCTGGCTGAGTCTGGGGCCCTCCACCACTGGGGGTTGTGCCCCCCCCCCCAAACCTGTGCTCCAGGAAGAAGAGGCTGCTGCTGCTGTACCTGAAGCACAGAGGGGCACAGGCCTCTACAGTATAGGTGAGATGGCGGCACAGGCCCCTGGGGTCCCCCATGCACCCCTGGTTGGTAGAGAGTCCCAGACCTGGCCAAGCTAGGGCCCAACACCACTTATCTGCCTCCACTGGGGAAAGCCGTGTCTACCTGGCAGCCAAAGAAACATGGGGTTAGGCCCCAGCCTGGTCTGGGGCTCTCCACCAGAGAGGGGAGTGTGGGGGAAGGGGGATTCCTGCCGCTGGGCACAGCCTGGAGGAGGCACAGGGGGCCTGTACCTCCCCCACCTGTGCTCCAGGCACAGCAGGCAGGCAGCAGCAGCCACCTCTGCCAAGAGCACAGGTGAGAGGGGGCCCGGGCCCCCAGGGCCTCCACCAGGGTGCACCCAGCAGCAGGGACCCCCACCCCTCCATGCAGCCCTGGACCACAGATGCTTCCAGACCCAGTCAGGTCTGGGCCCCACACCATGTGCATCCAGCTGCTGGACGGCTGCAGCTCAGCACAGCAGCAGCACACAAGTGGGGATCTGTCCTGGCTCCATGCCTTTTCCCTCCCCCCCGCTCCTACCACCACCATAGATTTACTAGCTGGACACTGTTCTCCACACTGCTGGGCTGCACTCCTGGCTGCCTGCCTGCCTGCTGGAAATGAAGCTCAGTCTCCCTTCTCCTCACCACTCACAGCAGCCAGGGAGAGCTCCAGGATTCCCCCAGGGGGCCAGCCCTGGGTTGGCAGGGGGCAATGGGAGTGGGTGGGGAGGAAAAATGAGACAGCTCCCCCGCTTGCTACCCAGAGCAGCTGCAAGCCACGCAGAGCTTAGGGGCTAACCTGTGGCCTCTAACTGCCTGGATTGACCAGAAGCAATTTGGTCCTGGTCAGCATCTACATATGTGCTTCAGCACATTAGTTTAATGCACTGTTTTCTCATACCTGTATCTATCGGTACTAGAAAATGGCGCATTAGACTTAGCTACTAGGCAGCAATTGCTATGCACATGTAGATGGTGATGCTTTATTGTACAAAAACAGCCATTAAACATCAAGAGAATCAGGTGTTGCAGTTAAAATATAAGGGACTGTTTTCTCTGAGGGGATTTCCGTGCATTTTCCAGTCCACCTCAATATTTTACTGGATTAAATGCCCATTTCCCCTCACATCAAACTGCAGTCCAATGGCTTTTAAATTTCTTCTGCACTTCAGCAACAGAATATTAATTCCCCTCTGCTGACTGATAGTATGGATAGATGAATATATCATTCAGAATTCAACAAAGGGCAATAGAGGTTTACTGAGTATCACCTGTTATGTGTTAACTGTCTTAAGCATCTGAACCTAACCCAGTGTATGTAAAAGCTAAAACTAGGTAGTTTATCCATGAACGGAACAAGACAAAGTTATCACCATTTAGTTTCTACTTACTGCAAGAAGCACTTACTACAGAGAAGATGATGCACAGTAAGAGAGCTGGGGAGATTTAAGTCCGTTTTAATTAGTCTCTCTGTCCATATCCTCAAATACAAGGAATGTATTTCTGTATTTTGAGCAATTTTCCAGATTATCATTTTCAGACCAGTCCAACCCTTCTTGACAATAAATTCAAAACGGTTCAGAATAGATGGGGAGCTACATGAACATTAATCACCAAATGTTCAGCTGAACAGAGATAACTAGAGGCATCAAGGCTTGATTTGCAATCAAACAGCCCCATCCTTAATTATTTTAACACTCATACACACACTAGGATTTGCTGCAAGCCTAACAACATCCATCCATTTTCACATGGTTTCAGTGGACAGTTTCTGTCAAGGTTGGATCTTTCCCTGATGTGCCCAACTACTAATAACTTGCTGAAAAGTAGAGCCTAGTCAAAGCATTACATCTTTCTTGACTTACAGAGATGTTCAGTATGTTAGATGATATTGCTTAAATACAAATACCAAACCATCTGCTTATTTAAAAAACACAGCTTCACTTTTAAACAGAAATCATCTAACAATGTTACATTATTGCATAGAATACGGGCTTTCAGGTTCTGTGCTCAAGTTACCAGGCTATGATTTTCAGCAGTTAGCAAAAAAATTGTTATCTAGGTAGGGCTTTTTGGCAATTTAAAATGTACATTGGATGCTATCAGCTCACAATAAGTTTCCCATCTAAGAAAAAGAAAAACCCTACCCTAAAGATACTATATTTGATTAAAATGTTTTAAGTCCTAAATGTAAAATTCTCCCATTTTAGCTGTACTTTCCTGTCCATTTAATTTGTTTAAACTGAAAAGAGATTCTCCTTAACACACCCAAGCCTCTTGTGAAAGAAAAAAAAAAAAAAAAAAAAAATCAAATGAGCTACTTCCAAAGCTAGACATTAAGGGGTGCTGATGATCTATTTATGACAATATCATAAATGTTGTAGTGTAAGGGTGATATTGTAGCCCTGATGATCCAAAAAAAGTGAGGCAAGGAGTTCTGCAAGTGGTTACTGGACAAACTATATAGTTGGGAGGCATGTAGACAAGCTTTTAGGTACCACTGTACTTTCCTCAGGTACAGTGAGCCCGAAGACATCATCCACAAAAATTCTTGCCTCTCACACTATTCCCCCACGTTAATTTATGAGTTACAAAAGAGAGTGGTTCCCCAAGGCACACTATGCAACAGGTTACTGCCCTCTGTAAAGTGCTTGCACAGCACTGCTTCAAGTCTACGTCTCTCAAAAATAAGATAAGAGTACTAACAGAAAACAGACATTGCCCATAAAAAAGTTTGTTTTGTCTAACTGTTGGAACTAAGTGCTGGGAAGAATAGGAGCATAGGCAACTGTAAATAAAGAGCTAAACATTACAATCCTCCTTCAATCTAATCTGACTTCTTTTGTCTGAAATTTAACTTTCTCTGGGAAGGTGTTGGTTTAAAATCATAGACAAAAGGGTTTCCATCCCATTCTCCCTTCCCTTTTGTCCAGCTCTCCATTTGTGTTATGCTATTCCTTCCTAACAACTGTCTCTACTTTTCCCCTTCACATGCTTTCTGTTGCTTCTGGTATCCTTCCTTGACCTGTTGCCAGTTTTCTCTCCCCTTCTTCAGTTCAGTCTTCTCAGCAGCAATACTAAAAAGTATGTTTGCTAGAATTTGTTACATTTAATTTGACAGTACATAGCCCCGCAAATAGCACATAGCACAGAGCCAACCTATGTCATTCCCCGACGTGAAGTGAAGCTTAAGATCTTAGTAAACTTGGCTATACAGTATGTAGAGGCTTCAGCATTATCTAGAACAGAAGGGTCCATGGCAAGAACAGATGAGCCCATAAATGGTACAGAGCACTCTACTGTAGTCTCAACAAAATCACCACAGCTCTACCCAGATCTCGTATCACGTAGGAAGAATGAGGAACTCCCAAAGACTTTCAAGGAGACCTTGTTACACAATTTGAGATTGTGTACTAAACAGCTACATACCACAAATTGACATAGCTATTTCTTGAGCATGTTGTATCTATTCTTTGAACCTACCAGGCAACCCAAACTTACTTCATCAGAAGCAGAGCGAAGACACTGGACAGCAGCCTGTTTTTTCATTTCCTCTAGTGTTAGATCAGAGCACTTCTTCTTACTCTTTCCCCATTTTTTGTAAGCTCCTTTTTCCCAGCCCAGGAAGATGTCATTCTCCTAAAACAAGTTAGAGGGAAAAGGATCAAAATTAACATTAAAAAAGTATTTCACTTTTAATTCTCTGGCTTTCTAAAGTAGTATGAATTGTAGAGATCAGACAACTAAGTCCTACAGAAGTTAAAAAATGTGTCCAAGATCACGAGGTGCCAACTGAAGAATCAGGATTAAAATGCAGGAGATCGTGGTGACAAATCTTTTGCTTAGCTCACCAAGTAATGCTGCTTTTTGAGACCTAGTTACATGACTGACACCCCACTGAAAAAATATTCTTCCTCTACAATTCTGAGGGAAAAACTTGCAGTGTAATAAGCTGTTAGCACATGCTGCCTATGACGTTATGTCAATAACAGTTAAATAGTGAGGTCGGAAGTCTTGCAGCTGAGATACCGAGAGATGTTAAAAGGAGCAAAACCAGTGTCAGGATCTAAGCACAAATGTTCATATTAATTTGTCTTGTACTTCAATTATATGTGCTCCATAACACAAATATTTAGCATGATTTTCAAAACAGCATCTGTTAAACCATTATAAAGTTAATTCCGGGTAATGCTTTACTACTTGTATCATTTCACGTAACATTTTCTTATAAGATGCAACGTGAAAAACACCCTTTTGTTATAGGCATTCAACAACTTGTCGGTCTGATGAGTACAGAAGAACGTAAGGAGTGAATCGCTCCATCTCTAATGTGGAGCCGAGATGTCTGCCTTCATAAAATTATTTTTTTTTCACCCTCTGATTCCTGATACTCCTTTAACAACTTATAGGCAGTTATATATTCAGCTTATATGTTTCAACAAAACGTTGACTATTATTTCACATCATATTTATTTCAAAAAGTGTTGGGTAAAACTACAGGTATATTAGAAGCATTTTTCTATGAGGGCTGTTGGCGTACCGAATGAGGTAACTGCATGTTGTTTTAAACAGGTATAGGATCCTCACAGAAATTATGTGTGTGAAACGAACCAACCACTACTCTTCAGCATGAATTCCCACAAAAAAAAATGATAAAGGACAGAAACTTCCCATCACCAGTGGGAGAATAACTTCCCACTAAAAGAAAACTCCATCTCTGATCTCACAGCTCTTATCCTGAAAGGAGACCAATACGTTCAGAAGACAAGCTTGGGAACAGAAATTCAGAAACTCTACTGGACACCAAAAACCATGGATTTAATGGCTATTGGTTTTATGGCTCATAAAAACAATATCATCTCCCTCTCTCTCTCTACTAATTTCCTTTTGCTCCACAGGTGATAACTACCCATGCCCCTTTCTAGTGGTCAAATTCATTAACATAATTAGATTAGCATTTGTTCTAACTTGTACTTGGCCTACACTCATTTGCCAAACTTGTGGAAGGGGACCTGAAATTCAAAAACATGTATACTTAAATATAGTAATTTACCCCACACATTTTGATGTCATATTTCTGCAGTATAATGACTGATTAAAGTTAAATCACTACAAAAAATCCTACCTGAGTATCCTGTACCAAGAGATTAAGTCTACTGTCCTGCAGAAATTTCAGCTAATTTGACTGATGATAGTCTTTATTGTACGTATAGTAACAATTTAGGATTCAACATCCATAGACGAACAGAGAAAGCCTGATTTAACAGCCTAGTCAACATGCTGACCACAGAGAAATTACTTCAGTGTGGCATTAGGGTTGACTGTTTCAATGCACATAAGTCAGGAAATTCAGAATAATGAACCCCTCTGAAGCTATAATTTGTCTACTTTGTACATAAAACACAGTCAGATTGTATCAATTAGTTAACTTACCAAACATAACTCAATATTTATGGAGTTCACAGGTAATGAATACTGTAAATCAAGATGATCTAGTCGGTCATCATTCCCATTCTGAATTATTCAAAAAATTTTCAAGAAGGTATCCTTTTAGGTTTCCGTATTTTCCATATTTCATCTCATCCCAAAAACAGATCTTTAAAAACAGACCCAGGAGCAACATCTTGAGGGACTGCACTCTTAAGCCTTATGCTGCTGGGACGGACATGTCATTTGGAAACCCTCATAGTGCTAACATTCCCAGCCTAAGGAACCCATATCTGTGTTGTTTTTTCTTACGAGCAGACTACTCAAGCAAATTCAGGGGCCAGTTCCTATCAAAATGCTTCTTTTACTTCCTGAATACAAAAAAAAGTGTATTCTTTTCATTTATAAGACTAATGCAGAAATGTGTAAACAAATTACTTGAATGACAAACCAAGAACATATCACACCTCCTATGAGTCCATTTAAGGACATGATAAAACAGTCCACAGAACTACATTTGAGTTACTTTGACCTTCTGCAGACACCAGACGTGCAGAAGTTTAAATTAGTAAAAACTTCGAGATGTCTCAATGGGAAAAGGTTAAATAATTTACCACTTACGAACAGATCTTACAGACATAAGCAAATGCCAAAGAACACAAAGAAAAAAACCCCAAACAACTGATGCCATGCAAAACATAGTGACCATAAATTCATGGACTGAACAATACATCCCAAACCAAAAAGCATTCTAACAAAAATTCCTAACAGTTTGGATTCTTCCTCTTCATGGGCTGAGTACAGATTTGTAACCTCACTATAAGGGCTCTTTGGAAAAAAAACCCCAAAAGAACACACGCACAGAACAGCTCTTGGTAAATACCTGAACATGTAGTTACCATGCACATCTTCCAGCAGGGAATCTTGGGGCAGAAACAGTAGTCTGGAACTGGCATTAATGAGTCTAGGCAACAAAACCTAGTTACAGGCTATAGACAGGCTGTTGCAGTATGAAATGATAAGGCTTCATATACCTACAAGAGAACACAGGCGGCCTATCAAGTAACTGCCCCCCTCCCCCGCCCAGTCTTCTCTGCTCCAGACAAAATAATCCCAGTTCTTTTAGCTTTCTTCATAAATGTTTCCCAGAGCTCTAATCACTTTTGTGCTCTCCACTGGGCTCTCTCTCATCTGTTTTTTCACCTTGAAGCATGAAACCCCAAAATCAGTACTCCAAATGAGCCCTCGCCAGTTATTTATGTTGGGCTCCAAATGGTTAATGAAGATCTTGAACAGTTCCAGACTAGGACAGACCTTAGGGCAGTGGTTTCCAACCTTTTTAAGTAGATCACCTTTGCCATTTAAAAGCAACCCAAGATCTACTATGTGCTGCTGCCACCTCTCCTGCCAGCCGAGCAGGTAAGCCAGAGGGGAGGGAAGGGTGGGGGAGGGGGAACAGATCAAGGCAGAGAGAAAAGAAATATTTGGGGGTGTGCCTCCACAGCAGGTAAATCCCACCCAGTCAGGGCCCCACTCCTGCCTCTGTGGTACTGTCCCTCACCGTGGGGGCCTCGATCTAGTTCCCTCTCCCATGGACTGACCTGCTGGGCTGGGATGCACACATACATGCATGTGGGCATTCAGCCCCCCATCCCAGCCTCAGAGGCTCCAAGATTTACTGGTGGATCGAGATCCATTAGTTGGTGACCACTGCCTTAAGGGAACCTGCATCAGTATCTCCTCCCCAACAGATATTGAGCCTTTGATAATTACCTGTTGAGCACAATGATCCAATCAGTTATGCATCTCCCTTACATGGTACTTTTATCTAGCCTGTACACCTTTGGCTTAATAAAGATGACAAGGCAGATGGGAGTTTGAAGCCTGGCTAAATCAATGTGTATTATACTGGTTGTCACCTTTTTGGCAGGCAAGCCATGAGTTAAGACCTCCCTCTCCTTCACTGCCACCCTGCTCCCCAGAGGTGTACCAGTTTGCACCTGGGGGCTAGAATCTATGGCCACAAAGAGCAGAGCAGCAGCAGGACAATGCTGCTCAGAAAGGAGCCAAGCACCAAGTTAACCCTTCCCTGGCCCTGCAATTACTCCAATTCTATACGGTGAGCAAGGATCTAAAGTCATTAATTTGGCAGCAGCTGAAATGCCAGTGAAATCTTAACCTGGCCCTTGGAAGTGACACTTCCTCTTGCAAAAGTATCCTGCTGTCCTTCTACTGCACATGGCCAGAGGCATGTGACTGTTTACAGAGAAAGAAGGGTTAAGTGCCAGGTCCCATTACATGCAGCACAAGACAAAAAGGTCTTTTAGCCTCAACAGAGACTTGAATAGCTTTGTCATCTTGACTAGTTCCTTAGGAAGGAAGAGATGCCTGACACTGGCTTGAGATAAGTATGACAATGGGAGAGTAGGCTAGAGGAAGCAGCCCCTCAGTTCTTGGCCAGAAGAGTCTAAGGAGTGGGAGAAGTGGAGAAGCTTTGGGGAGCTGGAAAGCCTGGAAAAGGAAAGCTGAGTATATTTAACAGTGGTCAGGGCTGCACAGCCCAGACTGTGGGCAGAGGGACTGGTTAATCCTAATCTGGCTGGTTGGCCTTTGCCACAAACAAATGCATTTAATGAAGAGACTGGTCTGCTCTGCTGCTTGGAAGTGAGGGCTATATTGGGTTGCCCCCACAAAAGGTAGAGAAACTGGAGGCTCACTTGAGTCAGGGCTACAAAGAATAAGGGAAGGCAAGACACTGAAAGGCCAAGGTCTCAGGGTGGGAGGGAGCCTAGGTCCTCCTCCCCTTGCTCTAGAAGCTAAGCCTGAGCTGACTTCAGAGGACTCTCTCAGAGACCTGACAAGGCCACAGTCCCAAGCAAGCACCCCCCAGAAAACACTGCATGACAGTTAAAACCCTGCCTTTGGCTGTAATTGGAGACACCCAGAATGGAGGGTTCAGCATGGGGCAGCACTAGGGTGTACAGAGCTACATGAGGGGCATTCTGGGGGCATCCAGCATGGGGGGTTGGGTAAGGGACAGTGACAGGGCCAGTCTCACTTTGGACACCCTAGATTTGGAGCTTGAAACATAGGCATAAGGTCTTGGTTAGGGACTGCCAGGCTGGGCTGGACCAGGGCAGAGTAATTTTGTGCCTTGGGCAACACCTCAACCACCACCAGAGGTGTGTAGGGGCAGTGCTGGAGGGTGGGGAGAGGGAAGGAGGGTCTTACCCTATCCTAGGGAGGCAAAGACCTAAGTGTTACTGCTTGTGTCTTCTGTGCCTGGATCCTACAGCTGCACAACATAAGGATTTTTATCTTCTCTGGCCCTCCACCCAGGTGGCACAAAAACTCTTCCCCTCGACCTCTCCCTTTGGGCAGCGGAGGATCTTTCCTCCCTGCTCCCAGACTCCCTCCCCAACTGGGTGACATGGCTCTTTCCCGAGCTTACTTGCTTTGTGGCACAGGGCTCTTCCTGCCCAGCCATTCAACCACACAGAGTTCACCATGGAGTGGCTGAGTAGATGAGCAGGGTGCAGTGCACAGGATCTGTTCTCTCCGATGCTCAGAAATGGATTCTTTGATGGCCTGCTTCTTGGTCTTTTCTGGCAGTGAGATCAGACTGACTGTTTTATAGTTCCGGATCCTCCTCCTTCCATTTCTTAAAATGGACACTACATATCGGTATTTTTCCAATTATCCTGGACGTCACCTGACCTCCGTGAGTTCTCAATATTTCAGAACCAGTGGCTCTGAATATTTGGATATTTACCTTATCCAGTTCCTTTAGTACTTTAGGGCACATCCCATCCAGCAACAGATTCATGAAGAATGTTTACAGATTTACTTGAACCCCACTGGGACTATTGCAGCATAGAATATTTAAGAGGTATTACAGCCTTGTAGAAAACAGCAATAAAGGCATGAAGAAACACTTCATAAACTTTGAGTAGTCCCTAACAGCATGAATCCAAGAAGGCAACCAGGCACTGTATTCAAAGTAATTCAAGAGAAATACAGAGGCCCACTTATAAAAAATTTCTGTGTTCAACCTTTGAGGGCACACCAGAGGATGAGCAAAAATGTACCGGGTAGGAACACCTGCAGAGAGACAGATTACAAGAAACAACCTTGTCAGAAAACAAGCTGTAGTGGGACGATTCATTTGGATGAGATAGATCAAGGAACTTGGGTAATTTGTAGCATGATTTGTAACAAAAATCACCTTACATTTTTCTTAGAGGGAGGAGAATCATACCTAACAATGCTTAATGGGACACACGGCCCTTTTGCCTCAAATATTCCAAATATCCATTGCTACCAGAATGAATGAAGAATACCAGAGGTTTCCTGAGCTGGCCAAGTGCCATGCTAAACATATTCTTCCAAGTAATTTGATCAAACGGCTGGCAGCTGCTCATTCAGGTAAGCAGCAAAAAGCCCTCTGAATTTACTTAGCAAATGAAGAAATAATCTTTCACTTTCAGATCTTCTGAACTGTCTGCCTCAATTTGTTCTCAATTTTGCTCTCTTTGCCAGGACTTCAAAGTCCTCAGTATATCAGTGGCTACCATATATGCCCCATATCTGCCAAAAACAAATGCACATGGCATAATATTCCATGGTGTGAATATCTGCAAGAGGGAAGAGGTAAATACTTGCATGCCTATTAAGCTGAAAAGGAAAGTCCCTCACCAATTAGAAATGGCTGTACACCAAAATCAATCCAGAAAAATTCTTACTTTGGAAAGAGGTATGACCAGTCAGATAACATGCAAACTGTGCCTTTACTGGAGCACTAAGATAACAGAGAAAGCCTGAAATGGAGTTTTGCCACTAATATTATCGTATGGTGACTAGTTTTGAACAAATGCCCATTTTGCTCTCAGCTTATCCACACCAATCCAATGGAAGTAGTCTCCAGCTGGACTCCTGTGCAAACCAATTGCCCGCGGAAGACCAGTTGTAACTCAAGAGAAATACCTCACAAAATCTAGAGTCTGCAAGACTCCATGGTTGTCCTCTAGGTCTTAAAAGAAGTGCCAACATACCAGTTAAACAATTTGATACAAGGAACAGATGCAACTGAGACCTCTGGGTAAATACAGCAACTATGTAACCGCCTTGGAGAGGAAGACTGTGATTCTACTATATTTTACATGATTTCAAAAGATGTTAAAAAAACCCCCAACAAAGAAAACCCGACACACAGTGTCAGAAGGCTGTAATTTTTCCCCTCAATATGGAGGTAACATGATGTATTATTTTCAAAAAATTACTTGGAATAGGAGCCAAGGATGGAAACGTGCCAATCAAGTTAAATAGTGATACCCCCCTCTAACACTGGTGAAAAAGTACCAAATAGTGATGATGAATTTTGATATGCTGAAATTGACACCATAGCACACTGAAATGAACCTGAAGGAAAGCATAACAATCCATAATGACCCTGCACAGTATATGAAAGCAGGTGCCATACCTGCAGGTGGCAGGTTTTGGATGCTAGCCACTACAGAACCTTTCCTCATTTAATTCTCATGATTCCTTCTGGAACTAATGCGTCATCTGGAGCCTACTTCCCTTTAATCTGAAGCATCCATACAGGGTCAGACTCAGGTTCAGTTCTCAAATGTCCTTGGTGCTCCCCAAACACAGCGAAGTGAATAACGACTGTTAGCCAAAGTGAACCAACCTGGTAAAGTAAATTAATTCCCACAAGACAACACAGCTAAGCCAACAGGGTGGATAATGATGGTTACCCATTGTGAAGTAAAATACACTCAAAATTAAATAACTAAAGAAAATACGACTAGGATTTAAATGCAAAAGAGGATGAATCGTCCAAAGGGGCTGCATTACTAAAAGCCTGAGTCACATCGATTAGAACTTACGTAAGAGCTCCAATGGGGATCTCCTTTGCTGACAGCAGTTGGAAAGCAACCAGCTGAATGTCAGAGCCCCAAGATACCTGTGCTACAGCATACTCACTGCAGCAATACCCCTGAACCAATCTACAGGTACCTTTGGAAGACAATGGCAGAATTATGGAAATCCTAAGCTTCCACAATGACTAAAGACACGAGACTCTGGTGAAACTATCAGCAAGTCCCACAACTCCTTGGGAAAGACCAAGAAAATGGCTCCATGGGCTGTATCCGCCCCTGCTCTAGAGCAAAAACACTGCAAAAGGAACTGCTGGGAGGAACTGTGGGGGAAAGTAGGGGAAATTTTCAATCATCTTTTATTAAGTGCAAATAAAAAGGGAATCCAGCACTCTCCATATATCCTCCAGCAAAAAAAAAAAAAAAAAATATTATTTTGCTTTTCAAGCAGAAATTTATTATCTAGCTTTCTTATCAAACTTTCTAAAGAACTCCTAGCTAATGTGAAGAACAAGTGTAAAAAAAATGTGCGCATTTGTATGAAATTTCTGTAAATTAATTACTGTATTCTTTATCATATTACTCCAACATACCTTATGTTAAGATACTTAAAGTATTTTTCTGCTGATTTTCAGTTTGTTTGCATACATTCAGCTGTAGTAGTTGTAGCTGTAGTAGTAGTGGTCTTTGAATCTCATCCTGCAAACGCTTATACATCTGAACAGTTCCACTGATTTCAAAATAAACATTGGGATCTCAGTTCCCCCATTTCCCTTTACTTTTCTTTAAATGAAAGGAAAAATTATGCACACAACATTCCATTTCAACTTTAATGTACAAAGGATGAAAAAGAAAGCACAAAAAAAGGTTAGATTTCTCCAGAAATTACTACATATTTGCCTATCCTGTATACAGATAATACCCATTTAAAGACAATCTCAGCAGGGTGCAGATCCCGGGGCAAAGCACCCTGCACAGAGCTCCCCTCCCCACCACACACATACACCAAGGAGTGAAAGCCCCGGCATACCAGACGTGGCAGTAGGGGTGCCAGACAGAACTTCTGGCTGAAAGAAGCAAAGAGATGTCCAACCCACTCATGGACAGATGGGATAAACTTCAAATGCAGCAGCCACGAGCTCTCCACCCAGTTCTGCAGGACACCCCCCCAGAGGGCAGGGCCTGGGCCAGTTGCCCCAATTCACCCCTCCCTGCCACAGATGGCCCTGGCCCACTTAACCAACAAAATGCAGGCCAGAGAACAGTTTTATCTGGATCCAGGAAACTCAGTTCTATGCGAGTGCGTTGGTAAAGACACTCCTTGTCCACCCCTTGCTAAATCTGGAACTTAATGTGCTGGCTTTTATATTAATTGTACCAAAAAAAAAAATGCAGTTACACACAACAACTATACAGTTACTGTATGTATGTTACATTTTTTGAAGCTCTGCATATTTAATCCTTAATGCAATAAATGTAGGAAGTCTTAGCTTTTAGATCTATTTTCCCTAAAAGTGATAAGCTGGAGAAAAAACAAGATCCCCAGAGTTCCTCTCTCATTCCTGCAGGGACCTAGATAAAAGTTTTCATTTGAAAAAACTTATTTAAGAAGTACAGCTATGAACCCGCCATTTCAGGGCATGTGTAACTATGCATCAAGTGCCCCTCTCTCAGGTGGGTGATAGGAAAAACATAATACTCTATGGGCGTTTGCAAAAGCTGTCAAGTACTTAGCATGTCCGTAAATCAGAGTTTGTTATAGTGAATGAGCATAGGTGGCATTGGGCCTCCTCTTTAGAATTAGAGTGGGTGGCCAACAGTTTTTATGGTGGTGAGGCTGCTCATAACCCATCTATAACTCAAACTATTATTTTTCTATTGTATGCAGCAAAATCTGAATCCTACTATAGGTCTAAGAACTTCCTCTTCTTGCTAATGGAGATTTCCCTGTAAGCGTAAAAAAATTAGAGGAAGCATGAGCTAACACAGGAATGGTTAAATATGGAAACATGTTTGAAGATTGTGAGAAAAATTTAGAAAATTTGCATCACAGGTTTCATACATACACATCTCACATGCTTCACCATTCCACGCATACTATTTACCTGTAAATGCTACTATTTAATGTAGAACACTGAAGAGATTGGTACATGAAGGCATACTAGTACCTGTGGACCTAGTGCACAGAGGTGTGCACATCTAGCACCGGTGTTATACAAAATGTTTAAATTTTAGTTTAAACTAATATGCTGCTTGTCCATGAAAGTATTCAGGTGGCCATACCCCAGTGAAATGAACAGCAAGACTTTCTACATGATGGATTCCATTCAGTAAAATGATATGGATTAGCTTCAGCATTCTGGGAAGACCATTCCTAAGGGTTCTATAATAATTAAGGACATCGGTGCTCTTACTGCATTTTCCATAGGTTTCCTTTTTTTTTCCTTTCCAAAATTCTCCGTAGTTTAAGGGTGGCATTCTATTTTTTTCTGGACACCTATGCAACCATACGTGGTCAACTAAGTCTCAAAAATGCCACTTACACTTATGCATATATGTATGTGCCCAGAAAATACTAAAGTACATTATTATTATTATAAAAATGTACATCTATAACCTTCCCCCTTAAAATTACCAACAGGTACTCCCCAACCTTAAATTCACATTAACATTTCTTTTTTGTCTGTTTCTTTAGTTTTTTTCCTTTGATGTAGTCATGAAAACATCATAGGAGGAAGCCTTATTCTTGCAAACTCTAGAAACTCTGAAGGAAAGAGATCCCACTTGTGGAGACCTTAGAAAGTCAGCACGTAGGCTGAAGGAAACTGTCTAATGGTGGTTAGTGCACCAAGTTCCTCATTAAAAGTCCTCAGGGGATGACCCTCATCTGTAGACCCTATAGGCCAAAGGAAGGGACACTACTCATAAACATTTTCATGAGGTCCCAGTGGTAAGGGCTGCTGGATGCATTCCACAATAACCACACTCCAGAACTCTTTATATTCTTACCCCCTACATATCAATACTTAAAAAAAACCAAAAAAACAAACAAAAAACCACAAAAACTAAAAGCCATTTAAAAATCAAATTGAAAAAATGTATTCTCATTCTCGAAGCCACTAAGAACCTGCAGCTATACCTTACATCAGAGAAAACTGTGGTGGCTCAGTGCCTATTGGAATGAGCTCACTTCTAGGGCCAGAGCACAGGCCTTGGTGCTCACACTCTGAAAGCACCTTAGCTATTCTTGTTTGTAAGGTTCCACGTACCCGAGTTCCACTTTAGGTGGGCCTGGGACAGACTGAAACTGTAAATTATTCTGGAATTAAGACGGTTAAAAAAAAAGCTTTCCCTCCTAGGCACTTCATGGTATTTTGGCGCACAATTTTACTTTTTACAGTTTTACATAAAGAACTGCTAAAAGGTTGCCCGTGACTGTTGCCTGTCTTTCATTAACCAAGCCACTGTTAAAAACCAAGCACAGTTCTCCTAGCCTATGACAATGCATGACTATGTGTCAAGACCTACATTTTACTTTAGAATAAATTTAATCTGAATAACATCTGAGTCAACGACGTATCATATAAATTTCATATCATTACTCATAAATATACTTCTCTGAATGTGGTACAATATAGCTTCTCTTTCCTTAGGGTCTATAGCTTTTATAGATTTTTAGGGCTGGAAGGGACCTCACAAGATGATCAGGTCCAGCCCCCTGCCCAAAGAGCAGATAGTGAGCAGGGGTCAAACAATTCCAGCAAGCTGGGCATCCAAGTACTTCTTAAAGGAATCCAGAGCAGGTGCCCGCACCACCTCTGGGGTAAGTCTATTCCAGGCCCTAGGGACTTGGACAGTGCAGCAGAAATCCCCCTTCATACATTTGCCTTCTGGACATTGATATAACAGAAGCCCCTTCTTCCCCCACACTCCCTCCCCGCCCCCATTTTGTGCTTTTCTTTTTCCTTCTAAGTATTGGCACAGACCTTGCATACACATTGCGTGGGTGTGGCAAGACTCAAAGAAAGCCAGAAAGCTGAAGTAGCTTTCTGTAGGAGAAACCTACAAACTATATCTACATATCAATTAAGCTCAGTGTCACTAAAGAAAACAAAAGAACTAAAATATCTACTTCAAAGACTGTAAATATATCCTGGCGCTAACCTAGTTCACTTACTGTCCCCAGTAGCCTTTGATCCTCACTACCTCACATTGCATTTTTATATATTTCTCACAGTGCATTTTTATATTACATCTGTTTCATCTTTACCATGGCATTTTGTATTTTATATTTTATGCCTTTAAACCCTTAAGGAATATACTTCCTGTAAAATGAAGTTACACTCTGGACCATGGTTAAAAACTGCATTGAAATTGTAATTGTAAAACGATAAAATCTGCTATATTGAGCTGGTCCCTGAGTGAATGCAAGTATGAATGACAAACTAAGAACCTCTGGTTGTTAACTAACAATAGGCTAGCCAGAGGAACATACCATTACAAAACTCTACTAGTACCCCTCCTCACAACTCAAAGTTTGCATTTACGATTTATTGGTAACTTCACATCCCATACAATAAATTAAAATTTATTATGATCCTGAGAGTTGGTCCTTTGTAGCCAACAATAGTAAAGAAGTTTTTCCTTATGTCCAGCCTAAAATGGTCTTCCAAGAGTTTGTGACTGTTGGATCTAGTCTTCCCATGGGGTGCTCTGGTGAACAGACGTTCAAGTGTTATTAGACTCTTCTCTATCTGCACAGAGGCATCTTGGCCAAGAAAACGTGTCCCTTAAGCCAGTTCCTCCAGATTGTGATCATTTTGGGGGTTTTTTCTCTCCAAAAGCTTTCAAATTTGTCAATAAATTTCCAATGACAAATAAAATATTCTAACTGTGATCACATTAAAAGCCATGCTTCCTTTCACCCTGACTTGATTACCTGTTTCCTTTCCCCACTCAAGCTCACTTGCACTATTTTCCTTCAGGTATACTGAAGTTTAGTTTTATAACCATATTTCGTGATGCTACAAGACACCTCCTTTGGGAATATAACACACATCTGTTTATCATTCAGTCTTCCTTAATGGCCATTTAACAGCATTCCTATCAAAGCTCATTTGAATTAATTTTCATGCTAAACCCAACAATGAGAAACAGTCCAGTAAAATTCAGATACGTTTTATTTCATGCTTCATCTTCATCTATTTTTTTAATTCTTCATTCTCTCTTCTCTCTCATGGACACTAGACTAGCAGTCAAGTTTATCATTATTACTAAATTCCCTAGAAACTCATGCTACTTATTGCTTATGGCTATATTCTCCTCAACATACCCTGGTATAGTTGTCTAGGCATAGGATTACACAAGTTTAATGAGCAATGGAGCTCTTCACTCCATTGGTGGAACAGGGGTAACTTACACAGGTAATCTTTTGTTACTTCCCAGGCAGGTGGCCTAAGGTACTTATTTCATACTACTATATGAATGCTCAAAGTATGTTACTTCGTTGACAGTGCTATATTTGGCATAACCTGGATTAACAGTGACCAACACTACCCAATGTTTCACACACCAGTTTGTCCTTGAAAAACTTTAAGGAGGCATTATAGGAACCTGATAAAGAAATAAGTCAAGCAATTATCAAAAAATTGCACAATAAGCCTGTAGCAAAGGCAAGAACAAAATCCAGATCTTCCAGTTCTATTAGTTTTATGTCAGTAAGAACCTGATTATTCCTAGAGACCTTGATTAGTTAAAACTTTTTAAATATTCATTTTAAAATGAACAGCTTGTAATACAATACTGATATCAAATCAAAAAATTAAATACATACAATGCTTTTAAAGTCCACTTTACTTACCTGCCAGAACCTGAAACCAACACTTAAAATTCTATATTTCCCTTGCTACAGTTTATAAAACAAAGAATGCATGGAATGAGACTTCCTGAAGTGCTCAGAACAGTGCTAGTAGAGGTGAAAATGAATAAATATTACTATTACAAAACAAAATAAGAGAACAGTGTTAATAATGTCATCAGCATCTTGGAGTGTAAACATCTTAGAACTTAGAACCTCTTTCTTTGCAGCATTTAAGTCAGGGGTGGGCAAGTATTTTGGCCTGAGGGCTACACAGGGACTTTTGATGAGCTGTCACAGGCCAAGTCAGTATTCCCCCCTCATGCACTTCCCTCCGGTGGAAGTTGGCCAGAAGCTGGAGCTGGAGACCTGCACACTGGGACAGGAGCCAAGTTACTGAAGCTACCTGCCCGGAGCTGACTGGTACAGCATGGCAGGCGCAAGAGCAGGAGCAGCTGCTGAAGGCAGGGGGAACAGAACAGCACCCAGCTAGCTGCAGTCACATTGGGAACACCCCTACTAGAAGCTGTGCGCACTGGCTGGAGCCCAGCATGGGCCGCCCCAGCATGAGTGGGTAGGGTTTGGCTCCATGTGGAGCACCAAGGGGGCAGGCCAGATCTGACCCACGGGCTACATTTTGCCTCCCCTCCCCATTCTCAGTTAATCTTCAAACATTCTACATTCTAAAGCCATATACACAAGTAAATCCTTTAAGGATTCTGATCTAATCTTTTTCACCTATATAAATATGGTATTTAAAAAAAATGGATAGGTCATTGCTAGTTATAACTTCATATTAAAATCCAAACACTTTCAAAGTGAAGTATGAAATGTTTAAAGAAATGAAATTCCTTAATTTTCAGGCCTTAAGACAGAAGTCACTGCTATGGGGAGAGGTATTTACATTCTAACAAATACAAAAGCAGATAGTAATAGGGAGTTTCGAAACCACACTGCAAAAGCAAGTGCATATAAGAATGAATACAGGCAGTGCTCAAACTTGCGACACAATTGGTTCCTGAAAACCACGTCTTAAGTCAAAACGTTGCAACTGAGAACTAATTTTCTCATAAGAAACAATGTCATAAATGGGGGACTGGTTCCTGAACCAAGGCACGATACCCTGTTTTCAACAACAATACCGGAGAATTTTGTACTCTATCAATTATACGTGAGTAATATAGCTACATTAATGTATTTTATATTGTAAATAGGAATCATATTGATTTGGAAGGACTTTTTTTGTGGTGACTTTGCTGGACTTTTTGAAAGGCTTTTGGCTGGAGTCTTCTCAGGAGTCTTGGCTGCAGGTTTTTCCGGAGTCTTGTCTGCTTTCTTAAAGAAAGTGTGCAAGGAAGTTTAGGCAGATATTCTCCAGGGAGATGAGCGACACAGCGAACTCGTTTGCTGGCATGGCGTAGCACTGGATTAAGCATTGTAAAGTCAAAACTGGCATTGTAAAGTTGAAACAGGGTGTCAATTTATAAACATTGTAAGTGTGAAATGTTGGTAACGCGAAACATTGTAAGTCGAGGATGGCCTGTATACATTTTCCTAGTTGGTTGGTTGGTTGGTTGGTTGGGGGGGGG